>NC_143255.1:99004891-99313152 GCF_984573655.1 Nuphar pumila | reverse complement strand
ACATCTGCATATGGTGCTTTCAAGTCAACAGTAGTAGCTAACTTATTCTCAATTTTGTTTATTTTTCCTTTGTTCTGCAAATTAAACCAGCAATCCGCTTTCACATGTCCTCGTTTGTTACATAAGAAGCAAGTGGGCACTCTCCTCTGATTCCCTGCATTAAAAACACCCAAACTATTAGGTGTAGGCAAAATACCACGTTCTCCCTACCCAAAACGTCCTCGGCCCCTGCCTTCTTGATTTCCTCCATTCCCTCGTCCAAAACCTACAGAAGTGTCCATGGCCAAAACTGTGTGAGAACGAGCTGATTCATTTCCTTTCACCTTTTGTTTCATAATCATCTCATGCTGGAGAAGTTTCGCCTGAAGATCGTCAAAGTTGGGAAAGTGGGGAAGACATGACAAAGTTGTGGTAAACATGTCAAAATCAGGGCCCAATCCATTAAGAAGTTGTTGTACTTTATCTTTATCTGAAATAGCACTTCCAATAACAGTCAATTGGTCAGTAATACTCTTCATGCGGCCTATGTATTCCATAACTGTCATTGAGCCTTTCTTCAAACTTTGAAACTCATTTTTCAAGTACATAACTCGAGCTTCTGATATCTGGGAATATGTCTGAGAGAGCTTACTCTATAGATCTGTTGCAGTGCAATCATTTGAAAGAGTCGCCAACACTTCTTGAGAGAGTGTTGACGTAATATAAGCAACCAAAGACTGATCCCGCTTTCTCCAAGCTGTATACTCCGGATTTTTAACAGATTTGGTAATTGTGTCACCCTTCTAATCCTTGGTTTCCTGCAAAATAAACCGTGATGGTACAGGAATAGAACCATCCAGATGTTCATCGAGATCCTGACTCCGTATAAACGGAAGTATTTGTCTCTTACATGTCAAGAAATTAGAATGTGTAAGTTTTTCTGTAACGAGCTGATTTAAGAAATGTGCAGAGAGACCGGAAGACGAGAAGGAATCCATATCAATGAAACAACGAATAAGCAAACAAGACGGGAGGAAAGAAACAAACTGATTTGAGATCACTTAATCAATCAGCAGAGCTTCAATAAAACATGTATTTGCGCAACCAATACTTGAAAAAGAAACCCTTTTTTTTAGGGTTGAGAATGTAAACAGTTATAGTTTGCCTATAGATGTTGAGCAGAGAAGCATAAAACTGATTTTACTGTTGATTGAAAAGCACACAAATACAAGTTCGGGAATGATATAATAGTGAATGTTGGACTACGACAGCAATATATATAAAAAAACAAATATGAACGTCCAACAATATAAAAAAATATGGGATACTATGAATGAGAAACGATGCAGACTAGTGCAAGTTGTATATTAAAAGAAAAATCACAACTTAGATTGGATGAGGATTATCTGATACAACTTATTGACTTAGGGACAAAAGACAGATAGCATTAAGTTAAAGAAATCAGTATAGAGAAACGATAATGACGTACAACAAAAGAAAAGGAATTAAGGAGGATTTACGGCAGAGGTTTAAGGAAAAGAGTACCAGAAATTTTACCGACAGGGATTTAAAAGATAGTATGACAGGAAACGAAGATGAATCGAAAAAAAAACTTCCTTCTTCAGATCTTGTTGAACGTTTCTCTGGTAGGGTTTCGCAACCGCAGCTCTGATACCATATGAGATGTCTTGAGAAGTCTTTACCACAGTCCAAGCTGCACAGAAAACAGAAAAATAGAGGAGAGAGAGAGAGAGAGATGCACAATGGCTAGGGCGGCTAAAAGCACTCACAACCTCCAAGCCCTAATCGTTATAAAGTAAAAAAACAATTTTACAATAGGATGATATTACAAAAATGCCATTAATGAAAATGACGTCAAGACGTCAATAGCATTGTGCGTATTTTATTGACGTGCGAATGGATCTAAATCCAGATCCATACACATGCTCTATTTTAACAATAATACCTGATAGGGGTATTATCGTCTTTTCACATAGTTGTTTTAGTAAACAGCTATTTTATTTTTTGTATTTTCTTTTGTTTTATTCCTTTTTATTTTTTATTTTTTATTTTTATTTTTTGTCTTGTCTCAAAATCCAAGCCAAAAGGGGCCCCACATAAAGTCATTGGGGGCTCCCAACGACTCTATGGGAGCCCCCTTTTGACTCTCCTTTTTGAGACCCTTTGTGGGTGTATAAATAGGGGTGAACCCCTTTGTATTCTTTAAGCCTTAGTGCTCTCTTTCAATAAACAGTTTTTATATTGTTAGTGTGTGCTCTTCCTAAAGCTTGTATATGTGTTGTCCCATAGTGGACTTAGCTATTATCGTCTTTGTGTATTTGTCCATTGTTGGACATTGTGAATGCATTTTGCATTCTTTATTTTTTTGCATACTTCATTACATGGTATCAGAGCCATTTGATTCTTAGAAGGAGAAAAGTGAAATTCATCTTCACTTTTTCGTATATCTTCTTCATATACTTTGGTGGCATCATGGAGACCAAAATAGACCTATCATTCAAGCTCAATGGAAAAAACTATATGATGTGGGCATCAACAATGGAGAACAACCTCAAAGGTAAGAAACTTTGGGGTTATGTAATGGGTTCTATTCCAGAACCTCAATTGGAGCTCGCCAAGAAAAGGCTCTTGAGGGAGATGCTCGCCTCAAAGCCATTGAAGACAACCAAAGGAAAGTAGAAGATTAGGAGAGCAACCACGCCAAAATCCTTGCTTGGTTCATGAACAATGTCGAACTCAAGGTATGTGCTAATATAGCTACATTTCACTGAGCCAATGAGTCTTGATTCTTTATGAAGGATATGTATACCCAAAAAGACCTTGCAAGAGCATATTTTTTGCAAAAAAAAAAAAAATAGAACCACCAAACAAGGCGATTCTAGTATACAAGATTACTATAGTGCATTAATTCCATTATGAGATGAGTTGGCTCTTTTAGAGCCAAAATGGGTAGCTATGAAGGATGTTGAACTAAGGCAAAAACAAATGGAACAAGATTGATTGTTCCAATTTTTGTTTGGGTTACGTTCCAAATTCGAGCAAGTGAGGTCATCACTCCTCCATGGATCTATTTTTCCACCAATAGAAGATGTCATTGCCGAAATCACACAAGAGAAAACTAGGCTTGGCATGAGTAAGAACATCGATGAAGGGCTTGTCGTATCCAAACCCAGCAACAATGTCAAAACCTATAAACTACCCAATTTTGGAAAACATAGAAACAATAGTGGAGAAAGGAAGATGATTATATGTCATCATTGCTATGAGCTGGGTCACATTAAACCCGCTTGCACAAAGCTAAATGGGACATTCAAGCCTAAGGTGGCTTCACTTAAAGAATCTACCACCAAAAAAGATGAAGGCAAGAGTGGTGACCTCAAAGAAACACTTGGTCAAATATCTATGGCGCTACAACAAATTCTCAAAGCTACTTCCTCCACATCAGGTGCAGCCATTGTGTCTATATCATCACCCGGATCTCCAGTCCGGGAAGCGGATTGGGTAAGGCCATAAGAAGGGAGACCTCTACAATATGGATCATCTAAACCTTCCTACAAATTCTTTTTATACTTATGTCCAAGATAAAAGCATTTAAAATTGCATAAAAGACTTGGACATCCAAGTTATTCTAAAATGTATCTTTTTCCATTTGGAAACAAATTTTGTAAGGAAAAAGACATTAATTGCAAAGATTGCATTTTTGAAAAAATGAAGTTTATTCCATTTCCAACTAGAACATTTATTTCCACAAAACCTTTTGAATTGGTGCACTCGAATGTTTTGGGTCTATCTCCGGTCATGTCTAAAGATGGTTACTCATACTATGTCACTTTTATTGATGACTTTACTCGTTATGTTTGGATTTATTTCCTCGATCATAAATCGGAAGTATTTTCTTTCTTTAAAGAATTTCATATGAAGATACAAAATCAATTTCAAAGTAATATATCCATTCTCAGATCCGATTTTGGTGGAGAATACTTGTCCAACGAATTTCAAAATTACTTAAAACAAAATGGAATTTTCCATCAAAAATCATGCCCTACAACACCATAACAAAATGGACTAACGGAAATAAAACAAGGACAAATTATAGAAACCGCTAGAACATTACTTATTTCTAAAAATATTCCAAAAAAAAATTGGGCCGAAGTCGTCTTAACTTCAACATACTTAATCAATTGAATGCCTTCTTCTAAATTAAAGAATGTTTCTCCTTATGAAAAACTTTTTAAATTTTCCCCCGACTTCAATCGCCTTCGCATCTTTGGTTGTAAATGCTTTGTTCTCTGACATAAGAGAGATAAGTTGTCTTCAAAGGCAATCGAATGTGTTTTTTTAGGTTACGAGGAAAATAAAAAAGGCTATAGGTGTTTTGATTTCAAAAATAACAAACTATATGTTTCAAAAGACGTGACCTTTTTGGAAGATGAAAATGGATTTGAAAAACTAGATAAACAAAATGAAATTGACTACATGTTTTTACATGATCTTATAGATGATATATGTGATGATTCTATGAATCATCTTGAAAGTATAGATGATACGTGTGATGTATCCAATATTGAAATGTCACCACATAATGGTGATACTAATAATGAAAATATTCATGTTTATACTCAAAGAGAACAAGAAAGGCCTATTAGTGCCTTGGAGAAATTTTCTCAACTTACCGAATCCTTAGAAGAGACCCCCGTTAGGCGATCTTCTAGAGAATCAATTCCACCTAATAGGTTTGTGTCATATGAGTCTCTTGCATCGAACTATCGGGCATGGCTAATAACCTTACACTCATATTATGAACCCACTCATTATAATCAAGCAAAACCTCTTCCTTATTGGATTGAAGCAATGAAGACAGAATTAGATGCTCTAAAAAAGACTAATACTTGAGAAATAGTCAAGCTCCCTCCACATAAAAAACCTATTGGATGCCGATGGGTATTTAAGGTTAAAACCAGAAGCGATGGATCCTTAGAAAGATATAAGGCCAGATTAGTAACTAAGGGATATTCGCAAGAATATGGAATTGACTACAAGGAAACATTTGCCCTTATAGCTAGAATGACAAGTATTAGAACCTTAATAGTTATCGCATCAACCAAAAAATGGACTATATATCAACTCGATATGAAAAATGCATTCCTAAATGGAAATTTAAATGAAGAAGTATATATGGATCCACCACTTGGAGTTAATATTGGACAAGGTCAAACTCTTAAACTTTTAAAAGCCTTATATGGTCTTAAACAAGCTCCCAAAGTCTGGTATGATCGATTTAGTGACATCATGATCCAATTGGGATTTCGTTCATGTTATACTGGACTGCTCTGTTTGTTAAAAGTGCAGGTACTAGTATTGTTATCTTATTACTTTATGTTGATGACATGATTATCACAGGATATGATCAAATTAGTATTATTAATGTTAAAAATATGTTAAAAAATAGTTTTGACATGTCTGATTTAGGTTTCTTTAGATATTTTCGCAGCATTGAAGTTGCATATTCTCCCCGAGGATATATACAGTCACAGATGAAGCTTGTTGCAGTTATATGTACTAAATCTGGCATTTCAGATTATAAAAAGGTGGAGACTCCAGAAGTAATTAATGCAAAATTAAGATTGAAGGATGGGGTTCTTCTAGAAGATCCCACAACCTACATACAACTCATTGGATCTCTCACATATCTAACTATCACCAGACCAGACATCACTCATGTTGTTCACTCTGCTAGCCAATTTCAACATGCTCCTACAACTGTGCATATGAGTGCCTTGCTCTGGGTCGTTCGATACATCAAAAACACCATAACTAAAGGACTATTTATATCATCATCTTCTTCTTTGGATTTACTTGCTTATACTGATGTAGATTGGGGAGGTAACCCTAATGATAGAATCTCAACTACTGGCTTCTGTGTCTTTTTAGGAGATTCCTTAATTGCTTGAAGATGCAACAAGCAACAGAAAGACTCGCTATCCTCTACTGAAGCTGAATATCGGGCTATGGCAACTACTACAATAGAACTTGTTTGGCTTCAAAGTCTTCTCAAAGATATGGGGGTTGATATTACAGGTGCTTCAAAGCGATGTGACAACAAAAGTGCCATCTACATTGACAGCAATCACACCATCCATGAGCGCACCAAACATATATAGATGGACTGTCACTATGTTCGTGATGAGTACCTAAGAGGAACAGTTACTCTGCCATATGTCACATCAGAATATCAGTTGACAGATTTTTTCACTAAAGCTCTTTCTGCTCCCCGCTTCATGTTTCTTCTTGACAAACTTTCAGTCATCTCACCGTAAGGTTTGAGGGGGGGGAGTATGTATATATATATATATCGTCTTTTCACATAGTTGTTTTCACATATATATAGTCTTTTTTGGTGTTGTAATAGTGTCAGCTTAATAGGGGTTGCTTTTCTTTTCTTTTCTTTTCTTTTTTCTTTTTCTTTTTTCTTTTTTATTTTTTATGGCTGTTGGGGCGGCCCAACTAGTTGTTGGGCTGCTCCCAATGGTCATAAATATGACCATTGGGGGCTAGCCTAATGACTAGTTGGGCTGCCCCCACTCTCTCTCTCTTGCCCCCACTCTCTCTCTCTTCTGAGGTTATAAATAGGGGTTTTCCCCTTTGTATTCCTCAAATGCTTTCTAAGCATTTTATGAAGTGAATAATATTTTTTTTATATTCTCTTGTTTGGCTCTTTGTAGCCCTTGTATGCACTATGGTGCTTGTGTATTGGCTTTTCCTTTTGTACTATCCCTTACTGAATTTGTATTTGTGCTTAAGCACCTTGTTTTTGTATTTCTTCTTGTTTCATTACAATTACGTTGAGTTTGACCAAGGCACCTTGCCCACTTTCTCTGCCAATGCTGAGACTGCTCAGATATAAGCATTTGGTGGCATCTGATACTTCTAGGCACCTGTTCCTGCTTTTGACTGAATAGCATATAGAGATGATATTAAAGTGCTTCATAAGCCCTTTTTTATCATAATTTTTTAATTTGGTTAGCATCCTTAAGTACTTCAATAAAGATTTAGGAATTTTCAGTGGGTAAGAAAATGGTATACCATTCACAAAATAGCTAAAACAACCCAGTGACATGCAGAGATTAAAAGAACCAAAAATTTCATAAATGGCAAACGATTCCAAATAGCACCAAAAGTCTTTAATACCAAAATTCACACATCCAATGAACAGATTACATACAAAATCATTTATGTGCAATGCCGCATAATTAGAGCAAGTTGCCTTCATCCCAAAAAATGGAACTATTTGTTATACTTAAAATCTGTTATGGTTCTAGAAGTGTAAGAATAAAATTTTAGCATCTTGGGAATATTGCACATTTCCTACTTGTAAACTTCTCAAACAAAGGTAATGAAAAGCAAATAAAAGTAACAAAATGGCATCCAAAACTCACATAGATACTTGCTTCACAGTCATCAATGACGGGACCTGAAGTAAAAGAACAACTGGTTACATTGTTCCAACAAGCTTGAGGATAAATTGACTGATAAAATGCAGCTCCAGCACTCCAAAGAGATGTCCCATCCAGCTTAAATGCATAGATCCCGCTGTTTGCAATAGTGATAAATAAAGCTGGAGTCCAAAGACTCGATGCAAATCCAACAATTTCACCAGATACTCCCAATGGCATTCCAGGACCAAAGAACATTTTGGAAACAGGCTTGGAAGTTCTATTCTTTGGAGGTACAATTGTTAGAACCCTGTCTTCTGCAATCAAATGGATCTACAAAAGCTTAAAGTTATGTGGCAGTAGTGGTTGTAGTACACGTGTTAACCAATGACATGGTTTAGAAATAGATTAGAAACTGAAATTGATGGTAACCTTTATAATTCAAGAATAAAAAATCATAATTTAACTAGCCGCCATGCAAGAGTCACAGTAACGAGTGAAGAATGCCAAAATTGAGCGAGCATAGTTTCGTAAGGCATGCAGTTTTCTGAGTTATAAACTGTTTGATGAAGCTCAGTAACAAAGAAAGCAAGATATTTTCCATTCAAGTGCGCTGGAATGGCTTCACCAAGTAGGGTTTTAATGCCTTCTTAAGATGTGAATTGGTTTGACAGCCTTGCAAGAGTATATCCACTGATATTGGCAGGGTTAGTATTATTTACTAAAAAGTTTCTTGAATAGGATTCTCATGAATCAGCATCCCTTGTGAGGTCTTCGCGAAAAAAAAAAAAAAAGCAATATGTTCAACATCAAGTCATCCCAATAGTCAGTCTGTTTTCAGAAAATCAAGTAGATAATTTTATTTCATAATTGAATCACTTTTTCTTTCATAAACTTCAATGGCCGCACTACTTTATGCCATCCCTTGTTTCAATCTCTTCCACATCCTCCTCTAGTTGTTCTCACTGTGCATGTCAACTACATCCCGTCCTCCCCTACACCAAAGTCACCATGTTAGCATCTCTGTTGCTCCCTCTAGTCATAGGGGTATTGCATGAAAAGCAAGCTACAAGTATGTGATTATATTTACTCATTTAAATCTTTAAATATTAAGTGGTGCAATATTGTACACATACGAGTCTCTAAGAACAAATTCTTTCAGCATAGGACTACCAAGAGAAAATTAAACATCATCAGAATACTACAAAGCTATGTCATTGATAAACTCTATGTTCCTAATAGTGACTGCCTGAGATTCTTCCTAATGTGAATTGAATCTTCATCAATGTTTCTTATTTGACAAAGGTAAAAAACAAGCAAGCTACTTCATAAGAAAAACAAGACCCCATCATTCTTTGGACCGCAGGCTGACCCGCGGCCAGTTTAGACCCATGAGCACACCTGGCAGGCTGTGTGCTCGTCATAAAGCCTTAACCCAGCCTGAACCGGGCTCAAGCCCGGCCCAGCCAAATTGACAGGCTGGGTTTGACTGGGCTGGTCAAGCACATCCAAAAAGGTCCAACCCTAACCAGCATTAAAGCTGTGAGTTGCTGACAAGGGTTTTTAAGGGTGCAAAATAAAGGAATACAGATATAAGTAAGAAGGATAAATCTGCATTAAGAAGAAAAAGAACTCTATTTCAAATAAAATAAAAATAGATGATAAAATAAAAAGAAGAGTCGGAAAAAGAAAGAAGTTTTGATTTTGAAACAAAGAGTGGACACTGAGAAGTATCAAAGGGAAGTGAAATGAAGAAGATCGTTCGGCCATTGGAAACACCACTTCCCATCTGACTTGCATGTGTTAAGCATGCAGCCAGCACTCATTCTGAGCCAAGATCAAGCTCTCCCTTCACCTGATGCAATCAATCTTTGATTTGTCTCTCAGTCCTGTTGGTCAAGCAGGTTGTTCTGATGCCATGTAGATAAGAGGGACAAAAGAAAAGGAGAAGAGTTATTATGGCAACCAATGATCCCACCCCTTTGGTTAGAGATAGCTCTAGATAGTTTATTCGTTCATATCAGTGTTGTGAAAAGCGTTGAGACGTAGCGAGGCGCTCCACCAAAATCTGAGGCGAGGCGTAAGCCTCGAGGCGTAAATCGTAAGCCTCAAAGTTTTTTTAAAAAAACTTAAAAAAAACTATAAAAAATATCTAAAATTATAAATAAATAAATAAAATCTTTATTGATGAAGCAACAACCAACAGGAAATAAAAAATCTCAAATAAATACTGAAAAAAATATGAGAAAAACAAAGGAATTATTCTGCGCATGAACTGCAGCATAGAATATCAGTAAGCATCCTTGTGGACAAAAAACAAACGAATTACTCTTTTCTAAAAAGAATCAAAACTGCCCTGGAACTTAACACATAGATCACTTTCTGTCAATGTGCTTAATACAAAAATTCAAAATTGTCATTAGGCTTAATACATCTATATCCTGTTATAGAACTTAACATAAATAAATTTCTGTCAATATCCTTAATACAAAAATTCATCAAAACCGAAAACATGCAAAGTAGGGATTTCTACATAATTATTCTTTTTGTCAAACACACGTATCAGATCATTAAGCCTACAACAACAACAACAACAACTACGCCTTCATCCCAAAACAATTGGGGTCAGCGATATGAACCAAAAAAGAAATTCATTTTGGGTCTTCCACATGAATCCTTTTCCTCCAATCATTTCTATCCAACGCCATGTCCTTGGTGAGGTTCAAAGCATTCATATCCTTTCCTATCATCTCCATCCAAGTCTTCCTAGGCCTACCCCGACCTCTTTTAACTAATATATTTTCCCATTTCTCCAACCTTCTAACTGGAGCATCATTAGGCCTTCGCCGAATATGTCCAAACCACCGTAAACGATTCTCTCGCATCTTATTTTCAATGGGTGCAACACCTACCTTCTTACGTATCTCTTCGTTCTGAATCTTATCTTTTATTGTATTTCCACACATCCATCTAAGCATCCGCATCTCAGCTACACTCATTTTTTGAATATGATGTCTCTTGGCAGCCCAACATTCCGTACCATATAGTAAAGCGGGTCTAATAGTCGTCCTATAAAACTTTCCCTTCAACCGCAATGGCATTCTACGATCGCACAGATCATTAAGCCTATAATTTTTTTTAATGCTGGAAAGGCATATCAGATAGACTTGAAATCTAAAGAATTTAGCAAACCTCCGCATATTCCTTGTGTATTGTTGCACACCATTGGAATCGTCAACTATCAAGAGTGAGTTGAAGTCACCCTCCACACCAACAGTTCAAAGTTTGTGGGGGTGAATACTCTAGCAACCTCTTAAATCTCCCTCCAAAAAAGTTCTTTACGGGCACTTATGCTCTGTTCATAGACTGCCGTTAAGATGAACGATAAGGGATCACCATTCAGGAAAAGAATGAAAATTGAGAAATCTCCCAAATTCACCACAGACCAACCAAATCCTCGTGCCAGGCCATTATAATTCCCTCTGCCCTACCTATTGCTGGACGCACCGTGTAATTGCAGTTCCTCCATATTTCGTCCATGAGAGACTTATCCAATGAACCAATTTTGGACTTTTGAATACCCACTTGGCAATGCTAGGCCAGACCCTGGGTCGTGCTCCATATCATTGAGAATCGGCTCCAACGTTCCGACGTTCAAACCGTTACAGAGGTTAACGATCTTGGAAGTATGTTAGCCCGCAACGATTGTGAAATGCAACGTGTTTCGCCCTTATTGCTATGGAGATACATGGAGATATCACTAATATGGAAGCCTTTAAGCCTTCCCCTTGAAAACGGTGTAAGATAAGGGCTTGGAAGCCAAATAAATCGAGGCGTGTGCGCCTCAGTCCGAGGCGCGCCTCAGTCCGAGGCGCGCCTCGCCTCAAGGCGTGCGCCTCAAGGCCTATGAGGCGCACGCCTCAGGGGTATTGCGCTTTATACCTGCACCTCAAGGCACAAAGGCCGTCGCCTTGAGGCGAGACACGCTTTTTGCGCCTTGAGGCGCTTTTTTAATAACACTGATTCATATGAATACTAGGATTATACAAATAAAATTACAGAAGTGTCATTATTCAGTTACATCAAAATATGAACCTGACAATGAAAATTACTAAGAGTATGCTGGCAATAAAATAGCATCAGCTTAGACATGATAGCACAACAATCTTGATAAACCTGCCTTTAGCACTTGGTGATAATATTCCACGCCATACTCCTAGAATTACCATGAGAATGCAAGGTGTGCTTACCCTTCCAGTACAATCAAAGGCTGGTGCTATATCAGTATGGCAAAGGTAGCCAAGGCGAATTGTCCATGCAACAGTGCCATTGTTTTCAAATGCAAAGAAGTTCTTCCCAGCACATGTATATATTCGCCCATCATCTCCCACAAGAGGGTTTGATAGCTTGCTTATTTTGTCAATAACTTCAGCTGTAATAAAAATATAAAAATATAATTTCCTGACAGAATCTCAAGAATGAAAAGAACCATCCAAGAGATGACAAGCCAACTGTTATGACTAAAAATAACAAATATTCAACTCCATTTAGTCACAGAATTTTAACATGAAACAATTCTGTCAAGCATTTTTTTACCCAAACAAACTTTCTGATCTGTTTGATACAAAATGGAAAGGCCTTTGTTGGTTAGACTGCATAAAGGCAATTTTTTACTGGAGAGAAGGGTCCAACCTCTAGAACTCCTTAGATTGAACTCTTTCTCCAGAAAAACTTGTTTTTTGAGACAAAATTATTCTGGAAAGTTCTCTTCATTTTTTTTATAAGAAAAAAGTACCCATGCTTTCCTATTCAAAATTATTTTTTCTGTGACTTTAATCTGCAATGTTGGTGTTTGATATAATCTGCTCGTCCCAAAATTTAGGTGTGTTCTGATTTCTCTCAAGTTGGCTTTCATATCATTTAATTTCTCCTTTACCCCCCAAAGTGGCTTCTGGATATAGTTGGCAAACCCAGCAAGTTGTCTCGGTAATCGCCCGAGTCAACTTGGATTGGATCGGACCCCTAATGGGTCACAGATTCAGGTTACAGGTCCTAATGCCGATTGTAATTTTTTTATCATGTATTTTATGATTTTAATGCACAATTCTTATATAAAGTCACTTGTTATGAAGAATCTAATATTGTTCAATGAAAAAAGTTAATAATCATGTATAATTCTATGTTTTTGCAACTTAACTGTTGACATATTAGCTTGAAGTATAGTTCTTTCCATGTCTTATTCATGTGCTTACACTATAAAATATAGAGTCCTGACTCATCTGAGTCACCCGCTGACTTGCGAGTCAAGGAATGGGTGATCCGAGCCCCAGTCACGAGTTTGCCAACTATGCTTCTGGAAAGAGCTTATTGAGAGACTTTGTGGTTGTTTTGTATGATACTTATGGGGGTTTCAAATGTTTTCAGTTATTTGTTAGGGTTTTGTCAAGCAATTCACCTGCGGTTTGTCCAAGCTGTATCTTACGATCATTTTTTGAGATCTTCTATGCTCCGTTATCTCATTTAATGAGCTGCAAAACCTATTGTAGGTTATTTTTGTTCTGAGATAAGTGATACTAATTCCACTGAATTTCCCTTACCTTTACATATCATCTACTAGTTAATTGGGGTTTCATCCATATTAATTAAGTTTTGATAGACCTACTCAGACTTTGGTGTTTGCTGGGCTAATCGCTGGAACTGTATGAGGTCCATAAGCCCATAAAAATAACACATATTCTACTGAAAGGTGGATCTCTCTCTCTCTACACACACACAAACACTAGCTAGTTGCAAAATATTAGAAATTTTGCATTGTGATTCAGGGATGTCAAGCAATGACTTACAAACACACGAGTAAAAAGATACAAACAAACCTTTGAGCATGCCCAGAGAAAGCACAAACACGGTAAAAGCTTGAAGTTTGAACATCAATGTCATCATGGAGTTGGCCATGTTACAGCTGTCAAGAAAGAGACAATTGAAGCAAATATTGTAAATAAGCAGCAGCAGGAGCACAAATAAATCAAGTACATGTAGATGCACGTATGAAACATAAAAGCAGTTACAAGAAAATAATAAGTTTCATATAAAGACAGGAAAAAGGAGGCAACTATGCCATCTAAACAGGAAATTTGTCAAAGATTAAAAATTGAACCACAGCAAATTGAAAACCAAAAATACAAAGAAATGGAAAGGAGAATGAGATACCACAGTGCCAGATGACACCAGTGAATGATAAAGTACGGTAGCACCAGATGACTTTGTACGACAAAAGTAGGAATAGAGAAATTTTCAGCACATCGTCTGGCTTATAAAGTAGCTTTCACATGATGAAAGACAACTAATATTATTTTTCCTATTATGTAGTTGGTCTAACGTAATTGCACCTGATTGTACCTTGTACTATCCATAGGCAATTGCAGCATTTAATGGACACCATCATGCATATTAGCCTTTCTTTTTCATAGGATGGGGGTCTATTTGTATAATACACAAGTTTAGAGTGCTACATGAAGTCATGAACTACTACAGAATATGTAACTAAACCTATATCCAAGAAAGTGACTGATCAAACTCAAAGTTCGGTTATTTCCCAGGTTGCATTGGGGTTTGCAATTGTTCTTTGTTACTTTTGGCTAGGGATGCACAACGAGCCGAGCTAGCTTGCACTCAGCTTGGGCTCGACTCATTTAAGCTCGGCTAAAACTCGTTTGAAAAATAAATGAGCCGAGATTGAACAAGGTTTCAGGCTCAGAACACATAAACAAGCCGAGATTGAATTGGCAGTCCAGCTCGAATAAGCTCGGTAAGCCCGATTTAGCTCAGCTTACATAGTTTATAAAAAAAATAGATTTATATATCTATGTATTTTGTTCATATTTATATCACAAATAAGCTAAGTCACAGGGACTTGGCAAAAGGGCCCTCGCACCCGCGACGCGGGTGCGAGTGCAAGTGCCGCACCCAGTGCGACAAAGAGAGAGAAAGAGAGGTCTGGGGTTGTCCTCATCTTTCATCTTTATCTCGCTGGAATAGATAGAGAGAGAGGGTTGCCTACCCACACACACACAGCTAGGGTCATCCTCCTCTTTCTTCTTTATCTCGCTGGAATAGAGGGAGAGAATGAGAGTTATCTCAAAAAAAATGTCAAAGGAAGGAAGATATGTGGCCTGGCCCTTGTATTGTCACATCAGCTGACACTTGTCATCTATATCACAGGGACTCGACCAATCGGGTGCCGCACCCACATCGACGCCATGCGACATGTGTGAGAGTGTGGGTGCGGCACCCAATGCGGTCAACCGGACCCTAGGTGCGGTCAACACACCCAGGAACATTTGTGTCCAATTTTTGGACAAAAAAAATGCCCGATAAAAAGGCTTAGGGGAGGAGGATTAGGGCAAATTTTTTTTGCCCGAGTTTTTCTCCTGAAAGTGACGCCTTCCGACCTCTCCTCCTAACTCCTTAGGTACTCACACTCTCTCTTCTCTCTCACTCGCTCTCCGTCACTCTCACTGCCTCTCTTCTCTCTGTCTCTCTCACTCGCTCTCTCTCTCTGTCTCTCTCACTGCCTCTTCTCTCTGTCTCTCTGTTTTTGGTAAAGTTTTTGTGTATTTATTAGAGGTGGTAAGCAGACTTCAATCTATATAGGCTATCGGATAGACTGATTTTGTGGGTTTTCTACCTTAGTTTGATTCTGGATACTGTTAGTGCAGTTGTTGGGTTGTTTTCAAGTATATTTGGTGCTTCGGTAGTGCTTTTTTTCACAGCATTGAGATTGGTATGATTGGCTGGCTGTTTTTCTCAGCATTGAGTCATATTTTTTGCTGGTCTAATTTTTGTTGAAGGTTTATAACTTTATTTAATATCGTACTTGTTGTGTTTTTGATTAAATTGTTAGTGTTCTCTCCATATTTGGTGTACTTCCTTTGTTGGTATAGTTGTTTTGTACAGCTTCCTTGATTAAACGATCCATTACTTCATCGCCATATACATTGTAGGATAAACTTTTGGTATGTAATTTAGTTCTTTTCTTCTTTACTTATTTGATTGTTTCTATAATATATTTAGGTTGATTTAATTGTGGTGTTAGTTTTTATGATGTAGAATAGAACTGTAGATTGTTAATTTGATTTATTGCATGCATGATGAATGATATTATGATAATTGTTTTTTATTTCATTAGTGTTACTGTTGTTAACTGTTAAAACTTCAAAATTATATATATATATATATATAATATTATATATATATTTATATTTTTGCCCTCCCGCACCCAAGGTTTTTTAAAGTGCCGCATCCCCGCACCCATGTGACATAGCTTGTCATCCTCAACCAGCTATAACCTGCCTGCCCTTAATGTTTTTTTTTAATTTAAATCAATAACAGCACCACATATTTCCCTTTTTTTAATAATTTTGCTGTGAAGAGCAGGAAAATAAGTGTTCTCTTTTGTTGAAATTTACACCTTTTGCTTTTTTCTTCTCCTGTATCTGGACCTGAATGTGTTGGATTTACTTTGACTCAGTTGGATTCAGACCTGGGTCAAAGTAAACTCAGGTTTGAATCAGTCTAGGTATCCAGAGCTAAGTCTATTCGAGATTATATATATATATATATATACCCTCCCGCACCCAAGTTTTTTTAAAGTGTCGTATCGCCACACTCGCACCTGCACCAGCACTCACACCTATGCGACATAGTAAACAAGGGTTTACCTTAGTGGATAATGCATTGGTCATCTTTGGAAGAGGCATGAGTTCAAATCCCACCATTTGTATCTCTTTCAAAAAGGCATTTTACATAATTTTCAAAAAATTTAAGAACATTTTTAAACTTAAAGGTTTTCAGCTCGAGCCGATTCTGAGCCATGGCTGTTCAAGCTTGGCTCGAGCTCAAGACAAGCTTGAATAACCTGTTTTCCTTCACAAGCCGAGCCAGCCCAAGCTCGACTCGAACCCGGCTCGTGTGCATCCCTACTTTTGGCAGTGTTAATCATTAGAAATCAGGTCTCATAGATGGATCCATTTCAGTGTCAATTATGCTAAACCATTAGTTAAACCCTGATCACACCTTGGAAGACAGATGGCATATACATGGCATGTGCATGTGGAAGTGACCCACTTCAGGCTCATGGCTCACACCCTTTTTAGGGTCAATAGATTTTTGTAAAATGTACCCAGTCAAAATTGTGACAAATCACATGAGAAATACAAATTTCTTGTGAAAATCTCGTGAGAAATTGAGTGAATGATAAAAACAGCATTTTTTCATGAGAAATAGTATTTCACGTGAGATTGGTATTTTTGACTAGATATCTTGATATTATCACGAGGAGAATCTTGCGCTAACATCATGTTAGCTTTTTTTATGTTTTTTTTCCCAAACAAAAAATGAAGCCCTAAGCCCCTAACTCCCTTTCTCGTTTCTCTCATTCTCTGCCCCTCTCTACTTCTCATCTCTGCTTCTCTGCCATTGGAACTCAGAGGCATCAAGCCATCGGCAGCAGGGAGGTTCCCAGCCTTCCGGCAGCGATATGCCGCTCTCCCTTCCTTTTTTTCATTTCTCTGCCAGTCCACCCCTCTCATTTCTCTGCCCCTCTTATCAAATCTCATATAAGAGCTCAAAGGCCGTGCCTTATCAGGGAGGCAAGAGAGGAGGCAGGAGCGGATCCAATTTTTTTTTTTAAAGTCTTACAATGAGATTTTAGGGTTTCATTTGACTAATTTATAGCTAGCTATAGTGTCCAGTTTTGTTTAGGATACTGAATAATCTTGAAAAGCAGTAACAATTAAGGTTTTCTTTGAGTCAAATGTAAATGTATATTTAGTCTGTTTTTATTTGGTTTTCTTTAATTTTGGGGGAATTTTGAGAAATTATTTGATTCTTTATATTTTCCCCAAGATTTGCTGATAATAACTCAAGAAAAATAAATTAAAAAATTGAAAATCTCCTGAGAAATTGTTGTTTCAAACTTTTGTCACTATGCCAGTCAGTAGTGGCAACACTGTTTTACTGTTTTCAGAATTATTTACGAGCAAATACTCTCTATTATCATAAAATATCTTCATAAACATAAAGTATTGATTTTTAACCATTTTGTGATGCACCTTGAAGATGGATCAGATTATCAGCTTCATCTTTGAATTTTGTTACACAGTTAATTTTATGGAACAGATATCAAAATGCGAAATAAAAAAAGATCTATGCCAAGTAAGGAAACCATAGAGGCTAGGCCATACAGCAGAATGATATCAAAGCGAATGACACATCTAAACTTGGAACATGAGAAAGATACCACAATATTTAGCCTTCAGGGAGACATCAGAATATAGCATGAATTTTCCCCTTAGACTTACACGTCTGGTGACCAATAACATAATCTAATCATAGGAAGATGCCGAATCTATGGTGCCACAAGAGAAAGAATTAACTCCACGACACTCACAAACATTGGACATCATCAAGTGAGAATCCTTAGGTGCCTGTCCACAACCAATCCCTCAATACCTTCATATTCTAAAATTCATAATATAAGCAACAAAATGTGAGGTCTTCTGTCAACAAGATGACTAAAAGAAGTTTTTCAGGAAAATGCAAGATGCACTCTGAAAGGAACGTAGATGTAATGACTTCTCTAATTTGAAGCATAGGATTCGGACACAAGTAGAGTTCTATACCATTTATCTCCAAGGAACGGAAGTGAACAAAAATCCTCCATAGTGAGTCATGCAGTTTGTTTGTTTGTTTGTTTGTTCCTAAATCTATAACCCAAGGTCCAGAGTATAGATGAGTAGAAGTTTGGTATATTTTGTGTATAGAACGATGATGATTTGGGTACTTGGTGCTTATCTACACAGATTAGTGACTATTTTACTCCTCGAGGACATAGCTATCTTTCTAACAACTCCTTGGGTGTTTCATGTCATACAAAGGTTCTTCCAAAGGAAGATACGCAGACTAAGTTCCCAAAACATCGCGAACACAACTTTCCCCTTACATTTCATGCACTTGAGATCATTCACATATGATCTAGGAAGATCACAACTGACATTCCAAGCTTTCTCAATTAACAAACGGCACGTATAATGCACCTTGTCCTTTTGTAGAATTTGCTATAAGAGTTCAAAAGAAATCCTTCATGGGCATTTGGAAGGCATGTAAGATCATATTTATGAAAACCTTGGAAACCTGGTTTTACTGCTTGAATGACAGACAATTAAGTAGTTGTTAACCTGTTTCTATAATATCTTTGTTTGGACAATAGTTAACCTGTTTTGTGATTTTTTCACACAAATAACTTAAAAATTTATTGTTTGAGTAATCATGATTAGTTTTTTTATGCAATTGAACATATTCTCTCTCTCTTCCCTATGCGCTCATTATCTGTAAAAAAATTAAAAGGCATAAATTTAAGAACAGCTATTTCTAGAAAGAAATCCATTGCCACAAGCTTCCTACATAGGCATCCCATCAATTTGAGGTTGGAAATTGGTGTGTGTGTTCACAACATTTTGGCTAGCCTGTTCTTAAGCATTTGTTGATTAGACAATAGTGTCTTACACTTAGAAGGAACAGAATAAACTATGCTAAATGACTACTCTTACCTTCATTTGCAATCCTTTTTCCTCCAGAATCAAGTGAACCCAACAAATCTGATTAACTAAACAGCTAAATGGAGACCGAAAAAATGATAAACCTCCATAATCAAGTGAACCCAGCGAATCTGATTAACAACACAACTAAATGGAGACCTACAAAAATG
Source organism: Nuphar pumila (assembly GCF_984573655.1). Classification (NCBI taxonomy): domain Eukaryota; kingdom Viridiplantae; phylum Streptophyta; class Magnoliopsida; order Nymphaeales; family Nymphaeaceae; genus Nuphar; species Nuphar pumila. The sequence goes on along the minus strand of NC_143255.1, from coordinate 99,293,955 downwards.
GCAAACCTAATCAACATTCCAACGCTCTATGGTTAACAAACAAAAACTAAAAGTGTGGAACATTACAAAACAATGCAAACTCACACAAAGTAAATTACATCCATTAGACAATAATCCCTTTTACCTTTCCCTTTCTAATGGAATCAATCAAACACCAAAGTTTTTAACGACGAATGGCAACCATTAGCAAATTGACCTAAGTTTCAAACTCAACCAGTTATGGAGACACCCATTTATTAACCAACCTAAGTTCTAGATTCAAGCCAGTTATCCACGATACCCATTTAAGGAAATGGCTCATTACACGATACCAACAAAAATGCATTCCACAATATAGCTAAAAAGCCAATCATAACAACCCCATCATCATACATATGCAGACCATAAACTCATGAAACCCAAACAATCAAAATATAAGCAAACAAAGGATAAAATAATTAGAAAAATGAACAAAACTATTATAAACGAGAGAGAGCTTCATGTTCTGCGATCTCGACCGTCTTTTTCCATCAAGATGAACACACACACAAAGTGATCGGGAAAAGGGGGTCGACTCCTTTTTCCGGTATTCTGGTCTGGTATGGAATGGACTTCCCATCTGATGATAGAGTCGATTTCACGATGTTAAGTTCAACAACCCCACCCTTTCCCCTTTTTCGGCATAACAGAACTACTATTTTTTTTATTCTAGTTAATTAATGAAGTTAGCAGGAGGGGTTAATATGTAAAAAACAGACCAACGAAACGAAAAATCCTGAGAAATTGCAAAGGGCGATTGATATAGAGAATTGAAGGAGGATAGCATAATCACGGCCGATGCCTATTAGAAAAACCAAAGGGATAGAGAAAGAGCTACAAACAGGATCTCACACGTAGAAGAGAGAGAGAGAGAGAGAGAGAGTGGGTGGGGGGGGGATGAGTCCCACCATCTGCCGGAGGTGCGTCGCCGGTGTCGGAGGTACGTTACCGGTCAAAAACGATGGATGCCCACAACAAGAGAGAGAGAGAGAGAGAGAGAGAGAGAGAGAGAGAGAGAGAGAGAGAATAACGGTTACTGCACGAACCAACCCCCAAGATTTTTTTTTTGTTCTTTTTTCCATGATTATAGTCACAAATATCGGCTTACTCATTAAAATATCGCAACTTAGCAACAAATCTCGGCAAACTCATGAAAATATCATGAATTTATCATGAAAATTTCAAAATTCATGCAGAGAAAATTGTAATGTTTTCATTATATTATTTAATTTTTTTAAAATATCATATTCTTATCCTGATGTTATCGCTGCTAGTAATGTGCTTGTGCAATGTACTAAAAAATAAAAAAGATTCCGTATATCCGCTATACTGATAACAGAGAGAGAGGGAAGTGGGGACGGGGAGTTGAGGGAGTGAGTTACTTATGGCAACAACTTTTCTTTTTTCAAATGGATTGGTAGGAAAGGGTAGGATGCATTTCAAATGGATTTTGGTTTCAAATTTTAAAGAATTTGTTTTATTTTTTATTTTTTATAAATATTAGATAGTTAGATTAGATATAAACTGTATTTGTTTTTATATCGTTTATGTTTTATTGATATTTTTATATATTTTTGTGCATTTTATATCAGAAAATGTTTCCCTAAGATCTTTTGAAAAAACAAAAAATTTTAAGAGATTGCAATTTGCAAGATTTTCCCAATAACCAGATTTGTGACAATGAGAAAAAACGCATCGCGGGGTTAGAACTAGTAACCTGACTAAACTTGTTCAGCCAAATCGGATCTCAAGCTTGGGCTAAAGCTCAACTAAGGATGTCTGATTCAGGTGGATATCTGACTGAACCCATTTCTGTTTAGTCAGATTCAGTAGCCAAAGTTGAATCTGATAAACAATTAAATCCAGAATCAATATTGGGTTTTGCATTTGAGTCAGAGAAAACTCCGGATCCGCATTTATGTAAATGTTGGATTTTAATTTACTTAGATCCAACTTCATTTTTGGCTGATCCCCACTGGACTCTGAATCTAAATCCGGATCTGGCAATGCTTAGATCTTCAGCCCGTTTATGCCCCTAGGGTAAATCTAGCAAGCCTGGTTTCATAGAGTGAGGCTTCGGGCTGGGTAGGTATCTTCCATGGAGTGACTCTGCCAACCCAAACCTATCCCAATCACATGTAAACATGGGCTCAAGCCTTGGATCTTGGCCCGATAAGACATTGGTCTAGTATGAATCCAAAAAGAGTTGGGTCAGGCTAGTAGCGATTAGCATTCTCCTGATAGGACTGCCACTCATGTGCTCATATGCAACCCTCTTATATCCACATGTGACCATCCATGTAGCGGTGTTAACAGATCGGGTATGACCGGGTACAGACCCGTACCAGATGTGGTAGGATCCTGGTTTGACTATAAAGAAAAGAAGAAGGTCTAATTAACAATTGGAATCAAGGTCATAAGATCCAATTAATATATGGAACCATATATGGTTTATGAAATTTCATGTTAGACCTTGGTCTAATCCAAGTTTGGATTAAAATTCATATTTTTTTCTTTGATAGGCAAGCCAGACTGCCGTTATGCTAGGAATGTAAACAGGTCGGACACGGATAGGGTCTACACACAAGTTAATTGGTTCTAGTATAAAGGGATTCGGAGCCTGATACTACTTTCTTAAAATCCAAAATCCGGATTCGGAATTTAGTTGGCTCTTCGGATGCGAAACGTGATGCTGAATCCGGATCTGATTATTAACACGATCTCATTTTGGCTATGGAATTCAACCAAGGGATTCAGATTCAATGGGATATCCAACCTGAATCTGAACCGTTTAAACTCCTACTACTTATACAGTATACCTGCAGGTACAAGCCCCTCAAACCATATGAGACTTCGTGGGTAATTTTTTTAATATAAAAATTAAAATAATGAATTATTTTACAAGGTATATAAGACCTGGTTATGGATAGATTTCTCCCAGAGTAGGTCCAGTGAGGCCCAAATCCAGATCCAATACCAGCACTTCAGAGTTGGATCTGGGTCCAGACCCATCCTTGCTTGATGAACTTCCTAACCCTTGTCGCCATATCCGATGTCATGCCGTGTAGTTATGGTATAAACAAGCCGAACTTTAAATGGTTCAAGCTTGGTTTGGCTAATAAGAGTTTGCACTAGCCACTTTTTTTGAAAGGCATTTGCACTGATCACTTTTAACTGGAAAACACGGTTGATGCTGATCATCCAAACGGGTCTTACTAAAAATCTAAAATGGTAACACTAAATTAAAGTTTTAGATTTTCAAATTTCTTGAACTTTTTTTGTTGATCAGACCCTATAGATATGATCTATAAGCATTATTTAATTGAAAACAAGTTTTGATCATGTGACTATAGCAGCATACATGTATGTTTTTAAGACCTTTAAAAATCAATGGCTCACAATATAAGAAAATTTTACTACTTAAAAAATCATATTTTTATGTTAAAAAACATGATCCAAAGCATAATTCCTATCAAATAAACTATATTGAGTATAACCATAAGATTTGATTGAGAAGATACAACCATGATTTATAATGTGTGGGAGTAGGTACTCCAGGAGCACCCTAGCATTACTCAAATTGGTAATTATAGGGGTGCTCCCAGAGTACCTCCTCCCACTTAATTGGAGCTTTAGATTTTTAAATTTCTTGAACTTTTTTTTGTTGCTCAAACCCTATGGATATGATTTATAAGCATTAAAACAAGTTTTGGATAATGTGATTGTAGCTTACATGTATCTTTGTTAAGACCTTTAAAAATCAACTGCTCACCATGTATCAAAAATTCATGACTTAAAAAATCTTATTTTTATCTTTCCAAAAACATGATTCCTATCAAATAAACTATGTTGAGTACATCCATAAGGTTTGATTGAGCAATAAAACTGGAACAACTACTGCAATATCCACCAAAAAAGGGAGAACCAATACAAGTCTTTTCTTATTGGATGGCCCATGCAGGTTTCAAACCTGCGACCTTCGCGTTATTAGCACGACGCTCTAACCAACTGAGCTAATAGGCCAGTTGCTATTGGCTGGTCTATCCATTTGTTATAAAAGATAATAATCAAATGCAACCTGTCACAATCCGAACAAAACCCCAACACAAATTATAATTGGGTTTATAGCACTAAATGGCACGGTAATAAAGTGAAATCTAATTTAAACTTTAAAGTTGGCATGAAGTCTTCTCTACTCGTTGGAATTGTCATAGTGATCACTTATTGGTGGTAGACTCAGCGTTTTGTGGTTTTCTTCCTTATCTGGTTGATATTTGATAAAATGGCAATCTCATGCAGTCGGATTCGGAAGCAGATCAGGTCATGCTGACATCGTGGCCGTCTGTTTGCATTTTGGATGAATGCCACGTGGTTTGGTTGACTTTTGACCTTTTTAAAATGCAAATCGGATGGCCACGATGTCAGCATGAGAAAAAACACTCATGTTCAGCATGACCTGATCTACTTTCGTCGGATTCTAGGCAACACCAAATACCAAGTTTGACCTAATGGGATCTTGAATAATCGTACTTGGATTAGGATCCCGAGTTAGACGGGGAATCAGGTAAAACTGAACTCCGATCCGAGTAGCTAATGTACTTTTTAATATGTTAAAATATCCATTTTTTTTTATTTAGTAAAATAGTCATGGGTCCTTATGTTATTGCGCAGTTTTTTTTCATAGCCAATAAGGAGGGCAACGATTGGTGTAAGGGGTTCTGCCTTTCTGTCGGTCGGTGCCCGACCCAAAAAAAAAAAAATGATAAAAAGACCCTCACAAAGAATCCGGTCATTTAATAGGCTCACTTACTACTATTGGGGTAAAACTCCTGGTTGAGGACACCACCTGTCAACCTTACATAACTCAACGGTGATAAAGCAAAGCAGTCTCCACCTCCGCCCCAATCTCAAAATCCCTGCACGAGGATTGATTTTAACCTCCACTCTTACCTTCATCCCCATTTCAAGTCCTTCATCTCCAGTCCAAATAAGGGTGGGACCCTATTTCTCCTGGGTCTATAGTCATCCCTTGAAGGATTGGGGACGGGATGGGGCAAGGCGGAGATTGGGATGGGGACGGGGCAGAGCGGGGAAAAGTGTAAGTCCATCCCCGCATGGGGATAGATTTTAACCTTCATCTCCACCTCCATACCTTTCATCCTCGATTCAAATGGGGTGAGGCAGGGTGGGGCCCCGTTGTCCCCCGATCTTCTGCCATCTATAATGGTAGTGGATCAAGGCTGGGGTGGGGGACAAGGTCTCCACTCTGGCCCCATCTCAAAATCCTGCTTTTCATCCTTGCACGGGTTTTGATTTTAACCTCCATCCCCACCTGCATCGCTGTTTTATGTCCTCCATCCTTGATCCAAATGGGTTGAGGCGGGGCGAAACCCCATTTTCTCTCGATCCACTGCCATCCCTAAATAAGGATCACGGATAGGGTAAGGTGGGGGGTAGGAAGGGGATTAGAGATAAGGACGGGGTGGGATGAGAAAAAACATAAGTCTATACCCACCTCCATCCCTACACAGCTTTGATTTTAACCTTTATCCCCATTTCATGTCCTCCATCTTCTGTCCAAATGGGGTGAGGCGGGGTAGGGTCCCATTTTTCACGTCCACAGCCATTCAAAGATTCAATCAAAAATCTTATATTAAGATTAAAATTATGCATCTGGGTGTCTTATTTTTCAAAATACTCAAAAGGGACGATTGTTACACTCAAACTAAGGAAAGCTTTCTTTTTCTTTTGAAAGGACCACTTTAGAGGAAAAGTGCTACTTCTTTCCTTTGAACCAGCCATTCTAAGCGTATATTTGGAAGCTAATAAAAGTGATGCAAAATGATATAGGCTTTTTAGCTGAGAGAGTTTTTCTAAAAAGTAAGTAGGAATGTTTCTTACCAAAAGAAAATTTATTTTTATACTCTTCACCACCCTCGTCCTCCTCTCTTTCTCTCATTTTTCACATTTTCTCACTGTTTTTCTCATGTTAGACAAACAAATGAAAAAAAAAATTGAAAAACTTCTCATAACAAAAAATTCTCATAGGCAATTTTTTTTTCTTAGAGTTTTTCTCTCTTCCAAACGTGAAGGAAAAGTGTATTCCCAGAAGAAAGTATGAACCCGTTTTCACAGAAAAGCTGATGGGTAAGTCCCATCGTATATTTCTTGTGGGCATGTTTGTTTCACTCTTTATAAGAAAGATGGTCTCTTTCGTAGGAAAGGGCACTAAACGAACGCCCTCTTCGTTGAATTCGCACTGTTCCTCATTGTGTATAAGCATCAGGCAACGTGAAAGATGAGCTGAAGCTGAACTGTTGAAGTACTAGTTCAGAGAAAGAGGTGCGTCTTGCCTTTTCAACACTACCCAAGAATGTTGTCTTCTCTCGATCCCCTTCTTTCTTTAAACCATTGGGTTGGGCTCAAAAGATTGCAGTCTTCCTCCTCCTCTTCTTCTTCTGTCTCAAACCTATTTCTCAGCCACAAATCCTTCACCCCATGGCCCCCAAAAACCCAAACCTTGCAACCTTATCCCAATCCTTCTGTAACTTCTACAATTGGAAGAACACAACGAATATACTGCAGACAGCCGACACCCACTTGGAGCACTTTCGCCAAGGACCCCCTTTCCTCACGCTTCAAGACTGTGGGTACCCCGAGAAACACCATAGCGTTCGCCGGCAGGAGCAAGAAGAAGCCGGGCGGCCCCTCACCGGGCCGAATAGAAGGAAACGCGGAGGTGAGAAGGGAAGCCAAGAAGAACGCCAGGAAGCGGAGCCGGAGAATCGCTGAGAACTTCTTCTTCAAGAAGAACGATCCCAGCAAGAATTACGCCGACGAATTCACCGAGGAAGAGCTCGAAACGATCGGCCTCGGCTACGACCGGAAAGTTCGATTCATGGAGCAGGACGACCCCGCATTGCGCCACCCTTACGATTGGTACAAGTATGGCGAGTACGGGCCGTATTCGTGGAGGGGAGTCGTCGTCGGCGATCCGATCAAAGGGCGGTTTTCCGACGAGCGGGTGAGCATAATCTCTTCGGTGAAGGACCATGAGGAATGGGAACAGATCGAGCAGTTTGACATGGTGAATGATTACAGTAAGCGTTTGAGTTCGTTGGATGAGAGTGCTGGGTTGAAGTATTTCTGGGTTTTTGTTAGGCATCCAAAGTGGAAACCGAGTGAATTGCCGTGGGAACAATGGACCCTGGTGTGTGAAGTGGCGTTAGAAACAGGGGAGAAGAAATTGGATAAGTGGAATTTGATGGGTAGGCTCGGGAACAAGACTAGGGCTATGATCACTCAGTGTGCAGCTTGGATGAGACCTGATATATTGTATGTGAAGAGGCCTATCTTCCAGTGTAGGTTTGAGCCACAGGATGAGTTCTTTCAGGTGCTTGGCCCCCTGCTTGACCCCGAAACAGAGGGAAATTACATGTTTGAGGTGAAGCTTGAAGATGGTAGGAGTGAGATGTGCACCTACTTTGGAGGTCTCTGTAAGATTGTGAGAGCGAACCCGAAAACGTTCGTCGATGATGTGGTGAAGGCGTATGTGAAGCTGAATGATGAGAGGAAAACAGTATTCTGGGAGTTTTTGTTGTCAAACCATCCTGTGCCACTCTTGCATCCTTATACTAAAGAGTGGAAGGCCAAGTTGGAAGAAATGGAGTTGGGTTGTGATTCGAAAGACGAAGACGATGAACTGGCTAAGATGAATTTTACAGACTGGATTGAGGAGGAAGAGGATGATGATGATGAGGAGGAGGAGGAGGAGGAAGCGGATGATGATGAGGAGGAGGATGGAATTGGGGATGAAGATGAGGACGTGGGGATTAAACAAGAGACTTTTGCAGAAGAAGAGACAGAAAAATATTGGGAAGAAGAGTTTGAGAAGGCCATTAGGGACCCAAAAGCCATGGAAAACCTGGTTCAGAAAAGTATGCAAGTGACTGGTGAATTATACAAGAGGCAACTGGAGTGGATGAATGACAACTCCAAGTTTGAGAAGCAGAATGTAATGGAGAAGAAGGAAATTGCTAGTATAAAGAAACCTGAAGCTAAGCAGAGTATACCAGAGTGGGAGCATGTGGGTTATGGCAGGAGGAGAGTTAAGAAAAGCAAAATCCCACCTGAACTGTTTCTAAGGGCAGCTGTTCGCCCCTTTACTTACAAAAACCTGTTAAAAGAGATTGTTTTAATGAGGCATGCAATCATAGACCAGGATGTCACTGTGAAGGTTTAATCCATCCATTTTTTTTTATTAATCTCGTGTTTACCAGTGTTTATCAATGTAAAGCCATCCATATCTACTTTAATTTTGCTCTCGTTTTTGAGATATGCATGGTGAATTTACTATTGGAAGGAGTCTTGCAGTTTACTTATTTATTTTTTCTTTCTCATGCAGCTACAGCTCTTTATGCTTTATACTTCACCCCATTAATTAAGTACATGCTTCTGTAACATGGTATAATGTGCTTTATTTAGAGCAAGAATTCTCAAGATGTTAAACTTTCTTATTTTCCTTCTTATAAATCACTATCTTGGAAATATTTTGCGTAGTTCTGTAGTATCAATATCTTGTCCTGAATATCATGTAAAGTTCTTGTCTATTAATTTCTTGATTGCTTTCCGTTTCCACCTAACTGCATCTGCTTTGCTCTAGGGTACTGGAAGGGAAGTAGTTGCTTTTTCCATACAATTAACATATTGTCACTGATTAAGCATTTCATGCTACTTATCTTCATCATTATCTTAGAGTAGATCATTAGATTAATATGAAGCCCCATTCTTGTTAATGGAGCAATTCAATAGATTGGCTATCAAATGTTAGATTCATGTGGCATGTAAGGAAGTTTTAGGATTTATCTCCATATTGTTGTTCCTTTGGACTTTAAAGGTATTTTTGTTGAGGTGATTGAGCTTTATATTGAATATCTGCATTGGGAGGAGGTTATTCACGTGGTTGTATTCTATGATCAAAATCCAAGTTCCTATGAAGATGGAATTTTCTTATTGTGGCATCATGGCATGGTTTTGCTCTGAAAGGGTGTGTGTTTTTGTTAAGAAAACCAGTTTCTTTTGCTGTATCATGTAAAACTATTCTTTACTGCAATTATGAAACTGAAGAGGGATCCGTTCAATAGACTAGGTGTAACGCCCCAAAATTTCGACTTGTGATTTCGAAAACCTTATCGAAAAACCTTTCAAAGATTTAAAGTTTTAATTTTTAAAAACGACAGCGGAAGATATTTAGAAAGGAGCACAAGTCAACAATCCTGGGTACGTTAGCTGAAAATCATCATTCACATGTACAACAACTTAAAGAAATTTAAGAAATAAGGCAATAGATTAAAAATCTGCAGTTTATTACAAAATGAGCATTTTGTTCCAAAGTTCAATAAAACTAAAGAAAACTCCAAAAAGACTTAGAGCCAAGCCGCCAGCAGAAAGAAGATAAATCTTGATCCATCTTGCACCACGCCATCGGCCGCCTGTGAAGTCCTACTCGTCACCTGCCCATGAAATGGGTCAGTTTCATAACAAACCAGTAGGTGCACGAACAGATAAGTAGAATAAAAATAAAACAGGACATTCATGAGATAAGCAGTTATGATATTTAAGCAATCAATACAATTGTAATTTATTCTAACAAGTGTAATATGTGCAAAGAGTTGTTAGTTGAAGCATTTCGAGCAGTGTAAGTTTCGATCATCTGCAACTATCCATGACGATATTCTTTAAGTTCTGATATTAACTGGCCTGTGGGTACGCACATACGCGAAACGTAGAAACAGCCGAGACCGATCCGAGGGTTTATTATGTTAGGTGTTTTCATTAACCCGGATGGCTGACTGAGTCCGCTCCTAAGGAGACGGTCAGTGACCAAGAGAGTAAATCCCCAAAGGCATTCGTGGCCCATGGATGCATCCGACTTCTGCAGAAGTACTTGGGAGTTACCACCTAGGATAATTTATGGTAATCCCAATTCTCCTAACTCCGATGACTGGGGAAGTCGGGTCTTTTGCCCGTGGGGTGGTTGTTAACAACCTGTCCATCGGAGTTTTTGTACCATCCATCCTCTCCCTTGATGAACCGTGAAGGTCGAATGTGTACGACGGGGGTTTCTTAACCGCCGCCCATCCTACATGCTCTGGTCTATTAGACCCCCTCGAGCATCTTGCCTGTGAAGGCGAGTTGTCACCATTTATGGGATCTCAGCATTGTGCTAATTGCACGCATCGAGGTTGCTACAATCTCATCCTCCAACCATCGTAACCCACATGGGATGTACTTGTCCAAAAGTACGGTTGTACCTCCTTAGAGGTACGACTACGATGAGAGGGCAACATATAATGTTTTATGATTCTTTTGGTTCATAAATGACATGTATTGCTCTTTTGAGAAATTTGGCCTACTCATCTATATAAAGTGTTGAGTTCCTACTTCAAGGTTCTCCATGACCTCTCGTCAAATTTATACCATACCTGACTTAAGGTTTGGTTATAATAGTAATTGCAGTGGTTTCTCTCCAGAAATGAGTCTATGCATTAAGTATGTGGTTTCAAAAGGATAAGCATGCAGAACAGACAATCACAAGTCAAGAAGTCCTACTGGTAAACCAATTAAACTACTTGATTCTCTCTAGAATGAGTCTACCCATAGAGTTTACTCTAGACATGTAGTTTTAAAAGAATCAGAACGAGTAAAACATTAAATAGCAATTCATAAATTAAATACTTCTTCAGATAAGCAGGTATGTAAAATAACTATTCTATCTCAGAAGTCTTATTTTATTTTATTCATCCAAAATCCTCGTGCGACTTTCCCCTACCTCGGGATGTCGTGCAGCTGTGTGCGTCTACGAGTGTAGATGATACGAGGCTCAGGCCACGGAGCCAAAGCGGGGTTCGATACGAAGTCTGCAAAAGTATAAGTATTCAGCGCTACTCTATTTATCATGCGGAGAAATAGAAAAACAGGCCTGCTGATCGAAAAAGAGAGAGGCAGCAGGGGTGTGCCCCTGCTGGCCGAAATCAGAAAAGCGACAAGGGGTGAGCCCTTGCTTGCAGACAACCGCGGGGTGACAGGGGCTGAGCCCTCTGTCGAAAACACCGAGGCAGCAGGGGGGATCAGCCCCTGCCGATCACAACGAAGCGGCAGGGGTTGAGCCCCTGCCGACAACAACAAAGTGGCAGGGAAAGGCAGGGCCTCGGCCCCTGCCTGGTACAGAAAGAATGGCAAGGGCCTTGGCCCTTGCCTGATGACAATGGGGAAATGGCAGGGGCCCCAGCCCCTGCCTGACGAAAATGGGGAATGGCAGGGGCCCCAACCCTTGCCTGACGAATTAAGGGACGGCAGGGGCCTCAACCCCTGCCTAGCAAAATCACGGAGCCGCAGGGGGGGGTCCGGCCCCCTGCGTGCCGAGGATCAAGAGCTGCAGGGGGGGTATTCCTTGCCCTCCCAGAAGCCAAGAGGCAGCAGGGGGGCGAGCCCCTGCCAGCCCAGCAAAACAAAAAGGGTGACAGGGGCATTGCCCCTGCCAGCAGAGACAGGCAGGCGGCAGAGGCACTACCCCTGCGCGCCAAAACCCCAGAGGCAGCGGGGCGAGCCCCTGCTTGCCGGGAAACATGCAGCGGCAGGGGCATTGCCCCTGCCTACTGTTAAAAAATATATATATATATATACTTATATATATACATTCGTATATATATAAGTATATATATACATATATGTATATATATACATATTGCTTTTAGTAAAATACCTGATAGGGGTATTCTTGTAAAACTACAAAATGTACTTTTTATATTTTTGTTTTTTCTTTTTCCTTTTTTTTTCCTTTTTTTCTTTTTCTTTTTTGCTTTTTGTTTGAACCACAAGGGGCCCCACTCTTGTAGTCGTTGGGGCCCCAACGGTCAGATTTCTGACCATTGGGGGCTCCCAACGACTACAAGGGAGCCCCCTTGTGGTCCCTTCTTGTGCTCTCCTCCTCTATAAATAGAGGAGGTGTTCCCCTCTTAAATGTATGGGTTTTTACACCCTTCTCTTCCTTTCTTCAATAAATCCAACTTATGACTTTAAGTCATTTTCTATATTTGTGAGTTGTGTGTGTGCACATTTGATGTTTGTGTTCTTGGCTCTTGTAGTCACTCTTAAAGAGTGACCTTTTGCTCTATTGGTGCTTCCGCCTCTTTTCATTACATGGTATCAGAGCACGGTTGGTGATTGGGCTTTTTTCTTTGACATCTTGGAACGCGTGCCTCTCAAAGTTTTGAAGAAAGGAAGAATATTTGGTGCCGATGGAACGTGACTCTAAAGTGGAACTTTCTTTCAAGCTAAATGGGTCCAACTATCTCATGTGGGCCTCCGCTATGGAAAATCATCTAAGAGGTAAAAAACTTTGGGGCTTTGTTATGGGAACTACTCTCGAACCCTCTCTTGTTCTTACCAAAATTGAAAATGAAGTTGAAAAGGCTTTAGATGGCGATGAGCGCATCAAAGCCATTAATGAACATCAATCCAAAATTGAGGATTGGAAAAGTAACCATGCCAAAATTTTGGCATGGTTTATGAACAATGTAGACCTTAAAAATTGTGCCAATATTGCCAAATTTAGAAGAGCCAATGAGGTTTGGTTTTTCTTTAAGGGTATGTATACCCAAAAGGATCTTGCTCGGCAATTTTTTTGTCAAGAAAAAATTCGTTCCACCAAACAAATGGATTTGAGTGTCCGGGACTATTTTAGCTCTGTAACCCCTCTTTGGGATGAGCTTGCCCTTCTTGAACCCAAATGGGTTGCTCCACAAGATATTGAACTAAGAAGGGAACAAATTGAAAAGGAGCACTTTTTCCAATTCCTTCATGGTCTTCGCCCGGAATTCGAACAAGTAAGGGCATCTCTTCTCCATAGAAGCAAAGCCCTACCTATTGAAGATGCCCTTGCCGAGATATGTCAAGAAGAAACTCGACTTGGCTTGAGCATTAGGAGTGATGAAGTTTTGGCCGTTAATAGGCCCGGATCAAATGTTAAAGCTTATAGACCTCCCCATTTTAACAAAAATAGTAATGGGCCTAGAAAGGGAATTATATGCCACTATTGTAATGAACCGGGGCATATTAGACCGGTTTGTCCAAAGCTTAAAGGAAAGGTTGCCGCGGTTGGAGAAAGTTCTCCAAAGAAGGAAGAAAGTACCAAAGAAGGAGATATCAAAGAAACTCTTAATCATATCTCCGAAGTTCTCCAACATCTTCTCAAGTCTTCTCCTTCAACATCCGGTGCCGCCATCGCCTACTCTTCATCACCTCCAGGTATGTGGATACTAGACTCTGGTGCTTCTTTTCATATGACATCTCATAAAACCTCTCTTTCAAATGTTTTTTCCGAACCCATGTCCTCCTATGTTTCAACGGCCGATGGAATGTCATTGAAAATTGAAAGTATTGGAACTCTTGACTTCAAAAAATCTCAAAACTTTTTTGTTCCTAAAGTAAGAGTCGTCCCAAAAATTGATTTTAATCTCTTTTCCGTTTCTCAAATCACTGACCATGGATGCCAAGTCTCTTTCTCACCTAAAGATTGCACCGTGCAGGATCTCCAGTCAGGGAAGCTGATTGGGCAAGGCCATAGAAGGGGTGATCTCTATTTTATGGATTTTTTGACGCTTCCATCTAAGTCATCTTGCAATCTTGTTAAAGACAAAAGTATTGGAATTTGGCATGAGAGACTTGGTCATCCAAATTTTGTAAAAATGTTTCTTTTCCCTTTTTTGAACAATACTTGTAAAGACAATCACATGACTTGTAAAGATTGCATTTTTGGGAAATCTAAAGCTATTCTGTTTCCTCAAAGGAGTTACTTTACCACTCGGCCATTTGAACTTATTCATTCCGATGTGTGGGGACCCTCCCCAATCTTGTCTAAAGGAGGTTTTTCGTATTATGTGGTTTTTATTGATGACTTCACTAGATTTACATGGATATACTTCCTAAGTCGCAAATCCGAAGTCTTCTCCTTTTTTAAAGAATTTCATGCAATGGTTAAAAATCAATTTTTGGGAAATCTATCTATTCTTAGGACCGATTCGGGAGGTGAATATATGTCTAATGATTTTCAAAATTACTTAAAAGAAAATGGAATTTGTCATCAATGTTCTTGTCCCAACACTCCGCAACAAAATGGTCTTGCGGAAAGAAAGCATAGGCACATAATAGAAACTACAAGAACATTATTGATTTCAAAAAATATCCCAAAATCCTTTTGGGCCGAAGCGGTTCTAACCTCAACATATCTCATCAATAGAATCCCTTCATCCTCTTTGAAAAATCTTTCTCCATTTGAAAAACTTTACAATATGTCTCCCGACTATAAAAGATTAAGAATTTTTGGATGTAAATGCTTTGTTTTAACTCGCAAAAATGATAAACTTTCTCCTAGGGCTATTGAATGTATTTTCTTGGGATATGGCGAAAAACAAAAATGATATCGATGTTTTGACATTCTTAAGAATAAGCTTTATATCTCAAAAGATGTCACATTCCTCGAAGAAGAAAATGGTTTTTCGCATCAACCAAATGAGAATATTGACTATTCCTTTTTATTTGATTTGTTACCTCAAGAAAACATCATAGATGATCATGTTGATCCTAGTGAATCTCTTAATGAAGATCTTGTTGAACATCCAAATAATGATCAAAACTTAGAAGAAAATGTGTCTAGACAAATACAAGTCTACTCTAGAAGGAATGAAAGAAATCCTCCGTGTGCTCTTGAAAGATTTTCTCAAAGTGAGTCGATAGAAGAAACCTCTCAAAGAAGATCAAATCGCATCCCCAAGATACCAAATAGATTTGTTTTTTATGACTCTTTTTCTCCTAATTATCGAGCATGTCTTCTTGCTCTTCACTCCTTTCACGAACCATCTCATTACAATGATGCCAAACAATATGCTCATTGGAATGAAGCTATGGAACTTGAACTTAATGCCCTTAAAAGGGCGCAAACTTGGGAAATCATTGATCCTCCCAATGGCAAGAAACCCATTGGATGTAGATGGGTGTTTAAAGTAAAAACTAAGAGTGATGGTTCATTAGAAAGATATAAGGCTAGGTTGGTTGCCAAAGGATATGCCCAAGAGTATGGGGTAGACTATGATGAAACTTTTGCCCCAGTTGCTCGAATGACTAGTGTTCGAGCCCTTATTGCTATAGCTTCTGTTAAAAAATGGCCTATCTTTCAACTTGATGTTAAAAATGCCTTCTTGAATGACAATTTAAATGAAGAAGTTTATATGGAACCACCTCCAGGTATGAATTTAAATGGAAAAATTTTGAAATTAAAAAAGGCTTTATATGGACTTAAGCAAGCTCCTAAAGCTTGGTATTACAGGTTTAGTAATGTATTAATCAATTTAGGTTTTTCTTCTTGCTATACTGACACTGCTCTTTTTGTTAAAAGGACCGGTGACTCCATTATCATGCTTCTGTTGTATGTTGATGATATGATCATCACTGGGAATGACAAAAAGGGAGTAAATGATGTTAAGTCTATGCTAAAAGATACCTTTGATATGTCTGACCTTGGTTATTTGCGATATTTTTTAGGAATTGAAGTAGCTTATTCCGAACGTGGATACATCTTATCTTAAATGAAGTTAGCTGCTGAAATTTGTACCAAATCAGGAATATCTGATGAAAAGAAAGTTGAGACTCTCGAAGTTATCAATGCGAAACTAAGACTTGAAGATGGTGTTCTTCTTGAAGATCCAACTCCCTACCGTCAATTAATTGGATCCCTCACCTATCTATCCATCACCCGTCCTGACATAGCTCATGCGGTTCATGCAGCGAGCCAGTTCCAGCACGCACCTACCACGGTTCATATGACGGCCGTAATGAGAATTGTGCGATATATCAAAAATATCATCTCCAAGGGACTCTTCTTATCCTCTTCCTCATCTCTTGAATTGACTGCTTTTACTGATGCTGACTGGGGAGGAAATCCTAATGATCGTATCTCAATTACGGGTCTTTGTATTTTTTTAGGTGAATCTCTCATCTCGTGGAGATGCAAGAAGCAACAGAAGGTCTCCTTATCATCTACTGAAGCTGAGTATCGGGCTATGGCGATGACAACTATGGAAATCGTATGGCTCAGAAGTCTCCTTGCTGACATGGGAGTCCTCATTTCCACTCCTACCAAGCTCTGCTGTGATAACAAAAGTGCGATATACATTGCCAGCAATCACACCTTTCATGAGCGGACAAAGCATATCGAGATGGATTGCCATTATGTTCGAGACGAATATCTCAGAGGGACTATCTCATTACCATATGTTACTTCAAAATATTAGCTAGCTGACTTCTTCACCAAAGCGCTTCCAACTCCACGATTTATGTTCCTCAGCAAACTTTCGGTCTTCTCCCCGTAAAGTTTGAGGGGGCGTGTTAAAATATATATATATATATATATACTTATATATATACATTCGTATATATATACATATATGTATATATATACATATTGCTTTTAGTAAAATACCCGATAGGGGTATTCTTGTAAAACTGCAAAATGTACTTTTTATATTTTTGTTTTTTCTTTTTTTTTTTCCTTTTTTTTCCTTTTTTTCTTTTTCTTTTTTGCTTTTTGTTTGAACCACAAGGGGCCCCACTCTTGTAGTCGTTGGGGCCCCAACGGTCAGATTTCTGACCGTTGGGGGCTCCCAACGACTACAAGGGAGCCCCCTTGTGGTCCCTTCTTGTGCTCTCCTCCTCTATAAATAGAGGAGGTGTTCCCCTCTTAAATGTATGGGTTTTTACACCCTTCTCTTCCTTTCTTCAATAAATCCAACTTATGACTTTAAGTCATTTTCTATATTTGTGAGTTGTGTGTGTGCACATTTGGTGTTTGTGTTCTTGGCTCTTGTAGTCACTCTTAAAGAGTGACCTTTTGCTCTATTGGTGCTTCCGCCTCTTTTCATTACACCTACCTGTGATCGAGAGATGGCAAGGGAGACCAAACCCTGCCAGAGAGAGAGAGAGGGCTCGGGACGGGGGTGACAGGGAGAGCAACCGACCTCCCGTCGGTTTCCCCATCACCCACAGGGGTGAGGGGGGTGTCGCAGGGGCCTCGGTTCCCTGCCGACACTCCGGCGAATCCCCAGATGAAAAAGGGAACGATAGGGGCCCCAAAGGTCACCTGTCGGGCCCCCGATGGGTACAGGGGAGGTGGGAGGCCGCGGCAGGGGCTGTGAGCCGCCTGTCGGTCTCCCGACGAGGTGACAGAGAGGGGGGTGTGAGGAAGAGAAGAGGGAGGAGAAGAGAGCGGCGTACCTGGGAGGCGGTGGCCGGCGGCGGCGGCGGGGCGCAGTGACAGCAGCGGCAGCGAGCGCAGGGAAGGAGGCGGCACAGGGAGGGCGAAGGGTTGTGCCTCCCTTTGCCCTCCCGCAGAGCTTTTAAAAGCTCCAGGGGGGCGATGAAAGGGGAAACCCCCGTGGGTTTCCCTAATCCATCCAAAAATGAAGGGGGAGAAAAGGGGGGGTGTCGCGGCGCTCGGGATCCTGAGTCGGGTTATTTTAAAACCCTAAAGAAAAGGGGCTCGGGTCGGGTCCGGACCCGACCCGACCCGGTTCCAAAACAAATTTTTTTTAAATTGCGGGTTTTACACTAGGAGTGGTTCACATTATTGTTACGGCCAACATTTATGAACCATATAAATTTCTTTTTCTGATTTGCATCAAAATAAAAAGCTTTTCATGTTCAAAATGACGAGTCTTGAGCCAGTATATGAAAGGAATTCAGTTGTCAATAAGACAGACCGGGGCAGAGCAAGGTGTATCCAAGTCTAGATCCTACTTTTGTGGTAATGGTCCAGCTCGGTGTTTGAACAGGTACAGTACAAACCAAAACCGCGCGACTCTGGTAACATCCATGTTTTTCCTGGACCCAGGCAAATCTCAGGTTGGATTAGCTCAAGGATAAAAACTCCCAAATAAGTTTAGGTCTGACTAGCAGTTCGACTCTTCAGTACCAATCTGATATTCCCAGTATGTAATTTGCACAGGCTTGGGCCTGATTTATTTCTGGTTGGAATCGAATTACACCAATAATAGTGTGCTCTGTTATGGAAGGATGTATACAACATTCTTCATTGTATAAACGGATTATACTTCATTTATATTAGGTTGAGTGTTTTTTTTTTCTTTCCCCTCTTCTTTTCTTTAGCTAATTATCTCTTGTTAATAAGAAAACTCTAAGGCTTATTATGGGTCATCAATGTGGCAATGGTGGATTCAAGAAGCGTGGAGGTATAGAAGTGGATTTGGAGGCGGTGATGGTGTTTAGAATTCATGTACAAAAGATGCAACACTGGAAATTAGTTGTGTATTCTGTTTTTCAACCAATTGAATGAAAAAAAAATTCCTTCTTTTTCTCATAAGACATTTTCTTGCTTCTTGGTAATTTATTACTATTAAATGACATGCTCTTTATATTTTACCCTTATTCCTAATCTAAAAACAGTAGTAAATTAGCACCACTATTACGCAGATGAAACATGGATCCCTTTTTTGTGGTAGTGGCTGATGGTGATTGTTGAGAAGCAGTCACTGTATCTATGCATATGCTTGAGGGTAGTTTAGTAACTATTTAATAGGTCGGGTCTATCGTATTTTCTTAGTGTAGCAAAGGGTATTATTGTACATGCTTTAATTTCTGTCTAATCTCTCTATTTAAGTGAGATTAGACCTAATGAGAAATATATGATTCTCTCTCTCTCCTGGTTCCTCTCAAAACCCTAGCCGACTTCAACATGGTATCAGAGCAGGACGTAGCTCTGGGCGTCTGATTTGATCGACCCACATGTAGATCGGGTCCAGCGTGAACAGTAGAAACACAACGATCTGTAGCCAGCGTGTACAACGAACTGAAGCCACTCCAGCAGAAACGCAGATCGGGTGGCGGCGTGTACAGTGTCTTCAGCGATCGATGTGCGCATAGGAGCAGGGAGACTCCTGTTTTTTCCAGATCTGAAGTCAGACCCAGGAACACAGATCGGGTGGTGGCATGTACAACGACTACAGCGCCTTCAGCGATCACTGTGCACATAGGAGCTGGGAGACTCCTGCTTTTTTTTCAGACCTGAAGTCAGACCCAAATTGCAGTCTGGATCACGTTCTCTTTATGGTGACCAGACTGTTTTGGATCTGACTTCAGATCGTGTCGATGGTGGCCGATGATGGTAGTGTGGACGTCGAAGAGGCCTGCAGCTTCCGTCATGATGCAGTCGTGGTTAGATCAGATCTAATATGTGTAATTCAAATATGAAGTTGGGGGTGTGGTCGTGGTATGCAGCTTGTCACAAAATTTTTTTGTAAGGTGGATGGTTCAGGTAAAGTCCAATTCAAGTTAGATATACAAGTTTTGGATCTGAACAACGTATTACTATCCCCTGTATACCATATTTTATTAGTGTGATTAAAATCTGATATAGTCGGTTTCATAGTTGGTAATTGGTGTGCACTTCAGATCCCAGTTTTCAGCAGGTTGTGGTTGTGTGTGGTTGTATCTATGTTTTTGGAACAGACCCATCATCTATTTCCATGGCTGAAATGTAGAGTCAGACATGAAGACCAAAACAGTGGTTGATTATAAAGCCTTTGCAAATCCCTTTTCATATGGATCATCTGTAAAGTTGGATGAGACTAACTATGCTAGATGATCTCGTACGTTCATGATGTCTGTTTGAGGGCATCGTAGAAAACATATTTTGTTGGAAAATGAGCCTAAAGGCAAAATTGGAAAGTATGCTACATGGGAAGAGGACAATGATATTGTCATGTCTTGGATTATGAATAATGTGCAACCTCACATAGCCAACGAGCTTATTTATTACACCTCTGCAAAACAAATGTGGGATAATTTGCAAGATACTTATTCTCAAGAAACTAATGTAAGTCGTATTTTTCAAGTAGAGCAAGAAATCTATAAATTGAAGCAAGGAGAGCAAACTCTAGCCCAATACTATGCCTCTGTGAAGGCAACTTTTGAGGGCCTAAATGCACATAGACCATTATGTTGTGACAAACAGAAACTACATCAGGAGCATACCATGGTCGCACGATTCCTTACTGGTTTGTTAGTTGAATTCTCAGTTGTCAAAGTTCAAATGTTGACAGGCTCAGATGTTCCCACTCTTGCTGAGGCATATAATCGACTGAGCAGGCTTGCCATGTCCCTTCCTTCATCTCAATCGGAATCACAAACCTCTACTATGTCTGTTTCCTATGGCCGAGGCCGAGGTTCTATTCCTAATCCTCGAGGTCGTGGACGTGGTCGAGGCACGGGTGGACGAGGCAAGCTTCAGTGTACCTACTGCGGGAGATTTGGGCATTTAGAAGATAGTTGCTTTGACAAGAATGGACGACCTCTCGCATCTTCAGCTAAAGTTGTTTCTACTCAAGTTGCCAAACCCGAGTCTCCCACTGTTCCTCCTAGTGATTCGGTTACACTCACTCGTGCTGAGTATGATGATTTGTTGGCACATCTTCCGTTTAGTTCCCTCGTGGCTGATGTTGCATGTTCTACAGGTGATGAATTATCTTGCCAAGGTAGTAGGTGGATTATTGATTAGGGGGCATGTAGACATTTGTGTGAAAATGCCTGTGATTTTTCAAATTTG
Organism: Nuphar pumila; assembly: GCF_984573655.1. Classification (NCBI taxonomy): domain Eukaryota; kingdom Viridiplantae; phylum Streptophyta; class Magnoliopsida; order Nymphaeales; family Nymphaeaceae; genus Nuphar; species Nuphar pumila. The sequence continues at coordinate 99,273,263 of NC_143255.1, read as the reverse complement.
GATAGTGTTGCTAACCATAAAAAGGTTGTTCTTGCCGATGGAAGTTCCTCTCCCATTGTTGGCTTGGGAAATATCTTTGTTTCCCCGACTCTTCAGTTATCAAATGTTCTCCATGCCCCTTCATTCCCTCAAAATTTGTTATCTATTAGTCGTATTGCAAAAGAATTGAATTGTAGAGTAATATTTGATTCTGCCTGTTGCACTTTTCAGGACTTACTGATGGGGAAGACGATTGGTGGAGGCTATGAGGAAGGTGGAGTCTATTATCTTCATCAACCAGTTGGATCTGTTCATTCGGCAGTTGAGTCTTCATCTAGTCCGCTGCTTTGGCATCATCGTCTTGGTTATCTTCCGTTGCTTAAATTGCGTAGAGTTATTCCTCATATCTCGTCATCCACTACTCTGCTGTGTGAAGCATGTCAGCTTGGGAAGCATCATAGGAGTTCATTTCCGTCTAGTCAGAGTCCTTCAAGTCAAAATCTGTTTGATCTTCTTCATGTTGATGTTTGGGGTCCAAGTAGAATTCCTAGTCGTTCTAAGTGTCGTTATTATTTAGTCATTGTAGATGATTTTTTCAGATTATCTTGGGTATTCTTGTTAAAAGATAGGGCTGAAGCCCCCATTCTTCTCAAATCCTTGATTATTAAAATAAAAAAGCAGTTTAATTCTTGTGTCAAAGTTGTTCACACTGACGATGCCCTTGAATTCAAATCCTCTGAATTGTTACAATTTTACAAAAATCTTGGAATCCAACCTCAGACTACTTGTCCTCATACCTCACAACAGAATGGAGTAGCAGAGCACAGACAGAGACAGATTCTAAATGTTGTCCATTGCCTCATGATCCAGTCTAATATGCTTACGTCTTACTGGGGCGATGCGGTTCTAATTGCGGGATATCTAATAAACCGTATGCCTTCAACTTCTATGGGGGATCGTATTCCCATTCAAATTCTTAGACTGAAAGCTTCTCTTTTCTCTATCTCTCCAAAGGTATTTGGCTGCGTGTGCTTTGTTCATAAACTTGGTCCCAACAGAGATAAATTGTCTCCCCAATCTATAAAATGTATTTTTGTTGGGTATCCCAGGCATAAAAAATGATATCGTTGTTATGATCCCATATCCCAGAGAGAGTGCGTATGTTTTCTTTTTTGAGTTTATCCCATATTTTTCTAGTACTTCACCAAAATTACATGCCAGTCAAGGTGATTCCTTTCCTCTTCTTGTTTCTCCTTTTTCATTAGAGTCTGTCTGCCTTGATCCTCTCGTTCCAAGTCCGACTTCGTCTCGTTACAAAAATCCTCCTGTGGTGTACACCCATCAAGCTCCACCCAACTCTATATCTTCGCCATCAGCTTCTCCAAAGGTGAGTGTTCCTGACCCTACTGACGATCCTATTGTTGATGGTGATTTACCTATTGCCCTTCGGAAAGGAAAAAGGTAGTGTACACTTCACCCTATTTCTCAGTTTGTTTTCGAGGCCAAATTTGGTGTTAATATGAAGAATTTTGTATTAGCATTAGCTGCTGCATCAGTCCCTCTCAATCATCATCAAGCTCTTTTGAACCCCAAATGGGCGAAGGCCATGCGGGATGAAATGGATGTACTGCTTTCTCGAAAAAACATGGGACTTAGTCGATCCTCCACATGAAGCTGATATTGTTGGTTGTAAATGGGTCTATACTGTTAAGTATAACTCAGATGGATCGATTGAAAGGTTTAAAGCCCGTCTGGTTGCTAAAGGTTATACTCAAACCTATGGAGTGGACTTCTTTGAAACATTCTCTCATGTTGCTCTTCTTGGGACTATTCGTCTTGTTTTGTCAGTTGCAGTGCACCATGGTTGGTCTCTATGTCAGCTTGATGTGAAAAATGTCTTTCTGTATGGAGACTTGGAGGAGACAGTTTACATACAGCAACCTCTGGGGTTTGAAGTCCAGGGAAAGTGTCAGAAGGTATGCTAGTTGAACAAGGCAATCTATGGTCTCAAACAGAGTTCCCGTGCGTGGTTCTCCAAGTTGGCTGAAGTCATGTCAGCATTTGGGTTTGCCCGATCTGCCTCAGACCACTCTCTTTTTATTAAAAAGACTTTACAAGGATTGTGGTTACGATAGTATATGTTGATGACATTATAGTCACATGAAGCAGTGAAAAAACATCTCTGCGACAAAGTCCCACCTTCCGAAACACTTTGTGACTAAGGATCTGGGACCACTCAGATATTTCTTGGGCATAGAGGTTGCAAGGAGTAAAGAAGGATTGGTTTTGTCACAGCGGAAATATGTCTTGAAAGGAAACAAGAATGTTAGGTGCCAAACCTGCAAGGATTCCTATGGATCCTAAGTGTCATCTGTTTGATGAAAAATCAAAGTATGTGGACAATAGCCGTTATCGCTCCTTAGTTGGCTAGCTATATTATGTGACTCTTACCAGACCCAACATATCTTTAGCCGTGAGCAAGATAAGTCAGTTTATGGACAAACATACAAAGGCTCATTGGGAGGCTGCAATGATGATTCTCGAATATCTAAAGGTATCCCCTGGTAAAGGACTATGGTTTAGATAAAGTCCTCTAGATGTTACTGCCTACTCAAGTGCAGATTATGCAAGGTCGGTTGTTGATAGAAAGTCGACAACTGGATTCTGTGTGTTTGTTGGAGGAAATCTGGTTACTTGGAGAAGTAAGAAACAAACTGTAGTTGTCAGGTAGAGCGTTGAGTCCGAGTGTCGCGCTATGGCCTCAGACTGATGCAGAGATGATGTGGGTTAAATATGTGTTGACTGATCTCCAAGTGAAAGTCTCATTACCTATGGAGATGATATGTGATAATAGAGCTGCTACTTATATTGCTAATAACCCAGTGTTTCATGAAAGGACAAAGCATATTGAGGTGGATTGTCTCTATGTACGTGACCTGGTACAAACTGGGTACATTTGTACCAAGCACATATCTTCAGAAAACCAAATTGCTGATGTCTTCACAAAACCCCTGTCTAGTTCAAATTTTTCAAAATGTTGTGACAAGCTGAACATTATTGATATATATGCTCCAGCTTGAGGGGGAGTGTTGAGAAGCCGTCACCGTATCTATGCATATGCTTGAGGGTAGTTTAGTAACTATTTAATAGGTCGGATCTATCGTATTTTCTTAGTGTAGCAAAGGGTATTATTGTACATGCTTTAATTTCTGTCTAATCTCTCTATTTAAGTGAGATTAGACCTAATGAGAAATATACTATTCTCTCTCTCTCTCTGGTTCCTCTCAAAACCCTAGCCGACTTCAACAGTGATCTTCTTAACTTTTTCCTTTTGTGAAAGTGAAGGGCTTTCTAATAACAATTTTTGTATTTTACTATAAAACAATCACATCGACATATTGCTGCTGTTCATCTGCAGTAATGGGTTGTTATTGATAAACTATTTCTTTTTTCCCTTTTTCCATCTTGTTTTAGCACAAAGGACATGTTTGGAATCTTTTACCCAGGTGTAACTTTCTGGTTTTGATGCTTGCATTTGCATCTTATCTTTATATTTTTTGGTGGAATGTGTGACAATAGCAGCTCTTTCCGCCGTAACATGATTTCATGCACAAGTATGATGTGAACTAAATTTTTCTGTACACTTTTTCTTTCACTATTACAATGTAGTTCTGATCATTGGACTTTCTAATGGACCTACAGTACATTTGAAGCTCTGGCTTGTTTTGCTAACATATTAAGGCGATCAGAACATGTTATAAGGAAACAGAGTCATGCAAGACTTACACATGAATAAGCTTCCCCACAATTATTTACAAGCTGGTGATCATTCATGTCCTGCTTGACCAGCTGCTGAAATTTATCAACATGCATGCTCTGTTATTCTCATGGAAAAAAACTCAAGATGGATGTTGCCAAAATCAAAGACATGTCTAGAGTAAAGAGAATAACTTTGCCTTTGTTTAATTACTTCATTGAATTAGAACATTCTTAATATTCTTGGAATGGGGTTCCAACTATCCTTGATCTTTAAATAACATGTTGGACAATATTCCTCAAATTGTAAACGAGCTTGTTGAATCTGGTTGCAAGTTGTATCCTTTTTTGTGTTGTTTGTTACCCTCAGCATCAGCTTCAGGCATATCTTTTTCTGTAGCTCTATACTCTACTGTTTCTTATGTATTTTTCTGACTGGTCTTCTTGTGCAGCACATTGTATAATCTCATGATTATTTAAATGTTTTGCTTCTCATAATGGTCTCTGACTCTCTAAACTAGTAGTAATTATCTAATTTCTTCAACTGCATTGGCCATGGTATAGGCATTTTTATCTAAACCGAGCGCATTATTCCTGTCTGACAGTTGCAGCGATGCTGTGTGTTTATGTGTGTTGGGACTTGGAGGTACATTTTGCACAATCTGTGTTATGAACTTGTTTACTGGTTGTATTGTTTGAATGTAAAATTGTAAGACATTACTTACATGTTGCTGGTTCAAAATTTGTTTCACAAATTTATTATTGATACTGAGTCCTGAGTCTCCTGACGGCATGACAAATATTTGTTTTTTTCTTAATAATGTAAAAAAATAAAAAATTGCCTAACCAATAATATCACCAGAAATTCTATTTGTTACTTTTTAATTTTCTCTCTTATTTTTGTTTTATGAAGTCAGTCTTTTTATTTTTAGTTGAATTTTTTGCTAGGAAAACAAAAAACATGAGAAATATGAAAATTTTCAATGTTCACGAGAATTTGGCTGTCGATACTTTGCCGTTATGTTCCTGAGATTTTCAATTTAGAAAAGGCCCCTCAAGCTGACTCCCCCTTGGGCTTGTCTCTCCATGTAGGAGCAGGGATCTAGAGAACGGCTAAGTGCCATGGCTATTTGACACAGGCAATCACATGACATCATTTCATGTGGGGCCTGCACGATGTAGTTGGGGGCCCCATGCAATGCTGTCATGTGATTGGCTATTGTCACATAGCCATGGCACTTAGCCGCTCCTTTGATCTCAACTCTGGTCTCTTGGGGTGGGGATGAGGGCAGAGGGCAGAGGGCGAGGTTGTGAAGGGAGATGACTGATACAGCAGCTGCTAGGTGCAATGAGACGTGCAGCTGCCCTTGCCCGGGAGTCCCCAGTTGCAGGTAAGTTCAATCTCAACTCAACACCATGTGGGCTCAGCTCCCCCCCACCCTCCTTTCATGCTTTATGTCTCTGCTGACTGCAATTTCAGTTGTGGGGGCTTGTGGTGTTGTGTAGGTGCACCACAAGGGCGGCTCAACGACTGTACAGCACTCATACTGCAAGTGCGGCAACCATTGCCGCTGCAACCCCTGCCAATGCACTATGACGGTGGTGTTGGGAGGGCCTTATGCTCCTGCAGACCCGGCTACACCTGCTACAACTGCAACACTTGGTTGAGGTTTACCTGTGTGCTAATAATAATAATGGCTTTCACTGTGAAGGTTGGTCCATGTCTTTGTCTTTTGGTTAGCCAGTAATGTCACGTGGTGCTTTAGCATGTATCAAGCTTTTAGGTGCGTGAGGAGTGTTTGAACATATGAAGTGGGTACGTTGCTCTCTATGTATTTAACGACTCCAAATTCGCTCTCAAAATACATGATTTTTTTAAGTGAATGACACCAAGACTAATCTAAGGTCCTACACCTGCTTAAATGCAAGCGCAAGCGTGTTTTAGCCTTCTAGTGTCAGCTCAAGTATGAAACTATCAAAGACAAGAACCGTTTGTCAAAAATAAAAATATAATTTTTTAATTAAATACAAAAATTACCCTACTGATCAGAGGTCCACATATTAATATATACTACACTAACCATACATTTAAAATCATAATTTGAATTGAAATGATTCAATTTATAATTAACTCAACAAACTTTAATTTCACAAGTTTCAAATTCAATCAATCGCAAACGTTTAAAACTCAATCACAAATTCAAAAATATTGTCACTTTCAATGAGCTAGTTCTGCCATCACGCCACTAGGCTAAACCTAAGCCTCATTATCTGAAAAATGTTATAATAGTTGAAAATTCACATATCTCGTACGAAATCTCACGTTACTTAACAGTAAAAGATAAAACATAATTCAATCAAACATGTATTTCATAAAACAATTAAGGATACAGAACGATTTAGATATGATATAACAATCCAGATATGTTTGAATACAACGTATTCAACATACTTTCATAATCACATAATACAAAAATCGACGTCATGTACAAGGCAAAGTCATATGATATTTCTTTATTGACACTTTCTTTTGAATGCATATATATGATTAATGCCAAACATATTTAAGTTATCATCTCAACCAAGACCTGCTAAGTTGTATCTTAATCACACACACTTGTATCTTATTATTAATTGAACAATACACATTATCATCAATCGACGTTCGGAGATACATCACCTTAAGTGAGAACATACGAGTACAGATCACCTAGACATCGGGACAAAAAGGGACACACACTACTTACCACTATTTTTCTTGGTATGCCAATATATGCTATAATTGAGTCAAACATCACTAACCTCAGGCAAAGTGGTGAAAAGATTCCTTACAACCATAACTGAAAACACGAACCTCTATAGTGGGTTCTCGAAAAACACAATGCACATAGTGTTTGCTATATTACAGTCCCCCGCAATTAAAAATTCAAGGATCCTATGACACACACAAGGCAACCAAGGACTCAAGTACATCGTTCAAGTCTCTTTTACCCTTTTTAAAACATCACATATTCTTTTCACATGAACCAAATTGAATTCACGACATCCATAGCATGCACCTCACCACACATTAAAACAATGTATCATTGGGTGCTAACAAGTGTCATTAATTATATATATTAAAATACATCACAGACAATGCATGTATATGATTATTACATAATTTATGTACTAGCACACAACTATCAATAGACCTACATGTAGTTTACATAAATCACAATACAATTCAATTCATTTCTTGAATTGTTTCATGCATTCAAGTAAGCATTCACTTCATATAACATACACAAGTCACAACTCATAATAACATATAGCGCATGATCATCATGAGCATATATACATCATCACAACATGCTATACATTATCATCATGCTATACATTACCATCATGTTGTATAAATAAGGTCTTGTATATATTTAGAACCTTCACATGCATGAAAATCAACATATCTTATGCAATTAAGCCAAAATAATTTACATGCAAAATTCTAAAAATATAATTTTTGTCTGTCAATGTAAATTCTTTCATGCCTCACACCAAGTGAACTAAATTCTCATACTTTAACTGTAAATACACATATGTGTTGGCTGTCTATAGGCAAAAACATAGATCCAAACTTATTTCATATCAAAGTAATAATTTTTTTACTGAAACTGATTTTATGTTCACACAACAGACCTGTTCGGTTCAACATTATAAAAAACCAATTTGCTTCCAATTTTATGGAATGAAATAAATATATAATTTTTATAATAGTCAGCTGGATATGTTGTCAAAACATTCAAAATGAATTAAGTCTAAACTCTATTCCAGCTGAGAATTAAAATCCATGCACTAGTCTTTTTTTATCATGGATAAACTGTATTTCAGAAATTTCAAGTTCTCAAACAAACTTCTATGATTTTTAATTCTCAATCCGTAATGAATCTGTGAGCAAGATTTTTATTGTATGTTCTATAAAATATAAACTAATATATACATAATTTTTTACCATAAATATCAAATAAATTGAGAAAAATAAATTCAATAAAAACGTATAACCATTACAAAATTTTTGTCATGACAAGAATTTTGTTATGACTTGTAGAGGTCGTATCTCTCCATCCGAACTCAAATGAACCCAACTTTTTTTGTAGAACTGCTCATACCTGTCTGAAACATTCCTCTAAAATTTAAGGTTTTTTTGGTTCACCATTTTTTAGAGTGATAAAGTTCTTTAGAACTTATTAAAATAAAAATACATGACAAAACATGGTTTTCAAGATACATAAAAAAATTCATGATTTTCCTAAAGAAACACCAAAAGCATGCATCCATGCAGTTTTGGATTCATCATCTGCACATCATACACATGCATATAAACATTTAAACATGTTGTAAACATCAAATCTAGCATGAATATGAATTTAAACATTAGTCTACATCGTTTTTGCATTGAAAGACGAATTAAATCAAGCCTATAATTAAAATCAAATATATAGAATTGAAAATTGGATTTTAAAAATCAATATAACTTAAATTGAACCATAAAAATATTATTGCATGCTTGATCAACCTATATTAAACTCTAAACATGTTGAATAATGAAAAACCTTGTACTTTTGATGCATAAACTCATGAATAATACAATAAACATGCGAACGAGTATCGAACTACAACGAAACATCAAAGAAACCTGAAAAAAGACCATAGATCTCTCTTCTACCTTATGTGAATGTTGTCCAAGGTCAAGATATCGATCTTGTATCAGACCATATTACAAAAATACTAAAACAAATTTGATCTCTCTTCTTTTTCATTTCTCTCTCTCTTCCTTAGCTTTCTCTCTCTTCATTTTTTTCTCTCTCTCTCTCTTTATATCCCAAAGTCATGTGGCAAAGAGAAGGCCTCTCCTCTCCATTTATAAAGGAGAGAGGACCTTTTGATTGAAGTCTTCCTCAGTGGGAGACTCCTCTAAAACCGTTCAATTTCACTTTTGCTTTGGTTAGAATTCCCACCATGGGTTGGACTCCACACAAAGATGATTCTTCCAAGGGGGACATTCCACTCTTGGTGACTCCTACGTGAATTTAACCACCCTTTGTAATGGATGATGAAATCTTAAATGAATTATAGATCCTCTCCAAAAATGAATTCATGATGTAACGCAAAACCATACTCTATTTATTAAATATCATTAAATAATTAATTATTAAATAAATTAATATTAATAATTATATTTAAATTAATTTAAATTTAAGTTTTGAAATATCTAAAATGTAGGCAGAATGTACAAGTGAAGCAAGTGACTACTCAAATGCAATCAAATGTTTTTATAAGTCAGATATGTGAGTACGTTTGTTTAAATAAGATTTCTAATGTGTTGGGCATCGGCTTGTGCGATAAGGTGATGCCCACATGGATTAAACCTTAACCACGTGTATGATAGCAAAGCTACATCCCCGCTAGGCCAACCCCTCTTAGGGCAAGAGGGGGATTAGTGATTATTTCAACTGCAATTACCAATCAATATATACCTCCAAAGGGGTTAGAGTAGTTGGAACGGGTTTCAACTGTCATATGGGGAGTTGGGGTTTGATTCTCTCGGGCGCTAACCCCTTGCGCAAACATAGGCCCTAATTTCAAATATGAGTCACAGGTTTCTGAAATTTCAAATATGAGCCTTTGCTTGAAACTATCAAACATGGACATGCATTTATTTTTGTTATGTAACTCAGGTTAAATCATAAGTCAAATTACAACAGAGTCCTTCATCATTAAAAGTTCACACTGTTTGCATTTCTTTTAATGACAAGTACTCTTCAGTTTTCAAGGGACAATATAAGAAACCAAAATCCAGGGTGTTGGCTTCAGGTCTCTATTTGACAGTTTTCAGGAAAAGTCTGGCTCATATTTGGAATTTAAAAAAAGTGTGGCCCATATTTAAAATTAGAGGCAAAATGTTAGCCCCTACTTAAATTTTTTCCCTTATATTTATGTTCCTACTGCTTTTCTTTGAATTTCCTTTCATTTTAATTATTCTTTAATTTTTTCAGTTTCGTTGATCATAATGGGACAAGTTTGTTTTAGCTATTTAAACGGTCAAAGGGGGGAGAGAGATAGGTGTTTAGCAAAATGACTTTTTAGGGGTGTGATTCAACCCCTAGGATCTTTATTGTATTTTTAATTCAGGGATAACATTTTCTACTTTGGTAGGAAAGGAGGCCTTAGTTGGAACTCATAATTTTTTGACATAAACATTTATTTCTTTGAGGTTTGAAAGTTTGGTATAATTTAGGCATTGAATCTGACATATACATTAGAAAAACATGGTCTAAAGATCAGATCAGTTTTTATTAAACTTAATATGTAAATCACATCTAGAAGGTCACGTTGAAGTGATGAGAGCTAGGGATGGCAGTGGACAAGGGGGGGGGGGGGGGGGCGTCCCGACCCCCACCTAGTCACAAATTTTTGCCCTCCATCCCAGCCTTCATCCCCGCACAGATTTTGATTTTAACTTCCATCCCCGGTCAATTCCAAGTTTCATGTTCTTCATTCCTGATCTAAACAAGGCGAGGTGGGGTGGGACTCCATTTTTTTGATTCTTTCGCCATTGCAGCCTTCTGTTGTTAGAGGAAGGAAAAGAGAGAAATGAGAACTTGTGCAGCTTGTTAGAAGAAGGAGATGAAAGAGAGATGAGAGATGAGAGAAAAGATTTATGTTAGGGTTATATATATATATATATATATATATATATATATATATATATATAGAGAGAGAGAGAGAGAGAGAGAGAGAGAGAGAGAGAGAGAGAGAGAGAGAGTTTTATAATATGTATAAAGGAATAGTAGTAATTTCCTTAACAGAGATAGAGGACGGGTCAGGGTAAGAGTAAGTTTATCCCCACATGGGTTTTTATTTTAACCTTCATTCTCGTTTCATGTCCTCCATCCCTGGTCCAAACGGAGCGAGGAAGGGCGGCCCCGTTTCTCCAGGTACACTGCCATCCCTAATGAGAGCAAACTAAACATCTCCTTTGCAACCTTTAGGCAAAGTAGTAGGTTCAGATTAAAGACTAGTTTCTCATTAAAGCTATATATGAAAACTAGCAGCTGGTATGGGAGTTTATGCATTTGGTACATACATGGTCAAACCACCTCGGTGGTGTGTGTATAAAAACTGCTAGCTATGACCAGAGTTTATGTATTTGGTAGACGAAGTAAGATGGTCTCCTTTTTATATTTGCACTAAGGCTCTCTTTGGAGGAGTTTATGCATTTGAAAATGCAGCAGCTGCCAAATCCACTATTTATGGGAGAGTCTCATTTCCTCACCCAAAGGGATAAACTCTCATCTCAACTGCCAGTTGCCAAACACCATCACTGAAGTAGTTTGACCGTGTATCTATCAAAATGCATGAACTCTTATCCTATCTGCCAATTTTCAAGCAGAGCTCACCTCCTAGATCTACAGGCACTTTTTTCAAACGCATAAACTTCCTCCAGCTACCAATTTCCAAATAAAGCTTAAGAAATTCGAAATAGGGACATAGCATTTTGGTTGTATGTGTAGCCACGTGAGGAAACATGCTCACATCGACATCATCATGCACAACTATTATTTTAATATTTTAAATATATTTAAAATGTTTTAATAGTAAATGCATTTTTAAATATAAAAATATAAAAAAACAAGTTTTTTATTGATTAAAAAATAAAAAATCCATTCCCTCGTGTTTTATTTTAAAAAAAACTTTCATTTCGAACTAGCACCCATGTTATCGCATCCGTGTCGCATCTTTGTGACGTACCTAAGAATAGTATACAAGCATACACGACGCAAATAGATTGGAGTATCTTTCTGACATAATTGGGAAAGTGGTAAGAGCAAAGTTTGAACTTTTCCTCCTATAATAAGCAAGAAGTAGGTTTTGATCGAGAATCCAGGGGAGTGGTGGCAACGGCAAGGCACCTGAACCATCGTTGACTTTATACTTTGCCACTAAAGTTTTCCTCTACAAACGCTTCCCCCCATTTTAATATTTAAAATTTTCAAGACCAGGAGAAAGAAAAAACGGTTTTCATGAGCTGGGAAGCCATGGGAGAGATAAATCGTGCTCCCCAATTTCCTTTCAGTCTTTGGCCTGATTATTATTATTCAATCAAGGCCCCCAACCCCACCTGTTTGTTCCTTCAGTCAACCAACATCCTCCCCTGCATCCATCACCATTGCCAGGGTGGCCATCCAAAGCACTTCCCAGTTCCCCTCCTCCTGTGGCTCCTCTCTTGGATCCCCAGATGCCCCCAGGTATGGGTTCTTGGATTGTATCTGTGCTCTTTAATTGTTTTCATGATTTTAGTTTTTGGTATTTTGTGGGTGTCATCTATTTTCCTGTAATTTGGTGTTTGGTGTTTTTTGAGGATTCTGGCAGGTTTGTGCATGAGTTTGGTTTATGGTACATTGTGGGTGTCGTCTATTTTCCTGTAATTTGGTGTTTGGTGTCGAAAATTTTGTGTTGTATGAGGATTCTGGTAGGTTTGTCCATAAGTTTGGTTTATGGCACTTTGTGTGTGTCGTCTATTTTCCTGTAATCTGGTGTTTGATGTTGAAAATTTTGTGTTATATGAGGATTCTGGTAGGTTTGTGCATGAGTTTGGTTTATGATATTTTGTGGGTCTCGTCTATTTTGTTTGTAATCTGGTGTTTGATGTTGAAAATTTGTGTGTTATATGAGGATTATGATAGGCGTAGGCTTGTTTGGTTTATGTATATCTTGTCTTTGGTTCTGTGATTTTGTATCTGATGTGCGGATTTTGTGTTGGTTGTATCGAAACTGGGGTTTCTGAATAGGTCCAGGGCTTGATTGTTAGTAAAGTTCTTGATGAGTTGGTGAAAATGGTTGCGGTTTAGTTCCATGCCCAAATCTTGAAATTTTTAGCTTTCTAGCGACTGCATGTGAGTTCTTGTTGCTACACCTTGGTGAACTTCGTATACTTTTTTTTATTTAGGGTGAACTTAGTATACTTGCATGGAAAGTGGAAACTCTCTTGAAGTTCTTGAATCGTTACACCTATCTGCTACTTCATGCGGAACAGTCTTGCTAGATTTCTTGTTGCCTTAGCTTTCTCTTGAAAAAAGATATTATTGGAGGAAAAACTGTGCTCAGTTTGACTCCTTTCTCTCGAACATTATTGAAAGCTCCCATAATTCATCAGGGTCAAGGCAAACTCATGCTCAACCAATTACTAATTATGGATTTCATTATTGTGCTTATGTTTCAAAAGGAGTTTGGATAATATGGTTCTTTTCCCCTCTAAATCTCCTGTCTGAACCCCCTAAGCTACTCGGAGATGCAACAACTGCCCCTCTAGGTACAGAAACTAACCGGTCTGACCATGTCACTATGGTATGTTTTCTGATAAAATATCCTATGCCATCTTTGCATTAATTTTATTTCAAAAAGGAATTATTGTAAAGACTACCAATTTTTAATTGACTACTAAATAGTAAATATTCAATATTTCAAATCCAATGGCATAGAGTCTTTAAAAGCTATTATGCAACAAGCATGTGAATGGCATATGAGGATCTCTTTTTCATTATTTGAATGGCATACAAAATGCTATCATTTTTTCCTTTTTTCTAATTTTCAAATATCACCTTTTCTTCTTTTTGTGTTGGTATGATTTTCTAATTCAAATTCTACAAGTTTGTTTGACAGGATACGTGATGGACTGCCAATCTAACAGCTAGGCTTTGAATAGTGTGTAAAATTTGCTTCAAACCACGGAAGACATGCAGTCAATGGCAGGCATAGCGCATCTTTTTGGCTTTGATCAAGCTAGCACCTCAAAGAAGCTTTTGGACCATAAATATATGAATGGTGAGGATTTTCATGATTTCTCGGGCATAGTTGCTCTATACTAAGGCACTAACTTATTCTGATGCATCTATTTTGATGCTACTCTTTTTTTTTTGTGTGTGTGTGTGTGTCTGCATGCCCGTTTCTGTGTTTTAGCTAGTTTTGATAATGCTGTACTATTTTTTGAATGTTCATGCAGGGCTGGAAGCTCCAAGAAACAGCTTAGATCTACCAATGGAATCATCCCAATACTTATATACCCAAGATGAAAGCATACCGGTAATTTCATTCATTTTTTTTATTAAATGTCATGTTGCACACTGTAGTGGTTTCTTTGTGTTTTGCAAAAACTAGTTGTTTCATTTCCATAAGGAATCATTTGATTGCTCAATACATTTTTTTCCTGGGGGAAATTTGTCCAAGTAGAACCATTTACCGCAATGTTTTTAGAGAAAATTTTCTCATCTTCTAAGATGTGAATGTTACCTAAGAAAATAGCATGGGGCGCACTTTTTGGGGACTATCTGGTAAAATCTTTTTCTGTTGTTTATGCACCAATACAAAGCATGGGTCCCATTCTTTTTTTTGGTAAAGTTTTCTCCATTTCAAAAAATTTTGCACAGCCTTGGCTAAGATTTTATGTGAATGTGTTATCCAAATGTACTTCTCTAGTCATTCGACGTAGGCAATTTCTTCGCCATTGAGATGTGAATTTTGTGCCTGAATTTCCTCTCCATCTGCTTGTTTAGTTAATTCAATAGCTTTTTCATTTTCTTTCAAAAGGAAGCTCTATTCTCTAGTAGCTGAGCATGATATATTCTGCAAAAATACTAGGCTGTCCATAAGGTCATGCAACTCTTGGGAGAGCAATGTTGAGTCTACAGTTCATTGGCAGGTGCTATCCATGTATTTTCCCATCTACCACCCTTTGGGTTATGTATTCAGCCCCTTGGTGGTAATGGACAACCTAAAGGGAACAGTGGATTGCCCACTCCCATAGACAGTCTCTTTTGAGAAGATCTATAAGCGAAGTTGCCGTCTTCAAGTCTCTGGATATGAACTGCCGGTAGTGAGACTCTGGTACAAGATTGCAGTTTGCTCACCTTGGTGTGTTTCCTCCATTCAATGATGATGGTTATAGAAATCCTATAAAAGTTGTTGTAAGGGCAGTTTAGTGCAGATTTGTTCTTTTTTATAAGATTTTAAAATTGCATGTAACCTTTTCTGTTATGACTTATGTCATTTTTCCTTATTTGTTTTTGCGGTTCTCAAAGCTTTTTTTAAGGGATGTAACACGTGAGAGAGAGGGATCACTGCCCTTTGGACCCTCTCTCTATGTTCATGTTGGACTCTTGTCTTATACCTTTTACATATTAAACCAAGGAAAAAAAATAATAAGGAAATAAAAGAGTTCACTTTGACTTACCTCAAAGCCTTACAGACTAACAAATAAGATTCTGCTTTCTAAATTTTGAAAAGCTTTTCACCGCCATTATTAATTGGGCTTATCAATGTTTCCTCAAAATGTTCTAAAAGCTAGAGGACTTGTGGTATTCAATAATGTTACTGTAAATCTTTTTTCATAATAGGAATCTTTCTTCACCATGAATCTTTTTCCCCAATTCATTATCTTTTCTAAGTTCGGGAACTTTTGTGCTTTTGATGCCATTAAAGAACCTTTAGTAACCTTTTTTCCCTACTTTTTTTTCTTTTTTCAATCTCTTCATCTTTTGAAATTGATGCGGTCTTCATAAAAAACCAATTGTTTTTAAGTTCTGCAAGGGAGTTGCCTTACCAGGATATCATTTTTGGATTCTCTCTCTCTCTCGTCTAAATCCTACTCTTAAGTGGCTTCATCTTTGAATACCTGTCATGTATCTGTTTGTGCAGTTTAGCACTTACTGTTCCTACAATGTGATAAAATTGTTACGTGTTGTTAGGTTTTAGGTTAATGGCATGGCATTGTATCTAAGCAGCTTCTCATGCAGTGTAGAGTTAGTTCATTTACAAGTTAACAAGAAAAGGAATATGATGCCCACAAGGGCTCCGCATACCTGGCTAGGTGGGTCAGATTTAGGCATCAAGTTGAAGGATATTGCTAGTTTGATACAGGCGTGTGTGTCCTTGCTGCAATATCAAAGGTAATGGGAAACTATCCCCAGTGTGCAAGGAGTACTCGTGAAGTTTTACACCAAGGACACTAAAACAGGGCCACGTTCGACTTAGCACCTCTAAGCCTGTAAAGTCACATTCGAACCATAACATTGGTTTCTCCCTGTTATAAAAAAAAGGGAATAAGACTAACCCCTATTGTCTATGCGAGATATTTAGCAAATAAAGTCATCAGGTGGAATTGTACAGAAGCCTCCATACCAATGCGACTGCATTGTCTTCTGATTTGTTGCATATGCCAAATTGTTATATTTTTAACAGATTATTGGTCTTATGAATGTCCATAAATGGAATCATTTCTGGTGGTTTTTGTGAAAAAGATATTTTTATGGATTATCTTTCATTGGATTTGGCTGCTATATTAGTTGCTGTAGATTAGCTCATCTGCATTTATGTTGGATTATATCAGTGGCAATATGATATGAACGTATCTTGTTAATTCATTCTTAGTAAACTGAAAAATATACTATGGTACTTTCTTGAGCCATTCAAGAAATTGTGTGCAACATCTACTTTTTCTCATGACTTTTCAGTACTCATATCAAGTGAAGCAAAACTCCTCAAATGGAGTCCCCATGAAGCTATGGACAGGGAGGGAGATACCAAAGCAATGTGAGACTAAACAAAGTGTACCTAGTGTTGTAGCTTGTTTAATGGGTGTGGATGTGTTTCCATCAGAATTAAAATTATCTACACGTGAAGGAAATAAAGGTTTCAATTTAGGAACTGCTGTAAGTAAAGAACTAATTATCTCAAAGGAATTCAATTGTCGAAAACAAGATGCACATTTCAATAGAAACAGACAAGATTCACTTAATCCCAGAACCAGGTCAAAGTTGCCAAAGCCTCTACTTTGCAATCATCCCCAAGAGCAGCGATTGCAAAAGTTCAAGAACGAATTCGAAGCATGGCATGCATTCAAGGTCTCGCAAAGCTCAAGGGTTTCCGGATTTGACCATAGAAGTAGGTTTTGGAACGATCACCGAGCTCTTGCACAAGAAAGATTGAATAAAGAAAAGATGAACCGATATGCCTATGCTAAAAGAAACAAAACTAATGAGAAGCCTCCAGAAATAGGCTGCTATATCTCAAGTGGATCAAAAACCAGTGCACGACCAAGTGATGACTTTCTTCAAGGAAATAAGAGTGAAACATTCCAAGAAAAGAAAATGGAAGCAGCTTCCATGCAGAATGGTACTAGGAACAGTGACCTTGATCAAACTCATTCTACAAAATGTGTTGAACAACGAAATAGGTCATTACCTACAAGAATAGTGCTACTGGAGCCCGGATCTGAAAGATCTGGTGGCTCTGACGTGTCTGAAGCTGCTTCAGAGGGTATAATAAATGAAGATGAAGGAAGTATTGAAGATTTCCTCGAGGAGGTGAAAGAAAGGCTTTTACTTGGAATGAAATGCAATGCTGTAAAAGATGTTAAAAGGCCGCAAAGTGAAAGTAACAGAACTTACTTTGATAGATCAAGAAACTCCAAAGAATCTGCTGAACAGGTAGTAAAGCAGGACGGAGGTGGTGTGGAGAGAGATATGTGTTTGCTTCAGTCAGAATCAGTGAGATCAGAGAGAAGTGATGTCCATAGTGATGAAGGAAGTATTGAATGTTTTCTTGAGGAGGTGAAAGAAAGGCTTATACATGGAATGAAAGGCAATGCTGTAAAAGATACTAATAGGCCACACAGTCAGACTCACAGTTCTTACTTCGATAGACCAAAAAGCCCCAAAGAAATTGCTCCACAGATAGCAAATCAGGTAAGAGATGGTCTTACGAGAGATGTGGGTTTGCTTTGGTCACAATCAGCGAGATCACAGAAGCGCAATGTTCAGATTGATAGGCCAGGTTGTCCCAAACTCCTTAACAGAGACACCCAAAAGTTCATGTCAGAAAAGCCAAACAATGTATTCAGAAATGAATCATATGTAGGCATGCCTAAGATAGTCAAAGGTGGGTCAAGGAATTTCATTTCTAATGAAGGGGAATCATCAGCACCACCAGGCTTTCCAAATACTGGAAGGATGGTCGATTGTGTGAAGAACTTGCAAGATGTGGCTGAATCAAAAGCAAAATCTCTCAGACATGACTTGAAGAGTGAAACAAAATCCAATCATCGTGAAGTATCACCAAGGATTCCAATCCAGTCTATGTCAGCTCCAGCATCAGCAACTGCATCTGGCAAGCTTCTTTTACAGGATCAACCAATTTTAACAGGTTCCCCCATCAGAACAAAGCATGAAATGACTGACAACGTCTCTATAGAACCAAGAAAGAACATGAAAAATAGGTTCAGCTTCAAAGTGCAAGTCTCAAATCTGAGAGGTAAATTATTTGGCAAAAGGATCCAATCATCTAAGAGAGGAGTGGATGAACTTGGCCTAACTAGTACTTTCGTGACACTCCCTTCAGTTGCCAGAAACTCAAGTATGCAGGCAAGATTTTTTATCAAGCTTTTTCCTTAACATTCAGAACCTATTTGCACCCATGAGCTAACTTTCATTGTAAAATGTTGAATCATTTTGTGAAGGAAAACTCAACTGAGGTACCGCCTAGCCCTGCTTCTTCGTGTGGTGACAGCAAAGAGGAAATGTTGTGTGAACCAACAGATCATTCAAGCCCAATCTCAACTCTTGATGTGCCTTTTGGTTCTGTACCAGAAGTTTTTGAAGAGATCAGTTCTGATCTCCAAGGTCAGACCATAGATAATCTAACATGCTTTTTCTCTTTTCTTGTCGATAGGCATGCTTGGAGGTTACCCTGGTGGGTTGCTAACAAAAGCTCCTTGGCAAGATAATGCCAATGTTACCAATCCAACCATCAAATTCTACCTGAAAATGTGCAGTTTTTATATAACTGTTGTTTTGCAAATATCTGGCATCAGCTGCAATTGGCTTCTATACCTGATTGTTGGCTGTGAATAGGAAGTACATAACCAGCTGTTATAAAACTCATAATTGATATACAGATTGTGCCACTTATCCGACATTGAGATGGGCATGCCTACTTTGTCCATTTTAGCTCATAGATTTTCATGACTACTTCTGTCAATTTTAGCACATAAGTTATATTAACATGCTCATTAAACATGTTAAAACAAAAGGTTTTTGTATACCCCTGAAATATCAAATACCCAGACCTTAAATCTGATTTTGCCATATGGAGGTCTGGCTCCCAATCTGAAATCAAGATATGCAGCATCTGAAAAGTTCCTTTCTATGTTACAGGGATACTGCAACATGCCCCATGTTGTGTCACCTTGTATGTTATTTTTTAGTGAAAATTTACACAAAAATGGTGTCCCATGTTCTTTTAGTCGTGTCCTTGTGAGATAGCTTCCTTTGTTGCATAATATGGTGTCCCATAGATAATCATTCTTGTCATGGCCCATGGATGCACTGATATATTTCTTTGTTGAACAGAACTGAGGCAGCAGACAGACCAGCTTGGGTTTCAAGGGTCAGATATGGTGGCACAATCTGGTAACAAGCAGGACGCTGTTGAGCTAGAAGGCAATGCAGAAGCTTACTTGAGATATGTACAAACTGGTAGCAAGCAGGATGTTGTTGAGCTAGAAGACAATGAAGAATCTTACTTGAGAGATGTACAAACTAGTAACATGGAGGACATTATTGAGCTAGAAGGCAGTATGGAAACTTGCTTAAGAGATGCACAAACTGGTAACCAGGATGCTGTTGAGCGAGCAGAAGCTTACTTGAGAGATGTACTTGTTGCCGCTGGCTTTTTTGAGGATTTGGATGGGATTTTATCACTGTGGGATTCCCCTACCATGTCTATCAGAAGTTGGGTTTTTGAAGAAGTTGAGGAAGCTTATAAAAAACAAAGCAAACTACATGGTACAGTCCAGGACTCTACTAGAGGGATCAAGATAGAACACAAGCTTCTTTTTGATTTATTGAATGAGGCACTAGCATCCAAATGGGATCCTTTAGCGACAAACACTGCATCAAGTAAAGGCATTCTAAGGTCAGCAGTGATGGTTCCTAGCAGTGAGCAATTGCTCAATGATGTATGTGGGATGGTATGCAAATGTATCAATCAGCCATGCAGTGGAGATGACACAATAAACACGGTTGTTGCAAAGAATATTGAGACAACTCGGTGGATGGGCACCATGCTGATTGATGTGAAACAAATTGCCATAGAATTGGAGAGAATAATTCTGAATGAGTTGGTTGTAGAGGTTGTGTTCGATCTGCTCCTTGGTCATGTGTGAATGAAGTGCATTGCAGATGTTTGATGAGCATTGTTATTTTGTTATCAAATGTTAATAAACAAATGTGTTTTATGTTGTATTTCATTGTTCGTGAAAGACAATTCATGGCTAGATCAAAGAATGTTTTGTTCTTAACTAAAAATAGAGATTGCAATAGGGGCAAAAAAATACATGATTGCATTGGAAATGCACGTTCATGCACTACCTTTAAAGTGATGATCTTTTAAAATTCCCTGGTGCAAAAGGTTAACCTTAATTACAGTTTCATGATACAACCAAGCCACACTTACATTTAAATGCAAAAATCAAGTTATGAATGAGGAATAACAGAGCAGAGTTCGTATAGTTTCTGGTCACCAAATTCATCTGAGAAAAAAGTTTGTACAGGAAAAAAAGAGGATCAGGTCACAATTCCACTTATCTGTCACTAACACCCTTCATCTAGAAAGTGAATGACGTCAGAACGTGAAAAACATCAGAAATCGAAAAATGTAATTGTGGCCTAGACCCTTTTCCATGGATTTTGTGTCATCTAACGCAATTTTCCTACTAACATGATCCAAGAGTAGCGCTAAGATGCATCAACTGCAACAAATCAGCAGCATGACACAAAGAAATAATTACCTATGGGGCACGTTTGATAGAATCCCATGTGTTACAATCTCGAATTACCTATGGAGCTACTATCAGGAACTTAGGGGCTTCACCTACAACAACCTGGGTAACAACCATGCAACAGATTGGATCAAAACCAAAACAAGCGACCAGGAGGCAAACCATTCAAACAGCATGCACACCAACAGAGAGGCCAAATTCCACCCACCAAGCGCACCAACCATCAAAACCCGTGTAGACTTCTAAAGTGTGGACTTCTCCAAATATGTCGATAATCGATAATCAAGGAGTCTATCATGTGAGGACTCCTTGTCAAATGTGTTGCTGCCGATAACGATAATCAAGGAGTCAGTGATTATCGGCCTCATGATCTTCACATTATCAAATGAGGCCAAGACAACAAAACACTTTCAATAATATATAAGCCAAAAAATAATAGAGAATAAAGCTTTGCAACAACCCCCAACAAGTATTGCACAAATCAATGTTGTTAAAATCGATTCAGTAGGCAAATAGGTTTCTCAAAAAAACCTTTAAATCAAATGGAATCCTTTGTGAATCGATATTTTTTCATCATTGGATTGGATGATACGTCTCTAAAAAATAACCAATTTTAAACCTCTTAAAAAATATTTAAAAACTTGAGCTGAAAAGATAGGCGAATCGGCTCCTTTGAATCATCTGAGGACCGATTATGACAATATTCCATAAATTAATAAATGTATCCACATTTTCAAAATAAACATAATTAAGGTATCACCTGGCGTGTCATCTCCTAAGACGTGCGAAGAATGGTGTGTCCTAGTTGTTTTTTTTTTACATAGAAAGTTGGGGTTAGGCCGACCCTTAACTATTTATTAAGATAAGGAAAACTAGCTATACATATTTACATAGAAGCAACCCATTCCGGGTTCATAATCACTATACATAGTAATCACTATCATAAGAATCACGATACATAATAAATCCTAAGCCAGTAAACGCTATACTTAAGTACAAATCATGAAAGAATTATATAATTACAAACCCCAACAAGTATTGCACAAAGCAAAAAGGTTTCTCAAAAAAACCTTTAAATCAAATGGAATCCTTTGTTAATCGATATTTTTTGATCATTGGATTGGATGACACTCCTTAAAAAAATAACCAATTTTAAACCTCTTAAAAAATATTTAAAAACTTGAGTTGAAAAGATAGGCGAATCGGCTCCTTTGAATCATGAGGACCGATTATGACAATATTGCATAAATTAATAAATGTATCCACATTTTCAAAATAAACACAATTAAGGTATCACCTGGCGTGTCATCTCCCAAGACATGCCAAGAATGGTGTGTCCTAGTTTTTTTTTTTTTTGACATAGAAAGTTGGGGTTAGGCGGACCCTTAACTATTTATTAAGATAAGGAAAACTAGCGGTACATATTTACATAGAAGCAACCCAGTCCGGGTCCATGTTACACCACTATTTATCGTTCTCAATGACTGCCATTATAGCAAGAGATCTTGCTAACTTGTTCGACTCCTTAAGAATGAATCTAACTACACTTCTAACTAACATAACACCTAACGCGCTGAATCAACATCTCTATACATGCAGTACCTCTGCCCCTTCCTTCTAACAAATGGTTAATACGGTGCACCTGGTCCTACCTCAAAATTTTCATTATGATACTTGGAGGTTAGTGGGATGTACTCTAGTATTTTCACCTAAAGAAGAAAATCATGCCCACTATCATAGGATCTATGGCCACCTTCCATCTGGCATTGATAAACTGGCCCTTGGAATCTCTGAACAACATAACCTACCTGCCATCTGTTTCGAAAAAGGCTAAATATATGTTTATTTTGATCCAATAATCAGGAATGGGCATCCATTTCCCATCATATCTCTATCTCCACCTTGCTGGATGATCCACTCATTTATAAAATGCGAAGAATATGTTCTTTAACAGACCCAATACATAAATATGTTTATTTTGATCCAATGATCAGGAATGGGCATCCATTTTCCATCATATCTCCATCTCCACCTTGCTGGATGATCCACTCTATTATAAAATAAGAAGAATATGTTATTTTACAAATCCAATACATAATTACTGAATTTGATGAGCATTGACATCCCTATCCTCAAAGATAATCTAATTACGAACATCCCATAATTTCCAAATGACAATTTGAAAGGTCACCAACCAAGCATGATTCATTGGTTTTGAAGAAAACCAAGCGCAGCCCCATCTCTATAACACCTTCTCCATAGACTGATAAGAAGCACCTCATTGGCGTAATAAGCATCAACATCGGTTCCAAATTATGTGGGATATCGAGGAGAGGAGGAAGAAGTGTTCAATAGGTTCACATGTTGGATTTGAAAATCCACAAAAAACTAAAGGATCAATATACATGTTCCTGTTAAATCGTTGAAAACTAAAACACAAAAATGCAAAAGTGTACCTAAATTCATTGGTGTTTCGATAAATTGTTGCTGGGTATGATCTTTCAGGCCTATTCTTTTATCTAAACTCTATGAGAGACTGATTTCTCTTGATGATAATGAGAACCCTCAAAGAGAAAGCCACTATATAAGGTTTAGGGACCATAACCTAATTTGAATCAAACTAAGAGTCTATCTCTAATTCAGCTCATCATAGAGTTGAAGACAGACATAACAAGTCTCTTCACATAATAAGATCATACCATATGAGACATCATATAGCCCAACCTGATCAAATCATGTAGATTGGGCTTGAACCACAAACAACCTATAATGTGTGATTGCATATATATGTAGGCCCACAAGATTTTTTCCAACATCACAATGTCTCCCACATAAACAACACTTACTCTAAAAAGATAAGCCAAGACGCTGCAATCGATCTTGACTTAGGAGAGTGATGGCTGCCCTTGGGTAATACCGGGGGCACCAAATCAGGTTTGCTAGCTGCCATTTGGGGGCGCTGTTGCTGAATTATGGACCAGACCGCTTTGGTGGTCAAAGTAGCAACATTCCTAAATAGAATGAAATCCTGAACATGTGGTTCTCTGCCCATGAATTGGATTGCCAACCTTCAAAAACAAATGAACAATTAAACCATATCGCTAGTGAATTTCAGAGTCCACTACAAATTCTGACTTGTGAGCATCGTAAACAAACATACCACAGACCCCAGAAAATGCAAAATGTAAAATCAAAGATTTATAACGTGGATACACTGTTCTTTACGAAACCATAAGAATATATTATTTCAAAAAAGAAAAACCAAATGCATGAAAACACAGAGACCTTAATTACTGAGAGTTATAAACAAAGATAAATTAGAAATAGTTGACCAAAACTTATCGCTCCTTGCCAATACCATATCAAGGGAGCCCATCACACAACAAAAACACGCTTGGACATATTTCAATGAAATATACAGATGATTGTTGTTTTGTTCTGTCAGAAAGCCAGACACAAAAGATGCAAAACCACACCCTCAAATGCACTGGTTGACCTCCTAATAATACTTGCTTCTAAATCATGTCTTCAAGGACTGGTATAAGGTACAATGAAGGATTTTAACTTGTCTGCTTTGAAGATACACTATTCATTACCCACAAACCCATATATTCCTCCCGCTGTGAAGACAAATGGCAAGAGAGAAGATGACGGAGAGGATAAGCCGATTTCTGGTTTGTTTTTCCTCCACGCAGACGCCAGCGATCTGCTGAGAAGCCTCACTGGAGAAAGAGTTAAGATTGCAGAGGCCACTGATCCCGTTGCATCGATCAGACAGTATGTTTGGCAGTGTGTTCACCTTGGTGGTCCTTTTAAAAAAAAAAACAAATCTGTTCATTACATGAACAAACCGCACTTGAGATCGGAGACATGGTCATGTTGGTCTTAATCTACTATATCTATGGTTGCTGTATCGGCGGCATAAAACTTCATTGGTGCTCCCTCAACCTCCAAGGGTGCCCACATAAGGAATCAAACCCACGGTAAGGAGAGATCGGAGGTCAGGTGCAACCACATTGCACACTTTAATTTGCCGCCGCACCTGATCTGACCTCCATTTTCATTGGGCTTCACAGCTGATAAGCTGTACCCGCCTACCTATGGATGGCAGTGAAGTGCAGCAGCACACTCAAAGTGTGCAATGTGATTGCACCTGATCGGCCGTCGGGAGAAATCTGCGTATCCACGAGCCCAAGACTTTGCAGGTAAAACTTCAATGATTAAATTTTAAGAACCAAAAAGTTGAAACAAAAATATGAAGCCATCACCAGGGAACGAGTCCTGAGTTTGGGTACAAATGGATTTTCTATGAGGCAGAATGATGTCTGATCCATAGGAGAAAGTTGGGGTTCGGCAGACCCCGAGAGGGTGTTGTGTGTTCTCCTCAGAACACAAATTTGCGTGTTCTGGTGTGTACAGAGGAATATCTTGGGACCCGCAATAATTCATATGCCAATGTTGCCCACGATGACTTTATAATAAAATAACATATAAAAAAGGTAGATATGCTTTTTGACGGAAATGTCCTTTTGTAAGATAGATATGCGTTGGACGAAAATGTCCTCTCGCTCCCCGTATATAGATTTGCACGTTTTGCCTTTGTTTTTAGCTTGTGCTACAACATTTGGCCGCCTTCTCGTTCCTGCCTTATGTTAGATAGAAAACTTTTCCTGGTTCGTTCCTACCTCGTGGAGATAACTATAAATCAAACGACTTGTTCAATCATTTGTGGGCGTAAAAGGGGGATTTGTCGGCCATCTCTTTTTACAGTCTTCTCTTCTTCTTCATTTTCGTTAGGCAATATGGAAAAAAGCAATGACGCACAAACATTACAACAAGTGCCATTAAAGCGTCGTGAGTACCTTTCCATGTCATCATGTTATTATTGAAGAACGTATGTCATCGTGAGTGTCATTAAGGTGTTGTTTTGTTATTGCAGGTAGATTATATCGTTTCAATGGTTCGAAACTTGAAGATATTTATAAGGCAATGAGATCTCCTGACAAGAATGCTTAGTTACAGATGCGAGCAAGGGCCTCTACCCCATTGGTTATCGTCATTCACTCAGTATATGCAATGTAACCAAATCGCAGTTGTAGTAACATGTATATCGATTTGTGATATATTGTTTTGTTTGTTAATATCGATTTGTAATATATTATGCTGAATTATCGTATATCGATTTGTAAGATATTATGTGTTTTCTAGTGTTGATTTGTGAGATATTGTTTTGCTTGTTGATATCGATTTGTAATATATTATGCTGAATTTCCGTATATCGATTTGTAAGCTATTATGTGTTTTCTAGTGACAATTTGTGAGATATTATTTTGTTTGTTAATATCGATTTGTAATATATTATGCTGAATTGTCGTATATTGATTTGTAAGATATTATGTGTTTTCTACGGTTGATTTGTGAGATATTGTTTTGTTTGTTACTATGGATTTATAATATATTTTGCTGAATTATCGTATATTGATTTGTAAGATATTATGTATTTTCTATTGTCGATTTGTTAGAGATTGTTTTGTTTGTTAATATCGATTTGTAATATATTATGTTGAATTGCCGTATATCGATTTGTAAGATATTATGCTGAATTGTCGTATACTGATTTGTAATATATTATGCTGAATTATCATATATCGATTTGTAAGATATTATGTGTTTTCTTGTGTCAATTTGTGAGATATGATTTTGTGTGTTAATATCGATTTGTAAGCTATTATGCTTAACTAATCAATAGTCATTGTTATATGCATCTTGAATAAATCATAATAAACATATGCGCTGGCTAATGCAAATTGATATTTTACTCATGACAGTGTTGAGTATATCAACTAGTTGCAGTAAAGATGATGTATCTCAATCATTGAGAAGTCTTGGAGCAACGAACATCCGTACTATCGACGCACCTGAAGAATCGAATATGTGCACTAATCATGCACATGATAAGAAGGGTGAAGGCATTGGATTCACTCTTGACTTGAATATTCCAGCAGACGAAATGCAATTCGATAATGAGGAAGACGATCATGACAGTGCACTTGACAAAGGTGTAGGCACCTCAAGTCTACATGATAGTACACCTGACTCTGTTCCCGTAGAGGGAATACAGTTTAATAATGAGGAAGCTGCATACAAATTTTACAATGATTATGCCTTAAAACTTGACTTCAGTGTTAGAAGGTATTCTTGGGCAAAAAATGCACAGGGTGTCGTGGTGAGAAAGGCATATGTTTGTACTAAGCAAGATTGGAAGAAGTCAAGTGAAAATCCAACAAGGAGCAAGCCAGATTCAAGATGCGGCTGTTCAGCGAGAATGGTGTTAAGAAGACTTCCGAATGGAAAATATGTAGTTCATACTTTAATCAATGATCATAACCATGAATTAACCCCTTCTTTTATGACTCCTTTGTTAAGGTCACACCGTAAAGTAATCGGAGTGCATACTGCAGTTGTTGAAATAGCTGATAGCGCCGACATTGCACCAAGAAAGATATACAATTTGTGCACGCACATAGATGGTGGTCGTAAGAATGTACCATTCACACCTATGGATCTAAGAAACCATTTGAGTAGGAAGAGGTCAGACAACATGAAGAATTGAGAAATATGTTCTTTGGTTGATTATCTACAGAAAAAATCAAACATTGACCCTGGTTTCTTTACTGCAATGCAACTAGATGAAGATGAGTATACTGTGAATATGTTTTGAGCAGATTCAAAGTCAAGAGTGGATTATGAATGCTTCAATGATGTTTTTGTTTTTTATACGACAATGAAGATTAATACGGAATAGTGTCCATTTGCGCAGTTTGTCAGAGTGAACCATCACTCAGGGAGTTGCATATTAGGTGGTACTTTTTTGTATGACCGGACCAAGGAAACCTTTGAGTGGTTGTTCAGAGTATTTACACAGGCAATGAATAAGAAGCACCCTGGAGCTGTACTTACATATGGTGATCATGCAATTGCAGTTGCAGTGTCTCATGTATGGCCATATGCACATCATCGCCTATGTTTATGGTATATCTTTCAAAATGCAACAAAGAACATAGGATATATTTTTAATTAGAAGACAAAGTTTGATAAAAAGTTTAGACAGTGTGTACTTGAAAGCATAGACGAGGTCACCTTTATGTCTCATTGGGAGCAAACGATTCAGATGTACGACCTTGAAAACTGTGTGTGGTTACAACATTTATATGCAGACAAAGAAAAGTGGGCATTGACATATGGAAGATAATACTTTTGTGCAAGTATGATAAGCACACAAAGAGCTAAATCTATGCATGCCACACTGAAAAAAACCTTGTATTCATGTTTAACAATGTTTCATTTCATGGAACAGTATAAATTATTTGTAGACGGTCTTAGACAGAATGAGCTTGAACAAGATGTGAAATTCTTCAACACCCGCTCTGTAACTTTGGGCATGAAAATATTGATGCGACCTGCAGATCTGTATACACTAACTGTATTTGAATGGACTAATGAGGTTATACAGGTCATGAATTGCAACATAGAAGGACGTATGCAATATAGAAATATGCACAAATACCATGTTGTATGGGAGGGCGAAGAGCATCCAAAAAGGCAAGAAACACATGTTACGTATAATATTGACAATGAAACAGTTGAATGGATGTGCAAAATGTTTGAATTCAAAAGTATTTTATGTCGTAATGCATTAAAAACACTTAATCAAGAGAAGATACAAGAAATACTTGAGTCATATATAATGCGAAGATGGACGAGACAAGCAAAGATTGAACTACTAGATACAAATAATGTCAGTCCATCTAGTGTTGACGAGAAGTGTCAGATAGCCTCCCGTTACCAACAACTATATAGGTCACTTAAGCATGTTGCAGATTTGGCATCGAAAAGCGAAGAAGCCTATGTATGTATGAGAAAAGTGTCAAGATAATTACTTAAAAAAGTACAATTAATTTACCATGAGTCTGTTGCAGCTCGTAAAGACCAATCTAAGAAAACGAGATCGAATAACGTGGGTGAAAATCACGCTTCTTCTGACCCTTGTGAGAAGTTGCGCTGAAGCGTAAACATCATCTTTGACAAGTCAGGAGTAAACATTGTAGATTATGATGAAAATATTCACCTAGCAAAGGGTATCAAAAGAAAACTTGCCTCTGATCGCAGTCGTCGGAGGACAAAGGGTGCACTGAAATTGGTTGGCAAGAAAATGTCTAAGAAACAACCAACCCCTAAGCAACCAAGCCCTTCACATGAACATATATGTAATATAGTATATTGCTTCCCATGTAAATTGTATTACATGCAACCTATCAATATCTAACTTGTGTAATTTTCAACATGCAGCAATACCATACAGACGTGCACTACAATGTTGGAACCTGCAATCCACCTGACCTGTTTGAGTGGAACGATGGCATGAGTTTGACAAGTCTTTTGGTATATAACAATTTTGGGAGGATGTTTGCATTTCTTGTTGAACTTAATGTAGTGTCTGATATTGTTTTGTTTCATGACAGTCTCTGTTCAATTCAAAAGTGAGCATCACAACACAGGAATCGTGTGTGGATTCTTCAGCTACAAAATAGTTGTAGCATTTAACTTTCATATCTTATAAATCGTTGTAATATTTAGTATTCTATAATTCTTTGTTGTAGTTCTATAATTTTTTATTGTAAATCGATAATTCTTTGTTGTAATTCTATAATTCTTTGTTGTAAATCGATAATTCTGTGTTGTAATGTTATAATTCTTTGTTGTAACTCTACAATAGAAATCATACTACAAATATCGTAAAAATCGACACTAGAAAACACATAATATCTTACAAATCGATATACAATAATTGAGCATAATATATTACAAATCAATATACAAAAATTCAGCATAATAACTTACAAAGCGATATTAACAAATAAAACCATATCTCACAAACCGATACTCGAAAACACATAATATCTTACAAATTGATATACGATAATTCAACATAATATATTACAAATCGATATATGACAATTCAGCATAATATCCTACAAATCGATATACGACAATTCAGCAAAATATATTACAAATCGATAGTAACAAACAAAACAATATCTTACAAATCGATAATAGAAAACACAAAATATCTTACAAATCGATATACGACAATTCAACATAATTTATTATAAATCGATATTAACAAATAAAACAATATCTCACAAATTGACAATAGAAAACACATAACATCTTACAAATCGATATATGATAATTTAGCATAATATATTACAAATCGGTATACGACAATTTAGCATAATATCTTACAAATTGATATACGATAATTCAACATATTATCCTACAAATCGATATACAACAATTCAGCAAAATATATTACAAATCGATAGTAACAAACAAAACAATATCTCACAAATCAACAATAGAAAACACATAATATCTCATAAATCGATATACGAAAATTCAACATAATATATTACAAATCGATATTAACAAACAAAATAATATCTCACAAATTGACAATAGAAAACACATAACATCTTACAAATCGATATACGACAATTTAGCATAATATATTACAAATCGGTATTCTGCAATTCAGCATAATAGCCTACAAATCGATATACGACAATTCAGCAAAATATATTACAAATCGATAGTAACAAACAAAACAATATCTCACAAATCGATAATAGAAAATACAAAATATCTTACAAATTGATATACGGCAATTCAACATAATATATTACAAATCGATATTAAGCAATTCATATGAGGTATAGTGAATTAGAACATGGTATGCTCAATGCATGTGATCATCTGCGTGGTTTTTAGTTTGTAGTGTATCGTCAACCTTTTCTATCTTTTGCTTTAGCTAATGTTCAATTTGAGACAGAGGGAAGATGATGATTTTGAATACGAAGTGCCATTGACGCGATCACGGGTAAGAATCGTGGAACCTCCATCTTCTCCACCCTCTGTTTCGTTGTTGTCTTATTGCGACACACTAACATCATCGAAGAAACCCATGCTGGAGGAGCCAACCCCACCAAGAAGGTGTTTGCAGTTGAAATTGGAGCCACAATCTTTCCTACTTTAGTCTTCTCTCCCAAGATTGTCGTATCATGAAGCCACGTTGTCGAGGAGACCCGTGTTGGAGGAGCCTCCAAGAAGGCGGTCTGTGAGATTGCAGGATCCCCCATGTTCACCATCAGCATCTCTTCTGTGCTTATCATATCGCTAATTCTTTGTTGTAAATCGACAATTATTTATTGTAATTCTACAATTCTTTGTTGTAAATCGATATACGACAATTCAGCATAATATATTAGAAATCGATATTAAGCAATTCAGCATAATATCTTACATATCTCACAAAAATTGATATTAACAAACAAAACAATATCTCACAAAAATCAATATAATATCCTATAAATTATAAGATTTGTCGATTTGCAAGATATTTGAATTATGATTTTGAAACATGTGCATAAAGAATTTACATTGTTGCGATTTGGGCGCTTAAGGTGACGATTTGCGTATTCAACACACGTGTGCCAGGTTCATAATTTTGGTTTATGGATCAATGTAAATTTTGTACACAGTCTTACAAAATTTGTTACAAATGTCTGTACACCAAAAATTTGGAAATTGAAAGTTGAACCAAAAATTACTCTCTCTCTCTCTCAGCAATAGAACGTAACCCTCTTCACGTTATCCTTGAGAACAAGTAGACGTTTAAAATGACTTCCTTTTACTCCTGAGGGCCTCGCGTCCTTTGTAGCTTTTCAGGTTATCTTGCAGTCTAGGTTTTTGTATCTTCTTCAACTAAAAAATCCTTCAATTTTTTGCATAGTTCTGTGCGGAATCCAGGTATATCATCCTAAAAAAACCTAAAGTTAGACCAATATAAAAATGTAGTCACCAATAATATAGTATAATAAAGCATGTTTAAGTGTACAACATACAACGGTGAATTCTGGTGCTCGTCCATAGTATATTGCTTCAATATACTTCATTACAAAGATGCCACAATTGATGCCATTATTTTGTAAAGGAGCATCCTCTGCGACATGAAGTCTCTACAGGCCAATGTCGACACCCAACATATCTCTAAAAAATCCAACCTATGGTTTATGCAAAAGCAAGTAAATTTCGGGTCACAGTACAAGATACGGTAATCTTAAAGATAGAAACTTACCAAATGCATAATGTCACGGTCTACACCAATGTCATAGTCCAAGAAGTTGTATAGCCATATTTTTTGTTCTCGTACATCCAACACGTATAAGACCCAATGCTTTTCCGATTGACACAATGTAGGAATCAATATCTGCAAATCGATTATAAAATATCTTAAAAAATGGATATGAAAATGCGTACTAATGCCATAAAAATCGATGTTAAGAATCAGAACAAGATCTTAAATAGATTCAACATCTTACAAATTGATATGGTAACAAACATTTTCACTTGAACAAAAGTCTGTCATTTGATCATCGTTACCCCAATATTGTATTTCGTCTGGAAATCTAGCCACGTATGGCATTTGGCGGATAATACTCTGTTGAACGAAACAATAATAATAGTAAGTTTAAAACACGAAGGTATATTAGTAAATAAAAAAAGAAAATAAACATATAAGATAACCGATATACCATAAAATAAGGGGTGGCGACGCAGACCGACATGGTTGTTCCCTTGCTTTGAATATACATAACGAAATCATGTATAGTCTGTTTACAACAAATATGCACTTGTTAATATACATACCCATGACATACATAAATGTATAACTGATAGTGGTTTCATACGTACAAAATTACTGATAGTGTGTCCTTCTACAAATTCATCTTGCATCCCGTCGATGTTCTCTTTGAGCAATTTGCTGAGTTTTCTGACACCTTGTTTTATAGATGTTGCACTAAAATTAGTTGAATATTCAGTAAAATAACGGTTGCATTATATTCAGTAAACGAACTGTAAATGACGTAAAAAAGATGAAGCAGGTTATAGAAATCGAAGGTACTCTTTTTTGTGGATGTTCGATTGAATCGTAGCGTCCTTCTTCAACATCGATACAACTTTTGCAACGAAGGAGGTTAGAGGAAACGTCGATTTTCCTGTTCGTTGCTCACGAAGTAGGTTATAGGAAAGGTTCCTTTTCTTCTTTAAATAAAATGTCGTATGTTCCATGCTCTTAAAGGAAACATACTGTGTTCCTTGCGGAATACAACACTTCATTCATTTATTCTTCACGTCGTTTCACATCTCGCCACTTTTCAAAAATCATGCAAAAAGAAAAGCAACAAATAAATAAATTACATTGCACATTAATTAAAAGATGCCATTTCATTTGCTAGTATCATAGAAACGATGTTAGTACGTGTAAATGAATGACATGTCGCATAACATTAGTAGCGTGTCAAATGACATCTCCCTAAACTCTAGACCCTAAACCCTAAACTAATGTTATGCGACGTTCCTTACAACTAAAGAAAACACTATAAATAATAAACCCTAAACCAGTAATCTTTTAATGATTACTGAAACCTAAGTACAAATCGTGGTAACTTCATAATCACTATACATAGTAAGCGCTATTACATGAATCGCTATACAAATTAAAACTCAAAACTAGTAATCGCTATAAAATTTAGCAAATGAAAGTACAAATCATGGTAACATCATACTCGTTATACCTATTAATCACTCTACTAAGTAATCGCTAACACAGGAAACACTATAAGTAATAAAACCTAAACTGGTAATCGCTATACAATTTGGCAACAGTAAGTATAAATCATGGTAGCTTCATAGTCGCTATACCGAGTAATCACTATACATAATAAACTCAAAACTAGTAATCGCTATATGATTTAGCAAACGTAAGTACAAATCGTGGTAACTTCATAATCGCTATACCTATTAATCGCTAAACTAAGTAATCGCTATCACAGGAAACACTATAAATAATAAACCCTAAACCAGTAATCACTATACGATTTAGCAAATGTAAGTACAAATAATGGTATCTTCATAATCGCTATACTGAGTAATTGATATATTAAGTAATCACTATCACAAAAAATACAATAAGTAATAAACCCTAAGCTAGTAATCGTTATACGATTTCGCAAACGTAAGTACAAATCGTGGTAACTTCATAATCACTATACATAATAAGCGCTATACAGAGTAATCACTATCATAAGAATCGCGATACATAATAAACCCTAAGCCAGTAAGCGCTATACGTAAGTACAAATCATGAAAGAATTATATAATTACAAACCTAAGTTTATGTAGTCTTGTCGATTTTTCAGTGGCACTTCTATGTTACACTTATTAAGGAAAGAATTATATAATTATAATAAAGAATGACAGAATTATAACATAGAATTATCGGGATACACAAATCACATATGTTTATTCACTTGCACTTGACGACTCAGATGGACATAGAAATTGCCTCTTTCTTGGACTTGGTGGAGTCTCTTTATTCGGTGACCTCTTCATTCTCTTGATCTTATAAAACCCACTGGTAATCATCTCAACGAGTGACCCAATTTGTTTACTCAAATTCTGCATGTCCTTCAGTAACTCCTTATTCTCACTCTTCAGCATCGCCAACCTTTGGTCGGACGATACCTTCTCGAGTTGTGTTTGCTCCTTATCATGTATTGCAACAAAGGAAATCATAGTATCCACCAAATGGACAGGATGAACATTACATCTATGCTGGAGGACGACATGCTCGGTGACAAGAGATAACTCACTTTCAGGTTGCTTCTCCTCAATCTGTCAATTTTCGCGCATGGGTTGCTAATATTATTTGAAATAGTTGGGGTCATATTGTCGTTCTTTATAATCATATGGTATGACACAAACATCTTCTTTGTTCCAGCTATCCAATTATTTCCTGAAGCGTTCATGCCAATTCACGTTTGTGGCCCCACCACTATTCATCTTCCTTTTCAATGCCACAAACAATTTTGGTATCGACTGTTCCAAGCCAGCTTGTAGGAGTACTCGACTACCATGCTGCAACATAACTTCACATTTGCTAAAGAGCCAAATATCACAGACAAACAATCTCGCAGCCTCGACAACAACCTCGTCGTCCTCGTCCTCCCCATCCCCATAAGGTCTCCACACAACCTGTAAAATTGAGATTATAGTTTAGATATAGACATAATTATTCATGAAAAATGTTGAATACGATAACGATTTGTACTAATGAAGACAAAATGCTGAATGCGATTATTAGTTAAGAATGCTAAATATTACAACGATTTATGGTAAAGAAAGTTAAATACAATTGCGATAACGATTTGTACTAAGGAAGATGAAATGTTGAATGTGATGATTACTTGAGAATACTAAACATTTCAATGATTTACGGTAATGAAAATTAGATGCAAATGTGATGACAATTTGTACTAAGGAAGACAAAATCCTAAAGGGATGATTACTTAAGAATGCTAAACATTACAACGATTTACGCTAATAAAAGTTAGATGCAAATGCAATAACAATTTGTAATAAGGAAGATAAAATCCTAAAGCGGTGATTACTTAAGAATGCTAAACCATATAACGATTTACGCTAATGAAAGTTAGATGCAAAGGAGATAACTATTTGTACTAAGAAAGACAAAATCCTAAAGCGATGATTACTTAAGAATGCTAAACATTACAACGATTTTAAACCATTTACCTTATTTAATTGCAGCCCACCTAAAATGAATTGAGCATTTTCCTCCTTGACATTTATCGAAGTCCACTTGCCGATCTTGAGAAAACCACAAATCGCAGGGCCACATTGAGGACACAAGGTGCCAATATGCTCCCACGTCCAGGCCTACAAAAACAATATATTAGTAAGACTACAACCTTCAACGAGCTTAGTCCACAAGCACTAAATATGTAATAAATAAATACATGAACAAATGATCAAAAACCTCCGACAGTTTTCGTACCCCTACTCGCACGGTAAAGTTGACTGTATAAGTGTGTGAGCATAGCAGCACCCCATGCTTAGTTGTCAACTTCATCTATGTCTTCCAGGAACTGCAGGCACAAGTAACTTATTCTCAAACCAGAACAATCAAATAATAAAGTAAGTTCAAAAAAATAAAGAAGGAAGCCGCACAACTCTTGGTCAACTGCTTCAGATGCACATGCAGCAGACCGACCTTCCCATTTATTATGAAAAAAATATACTTTCATCATTGAGGATTTGCCTTCACCAAAAATACACTCAATCCATTCCTCCATCGGCATTCCTAAAAGGGTCGTGAAATTGTCTCTTGGGTTATAGTTTGAATCCCGTGTTAGGACAACACTTCCATGACACTTAAGACCCGTAATCCGTGTCATATCTTCTAAGGTCATGGTGATCTCAAAACCCCTAAACTAGAATGTGTTCATCTTATGGTTCAACTTATTGACTAGGTGGGTCATGGTGTTCCAGCAATTTTCAAAATAATGTTGGTCCAGAAGGCCGCTGAAGTGCATCTTTTGTAATCGGTCCTTCTGATATTCACTCAGTTTTCTGAACCACAACAGAACTATAGGTCACTGACACCGCCCTCTCAGCTTTTCACATGTTTCTCTACTTCTCTTCTTAACTCCCTGTAACACAAAATATCAAATCACAGTTAATCGCTATACATAGTAATCATTATCACAATAATTGTTATACAAAGTAATCGCTATTGCAGTAATCACTATACAGAGTAATCATTATACATAGTAATCACTATACATAGTAATCGTTATACTGAGTAATCACTATTCATAGTAATTGTTATACATAATAATTCCTATAATAGTACACTGTGACATACAATAGCGATTAACGTACCTTGGTCACATTTTTTTCCTCTTCACCCACTCCCTTCCTCTGCTTTTGTACTTCTTCCTTCCGTCCGTCCTTCGCGTCCATCATATGCTTTTTCCTTTCTGTTTTCTTCTTTTCCTCGTCCTGCTTCTTCATTTGTCTTTCCTTATCTTCCTTGTCCTCCTTCTCCTTCCTTTGTCTTTCCTTCTGTTCCCCGTCCTCCTTCTCCTTCCTTTGCTTTCCCTTCTCTTTCTCATCCTCCTTCTCCTTCCTTTGTCTTTTCTTCTCTTCCTCATCCACCTTCTCCTTCCTTTGCCTTTTTTTCTCTTTATCATCCTGTGCTTCTTCCTTTTCCTTTTCTCTTCCATCTTCATCATTTGGTTTTTCTTCTCTTTCTCCTCTTTCTTCTTTTTCTTCAATTGCCTTTCCCTCTCCTCCTTATTCTTTTTTTGCCTTTCTCACTCCTCCGCCTCCTTCTTCATTTGCCTTATCCTCCTTCGCTTTTCTAAATATTCCTGCTTCATCAGCTGCCTTTTCTTCTCTTCCTCCTCCTTCTTCCTTTGTCTTTCCTTCTCTTCCTTGTCCTCCTTCTCCTTCCTTTGCTTTTCCCTCTCCTCCTTCTCCTCCTTCTTTTGCCTTCGCTTCTCCTCCTTCTTCCTTTGCTTTTCCCTCTCCTCCTCCTCCTTTTTCTTTCGCTTCTCTTCCTCCTTCTCCTTATTATTCCTTTGATTTTCCCTATCCTCCACCTCCTCCTTCTTCCTTTGCCTTGATTTCCTTTTCTTTTTTCATTATCCTCTTCCTTTTATTTTGCTTCTCTTCGTCATTCTTCTTCTTCTTTTTCATCTGTACTTTTTCATCATCATTTTTCGTTGGATTATAATCTTCAATATCTGACGGATTGAGCTCCGCTCTATACTTGATGAGCAATTGTTCCATTTTTTTATCATTCTCAATCTTCATTATTCTATAGTACACTTCTAATTGATCATACAAATCATACTGTTGGACGATTTCATCAAGAGTTTTCCCCACCGCCGACGAAGCATTTCTTCTCTTGGGAATGTAAGCCATTGGTAACTTGCACAACACAAAAACTTACCGAGACGACAGGGTGCTCTGTCGAAAGAAGATGAAGCGTTAGAATTTTTGTGGAACGTTTAGGGGAAAATATTGTGAAGAACTCCTTTTATAGCCGAGGAGTTTAATGCTTATGGGACTCACCAAAGATTTTTTGGCGGTTCACATTTTTGGCGGTTCACGTCTTATAATAAAATATTTTATAATGATGTCGTTGTAGACCATAAAGATTTGCCTTTGTTACGAAAATATTGTCATAGTATAACACAATTCGATGATCAAATATCATACAAATCAATATGAAAATTATTGTTGATAGCTTATAAATCCATATACAGAATCAAGATAGAAATCGATATTTAGAATCAAGTCAATATCTTAAATCGATATTAAGAATCAAAACATCTTAAATCGATATGGAAATTCCTATTGATATCTTAAAACTCGATATTTAGAATCAAAACAATGTCTTAAATTGATATTAGGAATCAAAACAATATCTTAAATCAATATTAAGAATCAACATATAAATCGATATTAAGATTCAGAACAATATCTTAAAACGATTTGAAAATTCGTATTGATATCTTAAAGATCGATATTTAGAATCAAAACAATATCTTAAATCGATATTAAGAATCAAAACAACATCTTAAATCGATATGGAAATTCCTATTGATATCTTAAAAATTGGAATTTAGAATCAAAACAATATCTTAAATCGATATTAAGAATCAACATAAAAATCGATATTAAGATTCAGAACAATATCTTAAATCAATTTAGAAATTCGTATTGATATCTTTAAAATTGATATTTAGAATCAGAACAGTATCTTAAATTGATATTGAGAATCAAAACATCATAAATCAATATGGAAATTTTTATTGATATCTTAACAATCGATACTTAGAATCAAAACAACATCTTAAATTGATATTAAGAATCAAAACAATATCATAAATCCATATTAAGAATCAGCATAAAAATCAATATTAAGATTCAAAACAATATCTTAAATCGATTTGAAATATCGTATTGATATCTTAAAAATTGATATTTAGAATCAAAATAATATCTTAAATCGATATTAATAATCAAAACAATATCTTAAATCGATATGAAAATTCCTATTGATATCCTAAAAATTAATATTTAGAATCAAAACAATATCTTAAATCAATATTAAGAATCAAAACAATATCTTAAATCGATATTAAGAATCAACATAGAAATTGATATTAAGATTTAGAACAATATCTTAAATCGATTTGGAAATTTGTATTGATATCTTAAAAATCGATATGTAGAATCAAAACAACATTTTAAATCGATATGAAAATTTCTATTGATATCTTAAAAATCGGTATTTAGAATCAAAACAATATCTTAAATTGTTATTAAAAATCAAAATAATATCTTAAATCGATATTAAGAATCAACATAGAAATCAATATTAAGATTCAGAACAATATCTTAAATCGATTTGAAAATTCGTATTGATATCTTTAAAATTGATATTTAGAATCAGAACAATATCTTAAAACGATATTAAGAATCAAAACAACATCTTAAATCAATATAAAAATTTCTATTGATATCTTAACAATCGATATTTAGAATCAAAACAATATCTTAAATCGATATTAAGAATCAAAACAATATCTTAAATCCATTTTAAGAATCAGCATAGAAATCAATATTAAGATTCAAAACAATATCTTAATTCGATTTGAAATTCATTTTGATATCTTAAAAATCGATATTTAGATTCAAAACAATATCTTAAATCAATATTAAGAATCAAAACATTTTCTTAAATCGATATGGCAAATCCTATTGATATTATAAAAATTGTTGTAATGTTTAGTCAATTTGCCTTTGTTACAAAAATATTATCATAGTATAACGCAAATCGATGATCAAATATCATACAAATCGATACGAAAATTTCTGTTTATAGCTTATAAATCGATATAACAAATCTTCTTCATAATCGAGGGTTTAGGTATAGGGTTTAGTTTATAGGTTTTAGGGTTTAAGATTTAGGGTTTAGTAATATATTAAGGGTTTATGGTTTAGCATTATAGTTTAGTAAGATATTAAGGGTTTAGGGTTAGGGTTTAGTAAGATATTAAGGGTTTAGGGTTTAGTAATATATTAAGGGTTTAGAGTTTAGGGTTTAGGTTAAGGGTTAGGGTTTAGGGTTTAGTAAGATATTAAGGGTTTAGGGTTTAGGTTAAGGGTTTAGGCTTTAGGGTTTAAGGTTTAGTAATATATTAAGGGTTTATGGTTTAGCATTATAGTTTAGTAAGATATTAAGGGTTTAGGGTTAGGGTTTAGTAAGATATTAAGGGTTTAGGGTTTAGAGTTTAGTAAGATATTAAGAGTTTAGGGTTTAGGTTTAGTAAGATATTAAGGGTTTAGGGTTTAGGGTTTAGAGTTTAGGGTTTAGAGTTTAGTAAGATATTAAGGGTTTAGGGTTTAGGTTAAGGGTTTAGTGTTAGGGTTTAGTAAGATATTAAGGGTTTAGGGTTTAGGGTTTAGGGTTAGGGTTTGGGGTTTAGGGTATAGGATTTAGGTTTAGGTTTTAGGGTTAGGGTTTAGGCATTAAGGGTTTTAGGGTTTCTGCTTTAAACGTACAAATATGTGCTTTAAACGTACAAATCAATGTAGAAATCACACCCTTCATAAGTAGATATAGTTATAACATTTGGACTTCGACATTAAACATCGTTGTACGATTTAGCAAACTTGATTACAAATCTTGGTAACTTTACAAATCATAAATCTCTACTGCATTAAATATATAAATTGTTGCTGCTTTAAATGTGTAAATCATGAATCATAAATCATAAATCGCCACAACGATTTGCCTTTGTTACGAAAATATGTGTCATTCATTTATAAAAGAAATGTCGTTTCACATCCCGCTCGTTGTCAAAAATCGATATGCCTTATGAGACCTGGATTTCGGTTGTGATGTTTGCGATTTAAGAAATGACATCTATGTAAGCAACAACGATTTGCCTTTGTATAAAAAATATTGGAATAGTATAACGCAAATTGCGGTTGTAGTAACATACTATCGATTTGCGAGATATTGTTTTGTTTGTTAATATCGATTTGTAAGCTATTATGCTGAATTTCCGTATCGATTTGTAATATATTATGCGATATGTATATCGATTTGTAACATATTATGTGTTTGCTAGTGTCAATTGTATGATATTTGTATTATGATATTGAAACATGTGCGTGTGACATTTACATTGTTGCACGATTGCGGTGGCGATGTGCGTATTCAAATCGCTATTCATTTAGCGATTAAAATTGAAATCGCTTTGCAGCGTTGCAAATGTCATTAAATTGTTGTCTCTTGAATCACTATTGTCAACACACATATACGATAAGTCGTTTCTTTTATTGGCACGGTAAATAACAACTCGATGCATAGTATAGTGTGATGGAACTGACGATCATGACAGATAACATGAAGAATGATGTGCATATAGATTTAATTTTGCATGGTCGGCAGGAAGAAATCATTTTGCCTCATAAGTGCGTGTAGTTTTCATTCTCCTCCTCCTTCTTCCTTTGCTTTTCATTCTCTTCGTCATCCTTCTTCTTCATCTTTAGTTCTTTCTCATCTTTCTTCGTTTGCTTTTCATCTTCAATATCTGATGGATCAGGCTCAGCATAATAAATATCAAACAATTTGTTCCTGTCTTTTTCATTCTCAATGTTCTTTACATAACCCTCATATATATTGGATTGGCGGATGATTTCTCCAAGAGTCATCCCCTCAAACGGCGAAGGCTTTCTTGTCTTACGAATTGTAGTCATTACTAACCTGCACAACACATAAATTTAACTGCATCATTGTATGTTACAACCGCTTTCTCAAGTATATATTATCACATTCGTTACACAATCACCAACATTACAAGCCGTGGTAATATTTGGCTTCATAAATAAACATCGTAGTACGATTTAGCAAACTTAAGTACAAATTGAGGTAACTTCATATTTACACATCGCTACTGCATCAAACGTATGAATCGTTGATGCTTCAAAC
This sequence comes from Nuphar pumila, assembly GCF_984573655.1. NCBI lineage: Eukaryota > Viridiplantae > Streptophyta > Magnoliopsida > Nymphaeales > Nymphaeaceae > Nuphar > Nuphar pumila. The sequence goes on along the minus strand of NC_143255.1, from coordinate 99,231,660 downwards.
GTATAAATCGTTGTACAAATCACACCCTTCATAAGTACATATCATTGTAATATTTTTGCTTCCTAAGTAAACATCGTAGTACAATTTAGCAAACTTAAGTACAAACCGTGATAACTTCATAAATCATAAATACACATGACTACTGCTTCAAACGTATAAATCGTTGGTGCATCGAATGTATAAAGCGCTCCTTCAAACGTACAAATCGTTATAGAAATCGAACCCTTCATAAGTACATATCGTTGTAAATCATAAATCGCTACTGCATTAAATGTATAAATCGTTGTTGCTTTAAATGTATAAATCATAAATCATAAATCGTAAATCGCTACTGATTCAAACGTATAAATCGTTGTTGCATTAAATGTATAACTCTTTGTTAATTTCAAACTTATAAATCGTTATAGAAATTTAGCCTTCATAAGTACATATTGTTGCCTTTCACGACTCTTGTTTGAGTATGAAAATAAGTGTTATTTAGTATGTATAGTACAACCACTTAAGATTTAACATTCGGATTTATAAATCGATTTGTTTATATAACGAAAACTTACACAAAAATCACCTTCTAGGACACAAGTTTTGCTAATCCGACAGTGGATGAGAAACACCTAGAAGGTAGATGCAGCCGATGGTCGTAACGGTGCTCCGACTACGCTCCGACAACAACAGACGACGACAAAGGGTGCTCCGGCGGCAACAGACGATAGCAAAATGTGGTCAAACGGTAGCAGACGACGACAAAGGCTGCATCGTCCAAGGGCACTCCTGTTACAATAGATGGTGCATCGTCAAAGGGTGATCCAGAATGTTTAGGGTGACATATTATGAGGAGCTCCTGTTAAAGCAGAGGAGTTTACTCCTTAGGGCGAAAACGATGATGATTTTAACCCTTTTTGGTGGGAGGACATTTTTGTCCTTTAATCGAAACATCGTTTTATGGCACCAATAGCGAGAAAGGGTACTTAAGTATTTGCAAACTCTGGCGGGGAGACATTTTTGTCATTTACTCGAAATGTCGTTTCATGACACTAATGGTGGGAAAGGGTACTTAAGTCTTTGCAAAAGCACCAGACTTCAATGCTAAGTGATGCAGACACACACAGGGAAACGAGCCCCACGTGCTTACATGCATGGAGCTCATTCAAAAGGGAAAACACGCACCTGCGTGTTCCGAGGGGGGGGGGGGTAGGAAGGAACATATAACCTCATCCATAGTTAGCAAGACGTGAAATGTTAAAAATGGTTAAATACTGAATACGTTATTTGAAAGGTTCTACATTCAAAAGACAGCATTAAAAAATGAGTAGAAAAAAATCAGCACCCGATATGTATGGGTTTAATTTGATGTTAATTTTATAAAACGGGGTAAAAAAATTTGACAAATGTATGAGATTTTCTCACGAAAAGTAAGTTAGGGTAGAGTAACAATGATATTTAGATTAAAAAATAATTAGGATCTGAAACCAAGGTCTGATCCAATTAGATTTGTAATTGAGTTTTTTCTGAAAAGTATTTTGTTTAAATATAAAATTTCGTGTTCTTAACTCTTCTCTCAAAAGAACGTATTTTTTCCGGTTTTTTTAAAAAGGCTGAGTTTCAGTTTTATTGAAAAAAGCGTGTTTAAAATGGATTTTTGTTATGGTTTGATCTGCACGCAAATCCAAATTTTAAGCAGTAAGTCCAAACCCAAATCCAAAACAGATCCGACGAAGGTTTTACATGCAAAAAGCACAAACGGGTCAGATTGAATCGGGACCTGAAGACCATGAGAAGGAAAGAAGCCCGATAATATCAACCCAAAAGGGAAAGGAAAAGTCCTTTTTTTTATGGAAGAAAAAGGAAAAGTGAATGTGAAAAAAGAGACACCGTTGCCGGGGATCCGACGAAGCAAATCCAAAATTTCAGCAGTAAGTCCAAAAACCCAAATCCAAAACAGATCCGACGAAGGTTTTACATGCAAAAAGCACAAACGGGTCAGATTGAATCCGGACCTGAAGACCATGAGAATGAAAGAAGCCCGATAATATCGAGCCAAAAGGAAAAGGAAAAGTCCTTTTTGTTTTATGGAAGAAAAAGGAAAAGTAAAAGTAAAAAAAACGCCGTTGCCGGGGATCGAACCCGGGTCACCCGCGTGACAGGCGGGAATACTCACCACTATACTACAACGACCTGTTGAGATTGAATCCAATCATATTATAATTATTTAATAAAACAACAAATTGGCCCAATGGCACGAAGCCCAAAAACATACAGCAGGACTTAAAGTGGTGCTCCGTGCTTTAACTGCAAGGCAAATTATTCAAAAAAAGTTGTGAAAAAGAAGGGGAAAACTATCGGTATCTTCAGGTTGTTCATTTTATTGCATGCCATTTCAACGTAATAAGTATTGGAGCACATAGCATGGGACCATTCAGTATCTCCAATGAACTAAGGATTCTCAATTGGTTATGAAAACAGAGAGTGGTTCTTAGTCAAGTACTGCCGAGGCATAAGGTCAGGTGACAACACAATCCAGAAAGATATATATGGCTTTAGTGGACTGCTTTGCTCTCATGATGCCTTAATTATCAAACATTGCATGTAACCCGGTACATAAGGATGCTTGGTAAACCCCAACTGAGGAATTGAACAACCAGCTATGTTGATGATGATGTTGATGTAACTTACTGTCATAATGCTGATCATTTATATATACATAAGTAATCGGGCCTGTCAACGGGTTATGCACATCTGGCTAGGTGGGTTGGCTTATGATGTTCAAATTAAAGGACATGCCATGCCATGTTTGATACCTGACCCGAGCATCTCTTTTTCTTTTTTTTTATTGGCAAGCTGGGATTAGGGGAGTGGGGAAATCACATGGCACAAAATTTGTGCATTAAGCACTTGATTGCCCTCCATCTTGCCTTAGCCCCCACAACTGACAGGCCCTGTCCCCAAAATGGAGGGTGATCAGGTGCTTAATGCACAATTTTTTGTGCAATCATATTGCACCTGATCTTTTCACGATTAGGCGGACCCTACTAGAGAATATAATGAAAAAGGTAAATAGAACACAAAAATACAAGAATGGTTACAATGAATAAATATTAGGCGTCCAATCTGGTGGCTTGTCTTTTCAGATGTAGTTCTCTTACTACAATGAACCCAACAAGAAGCTATCTATCATTGGCCAGATAGAATAATGATAAAATTTTATATAGGGACCAACGGGGTGCTCCTGTCTGTACTGTGTCACCTTGTGTCAAGACATTGCAAGTTCAAATCTTAATGGTACATGGTTGTGTAACTGGTAGGGGTCAGACTTAACCCCAGCTTTCTCTATAGAAAAGAAAAAAAGAAGAAGAAAAGAATACACCGGGGACACCAAAATAGAGCTATGGCCAATGTGGTGTTTGTCAACCGTAAGGGTATGTTTGATGGTTTAACTGTTTCAAGTTTAATGTTTGTTAGATGCTATGTTCCAAATGTCCGTTGTGTGATGATGATGTGCGGGGACAACCGCCGATGACATTGTCAGTGGGCGTCGCCGTCTTCGGGGCAGAGGAGGGTCCCTGTTCCTCCTTTTCAGTTGGGTAATTTTTTTTTTCATACCCTAACGGAACGTCTGAATCATACCGGTGATTTCTCTGCCAGGGAAAAAAAAAAAAACTATTCGATGGTGCGATAGCTTCCACTAACAGTATTTCAATGAAAATGGAAGGTCACTCTATGCTTATATTTATTCTCATGATGCACATGCTGAATTTGAAGATAGCAAGAGCTCAAGCATTTGCAGATCCTCATATATGTAGCAATGCGGGCCCTGTTTGGACTATTATGAACTTATTGCAGGGCTAGGCCATATCTATAATCGTGATGTGTTACCCTCGTGGAGAACATCGCCATACCCCCACCAACATTTCAAATTGAGAATATCGTGAAGGTCAACAATTGCATTTGTGCTGTTCAGCAATAGCAAAACTAGCGATAATGTGTTGAAATGATAAGACCACTAGAAAGCTCTTGATAATGGAATTGAAATTTTGTAAATCATACAGGAACCCTACTTTAGAAAAGGTGTCCTTTTAATCTAAAAACCTAAAAAAAAAATAGTTAATAAGTCGGTTTCCTTATATATGGTTGCCTTGAACCTTAGAGCTAGAAAAACCTTATTTTTTAATCAAAATAAAAAGTTCTTGGCGACTATAACAAAATACCACACTCATATTGTTGGTCCATCTTTTTTTTTCCTTGTCTTCCACTCAAACCGCACGTTGATTTTGCACTGAAAACTTTTAAGGCTGGAATCCAGCATCCTCTCTCTCTCTCTCAAAAAAAAAAAAAAAATGCCCCAAAATCGAGCTTAGGGCTTTGCTCCTTCATCCATGGAAGCATGGAATCCTGTGTCCAGCGACATCTGAGATACATATAGTTTCTCTGTGCCGCAAGCAGCCCCTTCACGCCGTGAAGACTCTCTCTCTCTCTCTCGATTGACTCTCTCGATCCCTCCATCTCCGGTGTATTGTGATCTTTTGCGATAGAAGCCGTTGCCGACTAGTCCTGGCGATGGAATCATCTCCTGGTGCACGGCCGCCCTGAGCAACAGCCACCAGCCGTCAACCCCAACTCCGCTCCATTTTCTGTTTTGCTACAGACACCAACTCAGCGACGCCCGACATCCACCATGCCTGCGCTGCCTCCCTCGGCTCACGATGTCTTCTTCTTCCCCTGATTTTTTTTTCCACTGACGATGCACCACCACTGCCACCATTTCGGCGACCTCACTCTTTTCCTTTTCTTCTCTAACCCAAGTCGATCCTCACGGTGGGAGATCGTGTTTGCTTGAGCCGTGTAGCCACACATCCAACCGCATCAACCTCCCTCCAGTTTTGGGATTGGCGAGCAGCGCGGTGCCTATTGCTGCAAAACCCGTGGGAGCCACGAATTCGTTTTCTCTCTTTTTCGCAGATGCCGAAGGGAAGGCCGATGCTGCCATTCTGAGCCCAGGAACCGCCGGCGTTTGCCTCCGATGGTTTTCCAGTTTCGTCGGACGTGGGTTTTCTCCCTCCTCTGCTATCCGTCTTCTTCTTCAAGTTGTTGGCAATCTGACTGCAAGTCTGCAACTGCCAAGCTTCAGTCTCACGAAGGCGTCAAAGTCTGCATTTCAAGCTGCAGGCTTGAACGGAGGTTTCCCTATCTTGTGCTGCGTTGGTTGGTCGTGCCGATCACCGCTGGAGCCCCCGACCTTCGCAGGTGTGCCTCTATCTTGTTTATTTCCTTTTTCAGAGTTTTGTAGGCTCCTTCATTGGTGCCTTTCGTCTTTCGGTTATGCGCCCCTCGTCTAGCCGTTTTTGGGGACTTGCTCCCGATCTCCCATTGAGGGTCAACCTGCGAGCCCTACATTTCATCAAGGAAGCAGTGAACAACTGGGGTGCAGCCTTTGTGCTTCGCCGATAGGGATTAGATGTCGTCTTGCCTTTCAGACTCAATCGTTGGTTCTTCTCTAAGCTTTCGGAGTCCCTCCAATCATGAATAGATGTGGGCTCTGTTCGTATTTCGGACATTAGGTTTTTTCTGCGAGCTATTAGACGGGAGCCTCTCGAAGCGTGCTCTGTTAAGGCTTTGTTTGTTTCTCCTTTCTTCATTCGTGAGCTTCCAGAATGGGTTGCCGATCGAGGATGGAAGCAGGTCCCATCTACTTGGCAAAGCTCCTTCCATGCTATTCGTTATAGATCCCAGTTGAGTCATGCAAGGCCGGGGGATTGGTGGTGTGCTAATTGTTTTTCTTTGAACTTCCACAAACGCTGTGATTGTCATAAGTGTGGCTTATCTTTTCTCTCTCGTCGACACCCAGTCTGGAAGCGAAGACGATCTAACCCCTCACATTCTCATTCATCGGGGATGAATCTAGTCTCTAAAGATTTTTCTGGGGTGGTGCGTCATCCGGCAAGTCGGAATCCTGAACGGCCTTCCCAAAAATTATCCTTCTCGCCATGGGTGCAGATTGGCAATCTCCACAACCCGGCGATTTCATTTAATGCTGTCAAGATTGGGTCTATCTGGGTCCCGGTCCAACCGCAGCACTTTGGGCTATCTTTTCCGTCTATTGCTCCAGCTATGTTAGACTCTTCACCAGCTTTTGATGGCATCTCCCAACCTTTGCAAGTTCTGCCAGGGGTGGGCCCCAAAAAATGTGGGTCTGCCATCAATGCTTTCTCTCTTGGAGATTTGCCGCTCACTATTTATAATGCACAGAGCTCGACATCTGATTCTTTTTGCGCTAATTCTCGTGGCGGACTGATGGCGCGGTTGGGTAGGCATGCTCGTGGGAAGCAAAGAAAATTTTTGCCATCCTCGCCATCACGAGCTTTGTCTAGGGTGAGCCCACAAATATTTGACCATGATAGCAATGCTTTCTCTAATGGAGTTCAGTCGTCAGCTTTTTCTCAGGCTCGAGGCCTGGTATCTGCTTCTCTTTGTACCAATTGCCATTTCAACTTGGAGGCGCGGTTGGGCAGGCTTGCGCGTGATGGACAAAGGACGAATCTGCTATCGTCCCTTATTATTTTTCCCTCCAGACGCTATGACTATCTGGTTATCAATCTTATTGCGTTTAATGTTAGAACCAACATGGCAATCAGATACATGGTGCTTGGCTCCTCGGTTCCTCGTCCTTTCCCTGTATCGCATTATGTCTTTGAGGTTTTTTCTTCTACCAAATCTTTTGGTATTTCGCCAAACGCGGTCTCCTACATTAGTCCAGCACAGGGTCAGCAGCATCCTAGTCCACTACCTCTGGGTGTCACGGTTGTCGATGCAGCTAAGTTGCTGGATATCTCTCTCATCTTCACAGCTGCAAGCGATAGCTGTTGATATGGATTCTACGATTTCAACTATTTCTGCGATTATTGGGGACTCTCTCTGCAACTCTGGTGGAGCAGATTGCGAGCAGTTGGGCATTTTCGATGGTCACTTGAGGTCGTCTGTCAGTGCTGGTGGTCAGCGAAGAAGAAGAAGGCCTTCGTTAATTGTTTCGGCTACCGATGCTAGGTCCCCAAGAAGGTCATCTTGATGCCACCACCCACGGGTTTTTCCAGATTTTGTTTCATGAAGACTGTTTGTTGGAATGTTAGGGGCTTAAATTGTCCCACTAAACGCCTGTTTCTGGCTAATTGGGTTAGGGAGCAAAAGCCTGACCTTCTTGCTTTATGTGAAACTAAAATGGAGGTCATCTCGCTCGTGGTCGTTTCTAGCATCTGACAGGGAGCTGACTATTTCTATAAGCCAGCGGTAAATCATGCAGGAGGTATCCTTATCTTGGAAAAGCAGTCTTTAAATTTATCACAGCTGGATGTGGGTCTTTTCTCTTTGTCTGTTGCTTTCAATTTGCAGGCAGTTGATAGAAGAGTAGTGGTTTCTGTTGTTTATGGACCTAATCTCGCCGCCATGAGGCCCGCTTTTTGGGATGATTTGGATAGAGTTGTCGTTTCTAGCGCGGATTGTCACCTTCTTATGGAGGATTTCAATTGTTTGTTATCTATCCATGACTCTAATAACCTCGTAACTCCTAATCCCTCTATGCGAGGTTTCCAAGACTTTGTTCATCGTCATTTTCTCTACCCTATTCCTTTAAATGGGGAGCGCTTCTATTGGTCGAATATGCGGTCTCGTCTGTGCTATAGGGACCTTGATAGGGTCTTTGTCACACCTAATTTATTGGACCTCATTCCCGACGTTAAGTGTGTGTTGTTTACTCCCTCTATCTCAGATCATGGACAGATCATCACTGATTGAGGAGATGACTTTCAACCCACTAGGAGCTTTGCGTTTGAAGAATTGTGGCTTCAGGAGCCAGATTTTCTCACGGTTATTACTAATTCTTGGTACAAAACTGTTGATGAGCATTGGGCTGCGCTACGTGTTCAAAATAAGCTTTCTCGTCTAGCTAAGGATATCAAAGCTTGGCTTCATAGTCGTAAGGTGAAGAAATTTCAGCAAATAGCCGCATGGGATCAAGAGATTTCTGAGTTGTATCAGTCTATGTCTTCTCCTGACTCTCTTTCTGATTTGCAACTTCTCAATCTTCAGGCCAGGTCCTTAGAATTAACTATGCTCTTAAAAAACTGGAGGATCAAAGAGAAAATTCGTTGAAAGCAAAGGTCTAGGGTGAAATGGCTTGCGGCTGGTGATGGCAACACTAAATTTTTTCACTCATATGCTTCCCATCGTCATAGGAGAAAGGTTGTTCCACTACAAGAAAATACGTTGTTAGCGACGGACGTAAGCGACGGAAAGATTCCGTCGCTAGTTAGCAACGGATTGGCGAGCGACAAATATTCGTCGCTATAATTAATGAATCTTATGAAAATAGCGACGGAAGATAGTCCGTCGCCTAGTCCGTCGCTAATTAGCGACGGATGTTGCGACAGACTGTTTTGTCGGTACGATCGCACCATTTACCGACGACGTTAGCGACGGAACCTAGTCCGTCGCTAAATAGCGACGGATGTGGCGACATAATATAATCTGTCGCTATTTTCGCGAATTTGATTTTACGTTGGCTTAGCGACGGAATGAATCCGTCGCTAACTTTCGAATAACCCTAATCCCAGGCAGCTTTTCCTTTTCTTCTTTCGCTGCTCCTGCCGTTCGCCGCTCCCGCCGTTCGCCGTTCGCCGGTCCCGCTCCCGCCGTTCGACGGTCCCACCGTCCGCCGGTCCCACCGTTCGCCGCTCGGAGAAAGGTAACGCCCTCCCATTTCCGGCAGGGGGTTAACCCCCTCCCGGTTCACGCAGGGGGTTAACCCCCTGCCGTTTCCGACAGGGGGTTAACCCCCATTTTCACGCATGGGGTTAACCCCCTGCCATTTTCGGCAGGGGGTTAACCCCCATTTTCACGCAAAGGGTTAACCCCCTGCCGTTCTCGGCAGGGGGTTAACCCCCTCCCGGTTCACACAGAGGGTTAACCCCCTGCCGTTTCCGGCAAAGGGTTAACCCCTGTTTTCACGTAGGGGGTTAACCCCCTGCCGTTTACGGCAGGGGGTTAACCCCCTGCCGTTTACGGCAGGGGGTTAACCCCCTCCCAGTTCACGCAGGGGGTTAACCCCCATTTTCATGCAGGGGGTTAACCCCCTCTCGTTTCCGGCAGGGGGTTAACCCCCCTCCCATTTTCGGCAGGGGGTTAACCCCCTCCCGGTTCACACAGGGGGTTAACCCGCTGTCGTTTCCGACAGGGGGTTAACCCCCTCCCGGTTCACGCAGGGGGTTAACCCTCTGCCGGAAAACGCAAGGGATTAACCCCTTGCGTCCCCTGCCGTTTCCGACAGGGGGTTAACCCCCTCCCGTTTCCGGCAGGGGGTTAACCCCCTTCCGGAAAACGGAGGGGGTTAACCCCTGCGTTTTTCGGCAGAGAGTTAACCCCCGCGTTTTCCGGAAGAGGGCTAACCCCCTGCGTTTCTTGCAGAGGGCTAACCCCCTGCCTTTCCGGTAGGGGGTCGACCCGAGCAGGGAGTCGACCCCTGCAGGGGGTTAACCACCTGCCATAACAGGCTGGGGGTCGACCCGCTGCCCGAACAGGGGGTCAGTTAACTCCCTACGTTCCGTAAGGGGGTTAACCCCCTATGTTCCGTAAGGGGGTCGACCCCCTGCCGGAACAGCAGGGGAGTCGACCCCTTGCCAGAACAATTTTTTTTTCGTGGTGACTTCATTTTAAAACAGTGTTTTTTTGTGCAGATTTTTCAACGGAACTCGCTTGTGCCCCGCCACCCGTGGTAAGTAAGTGACAAAAACAATGCAAATCGGGTAAATACCCGTGGTGAGTAAGTGATGCAAGCGCATCACATGTTATTTAATTTATTGAATGTAACACTTTATTGTTCACACACTCACTTAGTTGTTGATATCTAGGACTGCTTTGTTGGAGTTCGGAGATCATGCTGAGCATGATTTTAATGTATGAATATGGAAGTGTTCTTATTTTTGGAGTACGGAGTCCATGCTAGGCATGGTAGTAGTTAGTGGGATATTGAAGTGTGTTTGCTGCAGGTACATGTTTGAGATTTGTTTGATATGAATTATTTCAATGTATTGCAATGTTTGATGTGATTGTATCCATGCTTACATATAGTTACTTTCAATTTGATTATGTCTACCATGTGAAATTGTATACTAAAAGCATGCTTCAAATGAATGTATCGTGTCATGAATAGTTTGCACATGAAAATATTAAGTTATCAATGCATGTATCATAATTCTTGTGATTGTATGACATCATATATTGCATGATAAATTTGATATTTTCTTCATCATAGCATTCTGATGGTTCTCTTTTAACTGGTTAGGATACTATTCGCAACATCATACGACAAAATGACTGCAAACTGTGAATGGATGTACCGTAGGATAGTGGACAATGAGTTATCGCATGAATATATGGATGGTGTTGACAGTTTTATTGAATTTGCAACGGCAAGTGTCAGTAAAGTAGATCCCACAGGTCGGATTAGGTGTCCCTGCAAGATTTGTAAGAATAATCGATTTGTAGAACCTCATGGCGTTAGACATCACCTATACAGGAAGGGTTTTGTGAGTGATTATCAGAACTGGACGTTTCATGGAGAAGAATTTAGAAACGATTTTGATGCACGGGTGAATGTGGTGCACGATAATCCATATACGAATTTGATATTTGATGCCGCAGGAACAGAACTGGGTTCTGCTTTGAGTTCTAGTGATGTAAGAACTGCCATAGATGAAGAATCACCAAACGATGCAGCTAGTAGATTTTATGATTTACTTAGAGATGCTGATGAGCCACTTTGGAACGGTTGTGAGAGTCACACTATCTTGTCTGCAGTTCTTCAACTAATGAATTTGAAGTCCGAGTATAATTTGAGTCAATCATGTTTTGACCATTTGTGCATGATTGTGAAGAGTATGTTGCCTAAAGATGAGAAATTGCCACAAAATTTCTATCGTGCGAAAGTTATGGTCAACGCTCTAGGTATGGGTTACAAAAAGATTGATGTTTGTCCAAATCACTGCATGTTGTATTTCAAGGAGCAGGAAAACGACATATCATGCCCGTCATGTGCGCATCCTCGGTTCAAGCTAAAGACAAGAGGCAATGGTAGCACGAGATCAAAGGAAGTTTCATACAAGTCGCTCCGCTACTTTCCTATCACTCCTAGATTGCAGCGATTGTATATGTCTTCAAGGACAGCTAAACACATGAGATGGCATGCAAATAAAGTTCGACACGATGAAAACAAGATCACGCATCCTGTTGACGCTGAAGCTTGGAAGCACTTTGATCGTACTCATCAGAACTTCACAATGAAAGTGCGAAATGTTAGACTCGGTCTATGTACAGATGGATTTAATCCATTTGGGGGTAGATCAACTCCATACTCATGCTGGCCAGTATTTGTTACTCCATACAACCTTTCACCAAGCTTGTGTATGAAACGTCCAAATCTTTTCTTGTCTCTGTTAATCCCTGATCCGACCTCACCTGGCCAAAATCTTGATGTATATCTAAGGCCATTGATTGATGAATTAAAAGTATTGTGGGATGACGGTGTTACCACGTATGATGCCCACAAAAAACAAAATTTTAACATGAAGGCCGTTGTTCTATGGACAATCAGTGACTTCCCTGCATATGATATGTTATCTGGTTGGAGCACACATGGGAGGTTGGCTTGTCCGTACTGCATGGAGGATTCCAAAGCTTTTAAATTGAGGCATGGAAGGAAGCCTTGCTGGTTTGAGTGCCATCGTCGATTCTTACCCAGCGATCATCTGTTCCGACGTCAAAAGAATGCATTTAAAGCAAGCACAACTGAAACGGAAGGTCCATCCTCAAGATTGTCCGGCATAGAGATTCTAAGAAGATTGCGATACTTTCCAGATGTATTAACAGATGCCCGCAGTCCTACACCCTTCCGTGGATTTGGGAAGGATCACAATTGGACGAAAAAATCTATTTTTTGAGAACTACCGTATTGGCCGACCCTATTGATACGACATAATTTGGATGTGATGCATTTAGAGAAAAATATGTTTGATAATGTATTCAATACAGTAATGAATATTAAAGGAAAAATGAAGGATAATCCGAAGGCCCATATGGATTTAAAATTAATATGTAAAAGACCAGAATTGGAACTCAAAGAGTATAATGGCAAAGTATTGAAACCAAAGTGGTTGATATTTTGGAATGCTCTTTTTAAAACAGAACGTGAATCCTATATTTACTAACTATGTTAATCCTATATTCACTTATTAATCCTATTAACTAAAAATAAAACGACTAATTAACTAACTAAAACAAATTAATAAATCAAACTCTAAGAAATAAAGTAATTAATTCGCCGTTCCCCGGCAACGGCGCCAAAATTTGGTTGATATTTTGGAATGCTCTTTTTAAAACAAGTATTTTCAATAAAACTTTGGAAAATCGTCAACCAAAAATTTAAAAACCGACTTTCCACAAAGTGGTAAGTACGGGTCGAATCCACAGGGAACAGGAATTAACCACAATATTTCTATAAAATTCAATTTATTAATGACAAATGTCAACCTACAATTATAAAGTTAATACAACTGCAAATAATCACTAAAAGAAAAGTAATCAAGCAATCAGTCTTCTGCTCCGCGCCAAGGGTATTTCCGTCCTTTTTGCCATGTAGAGAATCTTCTAACTTGGTCAATAACCCTGGACACTAAATATGCTTTTCAACCTAAAAATGCAGAAAAATACCAAGTTAGTTTTCTATTCTAACAATTAAAACAATAACTAAAACTATTTCTAATTGTACGAAAATTACGAAACAAATGCTAATTATCAAACAAAAACTAAATAAAATACTAAATTAATTCTAAAATTAACCAATTTCACTCTACTAATGCTGTATGATGATGATGCAAATCCTAACACGCAGAAATTATGGAAAACAAGTCTAAATTACCGAAACTATGAAAATTACGAAACTGCCCCTAACTAGTGTAAAATAGCATGCTGATAGGTTATCGAAAAACCACTGTTTGATAGGGCAAACGAAGTCCGATTTTCCCGAAATTTGTTCTGTTCTGCAACTGACAGATTAAACAAATTGACAGTTTTTACAGAATTGAAAAACAATATCTGGAACTCCAGATATAAGCGTTTCAAAACTGGGAAAAATCAAGATATCGCAAGTCCCAAAATTTAAAAACCAGAAAAAGCGGTTTTCACAAAATGCTTAAAAATCAGACCAAACCAACTCTGATGGAGCTGAAATTTGGTCTGTAGGCAGTTAACACACTAATAAAGTGAATAGAAAATAATAATTTAAAAACGTGAAATTTTTGCACATGAAATGACGATAGTGCGAGAGGGCAAAAATTGGATTTTGTTTTGAATGCACTATTTACTTTATAAAGCTATTTAAACACTAACTAATGCAAATTAAATTTAATGCAACCTAAATGACAGATTGTATGTTAATGTTAAATGCAATGATGCTAAATAAAATATAAACTAAATATGATATGCATTTTTTTTGACTAAACTTAAATGAACTAATGATGCGAATGCAATTAATATACTTAAAAATACACTTAACTATACGAATGAATGACTGCAATGAATACCAACTAATTGCAACTAAGCTAATTGAATTACTAAAAATAGTTAGCAAACACCTTAGACAAACAATGAAAAATCTATTAGATCGACTAAATGAAAACCTATACTAACTTACACTGAGATTAATCTAACTTGAAAATAAATTATACTAATTCACTAAATACCAAAGAGTGATGGTTTGAATATAGAACTAAGCTCACACCACACTTGGTTAGAGTGACTGGGTTCACTAGGTGTACTCAACTTAGACTATGGACACGACGAACCTAACTGGGTTGACTAGATTGACTAGGTTAGGTTAGGTTAACTAAATTAGACATTGGCTAATTTAAACACTTAACATTAAGACTTAATTAATTAAGACTCACACTAATTATATACCTAAAAGAATCAAGTAAATTCTAATTAACTCAATCTAACTAGGGGTCTAATTAGTAACTAAGGTTAATTCTATTAACTAAAATAATTAAACATACTTTATGCTAAAGTACTATGGACGATTAGAGAAATCTGAAATAGTAAATGTCAAAGATAATATTGGAAAGTGATAATTCTCAGAATCGTCCAACTAGAGGGGAGTTACAATCTTTGATTAAATCAACTTTGATATTTTGGTAAAGTAGAAACCATCCCAACCAAGAGGAGTTATTGTCTTTCCTTAAATGCTTTGCAAAATAAATTTGGAAATCATTAAAACTCGCCCAGCTCACAAAGACTACCCGTTTTGAACTTTCTCAGAATAATTGGAAGATAATTAACTTCTCTTTCTCAAAACCGTTGAAACCCCTTTTGGCAACTTAATTGGATTTCAAACTAAATTTCCAAAACTAAATATGTAACTCCCTTCTACCTTGACTCATTCAAAATTTAAAGATTTTTTTTTTTTGACAAACCACACGATTCTAGAAGATCCCTACTTACCAAATTATTTTGACTCTCTACACTAAGGGCGACAACACCTAATTCAAACTTACTAAATACTAAAAGAAAACGTCTAAATATACTAAATCCTAATACAATGTAGCTAGACACTTTGAAATACTTACTAAAAAGCTAACAAGCTACCAAAAGCAGCCTAGAGCTCGAATTGAGCTCTAATGGCTGCCGCCCCTCCTTGGGGAAGACAACTACCTAAGTAAAAATCGACCTTTCAAAACATAAAAATTCAAAACTAAAATAATACTATGCTACGGATCTTAATCAATCTAACTACACTAATGACAATCACTTTAATGAAATATGATACTGGAAGTAGACATTACATAGAACATGAACAACACCCTAACTACACGCCTAACACAACACACCACAAATTGAAGATACTTACCACTACAATTACCACAAAATAAAAATCGACTTTAACTAAATATTAATCAACAAAGTACTACTGTAACAACTAGACTAAATGAACATTAAACGACAGTCGACTGGACACTATAATCAAGAACACACGAAAACTTAATTTTTGTATTTTTCTCAAAAACAACGAAACACTAATAACACTAAAACATCAAAAACAATATTTAGAATGAAACTAATACTATGAACTTTGAATTAAACAATCTCACAAGACTGTTATCTACCACACAAACAGCTAACTACACGGATTACTCGATCTAAACACACACACTTAACAAAAATGCACTTCTAATTCAAAGAATGTTTGAAAAACAAATCCCACGACACCATATACTCAAATCAACATGGAACTTCAGCAAACTCAACTTGAATATGATCTAAATGCGGTCTGCTAACCCAGTTTTTCTGCAAAAACCGATCAAAGGCTCAAACTCAAAATGAACCAAGATCGGCTAGAATGGATCTAGCCGATTTATTGGTTTTCAATAAAAACGTTCTTTGATCCAGTCCCAACGCCCAGAATAAATCAAAATAAACTTTTTAAAACAAGTTTTCTGTAAAAAAACATTGTAGAACACGCTGTAAACAAAAATAAACAAATCGGCTAAAAGAACCTCTAGCCGATTTACACGTTTTGCATAAAAACAATAAAAATCGATCCTTGAATCATGAAACAATGAAACAACACCTAGATCTAACGTGCTGGTCGGTGCACGAATGCTATACTAAGGTTGAAACACGAAAAATACAGCAAACACACAGAAAAGAAAACACAAAAACAAGCACACACGATTTGGGTTTTAGCTAGAAGAAAAGGGAGAAGAAGATCTACCTCTAGGGCGATCCGACGATCGTGGGGAAGAAGAGAGCGGACAATGGCCTTGGATTGACGTCCCGAACGGTTCGAGAATGCTGGAATGTCACCACGAACAAGATATCTACAGCTGCAACACGTTGGAGATCCACCGAAGATGGAACGGGTGCCGATTCGCGATCGGAGGGCTTAGAAAGCCGGATGGAGGTAGGGCTGGCTCATCTTGTTGGGGTGTTTCGCACTTCCAAGCAAGATTAATGGTCTCCACCTCTGCTACACCTGCAAAAACACAGCAAATGGTGAGAAAACGCAGCAAGGATACTAAAGAAGCGAAAAAGGATGGAAAGAGAGATAGAGTAATGCTTGATTTCCAAGCAAAAAACCAATTTTCGATGGAAATGAAGTAGGATGAGAGGTTGTAAGGTGCTGGAGCTAGAATCACTGTAGGAGGCGCCAATTCCAATGCCAAAGACGCCTAGGGTTTGCTGGAAACTACAATTTATACTTTTGATAGTTTTCAGAAACAAGGTTATAAAAAAATATTTTACTAGGCACCACTTTCTGAGGGTTTTTCTGCAAAACCTTTTTGAAATGGGTATGGATATGTGTGTGAGTTGTATTTTGGGCTTTTTAAGAATTGATCCAAGGTCCAATTGACCTAATTGGGTCGGATATGGATCCGATCCACTCCGAAATTCGTGCCCAAACACTGAAATAGCCATAACTCTCTCATTTTAACTCCGATTTTTCTGAAATTCGAACCATAGCCCCTTACTATCAAAACACATCTAAACATGGGTTTAAAACCTTAAACTTGATACAAAATGCATGAAAAACTTGTTTACATGATGTGCATTTCATGCATCATCAAATACCCCCATGCTTGAATGTTTGTTAGTCCCTTAACAAACCCTAATTATGCTATGCAACGAAGACAAGAAATGCTAAGTATGAATGCATAATACTAACTCACTTTCGTAGGAATCACGTTTGCATTTAGCGTATGCAACAAGCCCTTTAAACCCCTAGCTTACACTAGTGGACGAGTAAGGTCTCCTGAGGGTTTGCAGCGATGCTACCCACAAACATCAATGAAATGCGAGGATGATCTTTCAAAAATATTAGGCTCTTAAAGATACAGTTATAATACATATTTCATGTAATTGACATTCTCAAAACAAGTTTAAAAATCTCATGCCACCACAGTAAAAATTCTTTTCCTTCACTTTTCTAATATTGTAGCTAGTTCATGATTTTTCCGAAAGTCAAGTATTTTCATGTTTTACTCATTTATTCTCACTTGTATATTTTCTGCACAGTAATACACATTTATGCTTAAGCAATGAAAAATTTCTTATTTAGCTCATTCTTTTCTTTCATTTTCACTCTTTTTCTTCCACTTTTGAGCTTTTGCGCATTCTTCTCATATGAGCACTATTTCGAATAGTCAGTTTTCGTGACCCGTGTAGCGAGCTTTGGGTCAGTGACTCCCAAGTCGGCCGACCATAGGGCACTAGATACAGAGTATCCCTCGGACTTAAGTGCTCGAGTCACTAGACCTTCTATTCTAATAGTTTACGTATAGTCTTCCTCTTGTCATGTGCAATGTCTCTATCTCTTAGGCTTTCTATGCAGTCCATGTAACAAGCTTTCAAACCAGTGACTCCCAAACCAGTTGGCTTTGGGGCACCAGGTGTAAAACACCCTTCAGATTCTACTTACTCGAACTACAAAGGCCACAGATATCGACTTAGACAAGAAGATGATCTCCTTCGTTATCCTTTTCGTTAAAATACTCAAACACTTCATCTCGTGTCTGAGTTCTACTACTAGGATTCACGAAGACATCAACAACTAAACGTAGCTCTATTCTTTTAAACTCATTTTTCAAACACATCTTTCCATTGCTTATTTCTTTCAGAAAACATACTGTGCATACTTATACTAAAGTGATTCAAAATTTTCGAACAGTCAAATACTATCTTTTCTTTGAATTTTCTCATGAATAACTACTCTATTTGACTCAGTTCAGAACATAAAATTTTTTATGGGGCTTAAAAATTTATAAACTGTTAGATTATGCCAAAAACAATCATATATGCTACACTTTGTTCTCAAATGCCTACTTTGATTACCAGTCATAAAAAAAAATTTGTGTATTTTTGTGTGCATGCATCTAAACCACCCCCCCATGCTTGAATGACACTGTCCCTAGTGGCATACAAAATGAATAAACATGTAATGCAAATGCACACTAAAAGACACTAACAAAAATATGGGAGAAAGGATAGATACAACCTGATTTGCTTTGAGCTTCTGAAGTTGATTTTTATCTGATCCTTGAATTCTTTGAAAGCTCTTCTCTGTACCTGGTAATTGATATACTAATTGTTAAGTTCATCCTGCATACATCAAAACACAAATTAGCACATGTGAAATGAAATACTAAATAAATAAAAACTCTGAAATGAAAAGAAATAATGTACATATGATACATCCCTCTGGTTGAACCCTCATGCCTTCGTGAGATGCACTATCTCACACTCACCATCTTGCAAGGCATCTGAAATGAATGGCTTCAGTCTTTGCCCATTTACCTTGAATGTACCTTGGGTCATAGGATCGAATAGTGTCACTGCTCCATGGGGAAATACTTCTTTTACAATGTACGGACCTGTCCATCTCGATCTTAACTTCCCTGGGAATAAATGTAAACGAGAATTGTATAGCCACACTTTCTGATCTGGCTCAAACACTTTTCTGACAATATGCTTATCATGAAATGCTTTTGTGCGAGCTTTGTATAATTTGGCATTCTCATATGCATCATTCCTGAGTTCTTCTAATTCTGAGAGTTGCAGTGCTCTCTCTTTGCCAGCCTGGGTGAGGTCAAAATTCAATTTCTTGATAGCCCAGTACGCTCTATGCTCTAGCTCGATAGGAAGATGGCATGCTTTCCTGAATACAAGGCGATACGGGGACATGCCAATGGGAGTCTTAAATGCAGTTCTATATGCCCAAAGTGCATCATCTAAGCGCTGGGACCAATCCTTGCGGTCCGGACGAACTGTCTTTTCTAAAATTCGCTTAATCTCCCTATTGGACACTTCAACCTGTCCACTAGTCTGCGGATGATATGGAGTGGTGAATCTATGATTGACAGAATATCTTCTCAACAGAGAAGCTATCTGTATATTCCTAAAATGCTTGCCACCATCGCTAATCATCGCACGTGGCACCCCAAAACGACTGAAAATGTTGTGCTTAATGAACTTAAGCACTACTCTATGATCATTGGTCTTGGTTGCCACCGCTTCGACCCATTTGGACACATAATCAACCGCCACCAGAATGTATAAATTTCCGAATGAAGGCGGAAATGGTCCCATGAAATCAATGCCCCAAACATCAAAAATCTCGACTATCAAAATCGGAAGCAAGGGCATCATGTCCCTCTTGGACATGTTCCCAATCTGCTGACATTGCAGGCATCGCCTACAGAACTCATGAGCATCCCTGTGGAGTGTGGGCCAATAAAATCCTGACTGCAAAACTTTTGCAGCCGTTTTCCTACTACTAAAATGCCCTCCACAGGCTAATGAATGAGAAAAATTCAGAATGGACTGGTACTCTTCCTCCGGAACACATCTCCTAATGATCTGGTCTGCACAGTATTTGAACAACTCTGGTTCATCCCAATAATAGTGCCTCACCTGAGATAGGAATCTCTCACGCTCATTCTTGTTCCAATGCTCAGGTATCTGTCTCGAAACCAGATAGTTCACAATATCTGCAAACCAGGGTAACTGCGATGTACTGACTGACATGATCTGCTCGTCGGGGAAAGAATCACTGATCGGCCTCTGATCCTGCGTGGTCTCCACTATCAGTCTGGAAAGATGGTCTGCTACTACATTCTCGCTTCCCTTCTTATCTCGAATCTCGAGATCAAATTCCTGTAGTAGTAGTACCCAACGAATCAATCTCGGTTTGGTGTCTTTCTTATTCAATAAATATTTCAATGCAGAATGGTCAGAATAGACAACCACCTTCGAACCGAGTAAATAGGACCTAAATTTATCCAATGCGAAAACTACCGCAAGTAGTTCCTTCTCTGTCGTAGTATAATTCATCTGGGCATCAGACAGAGTTCTACTTGCATAGTAGATCACATAGGGTTTCCTATCAATGCGTTGTCCTAAAATGGCCCCCATAGCATAATCAGATGCATCGCACATAATCTCAAATGGGAGAGTCCAATCTGGAGGTCTCAAAATAGGTGCAGTAATCAAGGCCTCTTTGAGAATCTCAAAGGCCTTCATACAATCCTCACCGAAATCAAAGGGCTGGTCTTTCTCCAATAACGTGCAAAGCGGTCGAGAGATTTTGCTAAAATCTTTTATGAACCGCCTGTAAAATCCAGCATGCCCTAAAAATGATCGAATCTGCCTCACAGAGGTGGGTGGAGTCAAACGAGAAATAGATTCCACCTTTGCTCTGTCAACCTCAATACCACGCTTGGACACAATGTGTCCTAGCACAATCCCCTCCTGGACCATAAAATGGCTCTTTTCTCAACTCAAGACGAGATTGGTCTCCGCACACCTACTCAGTACTCGAGCAAGTTTTTGGAGGCAATCTTCAAAAGAGGAGCCATACACTGAAAAGTCGTCCATAAAAACTTCCATCACATCATCAATCATGTCCGAGAAGATAGCAAGCATGCACCTCTGAAAAGTAGTCGGGGCATTACAGAGCCCGAACGGCATACGTCTAAACGCGAAGGTGCCATAAGGACATGTAAACGTGGTCTTCTCCTGGTCATCAGGATGGACAACTACCTGATTGTATCCTGAATATCCATCTAGAAAGCAATAGTAGCTCTGTCCTGCGAGTCTCTCTAAGATCTGATCAATGAATGGCAATGGGAAATGATCTTTCCTAGTTGCCACATTCAGCTTCCTATAATCGATGCAGACTCGCCATCCTGTAGTGGTCCTCATCGGAATTCTCTCACCCTTCTCATTCTCAACCACAGTGAGTCCTGACTTCTTCGGCACAACTTGAATCGGACTGACCCACTGACTATCAGAAATAGGGTAAATGATTCCGGCATCCAACCACTTCACCACCTCTTTCTTCACCACTTCCTTCATGTTGGGATTTAGCCTTCTCTGCATATCCCTAAAGGGCTTGACTTCCTCATTACAATGGATCCTATGCATGCAGAATGAAGGATCAATCCCCTTTAGATCAGCAACTCCCCATCCAATCGCTGCCTTGTGCTCTCGAAGAATAGTCAGCAATCTCTGTTTCTGCTCCTCAGTGAGCAAGGATGAGATGATCACAGGCAGAGTCTCATCATCTCCGAGATATGCATACTTGAGTGAATCCGGTAAGGGTTTCAACTCAAGTTTCGGAGGCGACTCTATCGACGATTTGGCGGGGGTCTTTGCAAGTGGTGGAAGAGGCTCCCTGACAGCTCTCCAAGGTGGTCTCTCTGATGACACTCTAGACACGTCTACACTATCTACACAGCTATTCTTCTCTATATGATACAAATCTAAATAATCCTCAGTAATGTACAACTCGGGTTGCTCCTCCACTAACTCCTGTGCAATGTCTACATGAAAGCAGTCCATGTCTCCTGCTGGTCCCATTGCGGCATTGAAAATATTCAGCTTTACCTTCCTATTGCCAAATGAGAGATCCATGGCTCCGGTCCTACAGTTGATGCACGCATTGGCAGTCGCCAAAAATGGTCTACCTAAAATAATCGGAGTCTGGTGCTGGCTATCCACTCCTTCCATATCAAGAATAATGAAATCGACTGGAAAATAAAAGTCATCCACCTTAACTAGCACGTCCTCCAAGACACCTCTCGGTACCTTGACGGAACGATCTGCCAGCTGCAGTGTAATCGGAGTCGATCTCATCTCACCTAGCCCGAAAGAATCAAAGAAATATCCGGGCAGAATGTTCACGCTTGCTCCAAGATCGAGTAATGCACGTTCTATCCGGATGTTCCCTATGGTACACGCAATGATAGGGGCTCCAGGGTCCTTGAGCTTTGGTGGTGTCTGATGCTGAAGTACTGAACTCACCTGCTCAGTCAGATGGACCCTGTTAGGAACTCGCTCTCTAGATTTATGCTTTTGCGTACATAGTTCCTTCAGGAATTTGGCATATGCCAGCACCTGCTGAATAGCATCGAGCAAAGGTAGGTTGATCTGCACATGCTTGAAGATGTCAAGCATGTCCTGGATCTTTGCCCCTTGCTTCCCTCTATAACCAGGAGACTCTAATACTTTGGGATAGGGTGGTGGGGGAATATACTCTGTTGGCTCCTCCTCTTTGTGAGAAGGTTCACTCCTATCCTTCTTCTTCTTCTCTGAGGATGAAGATGATGAAGATGGTGAAGGTGATGATGATGGGGGGGATGATGATGATTGAGCCAACGTGGGTGAAACAACGGTCTCTGGCTCCTGTATCCTCTCTCTACTCTCTCGCTCTCTGCTCTCAACATGATACTCACGTCCACTCCTCAGGGCCATAACCGATTTGGCCTGCTGCTGTGTCTCGGTATGAAATAGGCCTCCAGTCATCTGGTCCTTACCCTTCGGGTTCATGACAGCCTGACTCAGCAATGTACCCTCGGGTCTCCTACTAATAGCCTCAGCTAACTGTCCCATTTGTGACTCTAACTTCGCAATGGACTGCGTATGTGAGCTCAAAATCTGGCTACACTTCTCGAAGGCATTCTGATTAGAGGTTTTCACCTCTTGGAATGCCTGGAGAAGTCTTTCCTCAAAAGATGTCTGCGGGGCAGACTCCTGCTGAATCGGGGAAGGAACTGAAGAAGAAGAAGACTGAGAATAGTTCGGTCTTTGAAATGGCTGAGTAAAAGATGGCTGCCGAACTGGCTGAGAGGAAGTAGGCATCTGCATGGAAGACTGTGGATTCTTCCATGAAAAATTGGGATGGTTACGCCAACCCGGATTATATGTCGATGAAAATGGGTTATTTGGCGGTCTGACGTAACCCTGAGCTGCCTGAACTTGTTCTTGAACAAATTCAGGGTACTGAGCTGCCGAAGGGCACTCAGTGATCTCGTGTGCCGGACTGGCACAAAGAGTACACACCTGCTGTGTAGTGGATGGTCCTGAAAGAAGCTGGTCCAACTTCTGAGCAATCATGTCTACCTTGCACTGTAGTGCAGTAGATGGACCAATTTCAAGAACACCCGCTTTCTTCTGAATGCTGGGTGTGGCTCTATCAGAATGAGAGCTCGAAGCATGGTGGAGAGAATTCTCGGCCAATATATCAAATAACCTCTATGCTTCATCTTCGCTCTTCAGCATGAATGTCCCTCCACATGAAGAGTCGATCATCTGACGATTCTTGTCAGACAATCCATCGTAGAAGCTCTACACCAGTTGCCATTTCGGCACCTGATGATGGGGACATTTCCTGAGGAGATCCTTCATTCTCTCCCAGGTCTCATGAAAGCGCTCACCATCTAGCTCTGAAAAGCTAGTGATGGCTCTACGATATTGGTTCGTACGACCAATGGGAAAATATTTCTGAAGAAACTCCTGTTGCAATTGATCCCATGACTCTATTTCTACAGAATCTAAGGACTTCAGCCAATACTTGGCTTTGTCCTTCAATGAAAAGGGGAATAGAGTCAACCTCAACGCATCATCATCGAAATTCTGTATCTTAACAGTAGAACAGATTTCGAGGAATTCATCCAAATGTCTGTAGGGATCCTCATGACTAAGGCCATAAAAGGATGGAAGCATTTGAATAATGCTGGCCTTAATCTCATAATGTGGCGCTCCTACATCGGGTCTCCGAATGCAGGATGCCTGAACATAGTCTGTGGGAATGAAATATTCCCGTAGAGGGCGTGAAAGAACTGGGGGTGGAGGATCCATGTCAGCCATTGTTGCCGAACTTCGATGAGAATGTAAAATTCTCTCTGGGTTGTCAACAAATGGGTGTAATGGGGTTCCTAGACCTCGTCGACCCTGCATACACTGGTACTACGACCAGATGTAAGCCAACGACCTAACTAACTAAAAAAATATATATATAAACTAACACAAAAACTAAAATGAAAATACACAAAATAAACAACTACTAAACACTATGCTAAACTAACTATGTCAAAATGATTTAACTAAGTAAATGAAATAACAAATTAAACTATTCTAAAGTACTGAAAAGATAAATACAGGAAATCACAACTAAGTTTTTCTAAAACCCACCTGTCTACTCGTCCTTGCAGAATGAATTTTAAGTGAATCCTAGAAAGAACAGAACGTGAATCATATATTTAATAACTATGTTAATCCTATATTCACTTACTAATCCTACTAACTAAAAATAAAACGACTAATTAACTAACTAAAACAAATTAATAAATCAAACTCTAAGAAATAAAGTAATTAATTCGCCGTTCCCCGACAACGGCGCCAAAATTTGGTTGATATTTTGGAATGCTCTTTTTAAAACAAGTATTTTCAATAAAACTTTGGAAAATCGTCAACCAAAAATTTAAAAACCGACTTTCCACAAAGTGGTAAGTACGGGTCGAATCCACAGGGAACAGGAATTAACCACAATATTTCTATAAAATTCAATTTATTAATGACAAATGTCAACCTACAATTATAAAGTTAATACAACTGCAAATAATCACTAAAAGAAAAGTAATCAAGCAATCAGTCTTCTGCTCCGCGCCAAGGGTATTTCCGTCCTTTTTGCCATGTAGAGAATCTTCTAACTTGGTCAATAACCCTGGACACTAAATATGCTTTTCAACCTAAAAATGCAGAAAAATACCAAGTTAGTTTTCTATTCTAACAATTAAAACAATAACTAAAACTATTTCTAATTGTACGAAAATTACGAAACAAATGCTAATTATCAAACAAAAACTAAATAAAATACTAAATTAATTCTAAAATTAACCAATTTCACTCTACTAATGCTGTATGATGATGATGCAAATCCTAACACGCAGAAATTATAGAAAACAAGTCTAAATTACCGAAACTACGAAAATTACGAAACTGCCCCTAACTAGTGTAAAATAGCATGCTGACAGGTTATCGAAAAACCACTGTTTGACAGGGCAAACGAAGTCCGATTTTCCCGAAATTTGTTCTGTTCTGCAACTGACAGATTAAACAAATTGACAGTTTTTACAGAATTGAAAAACAATATCTGGAACTCCAGATATAAGCGTTTCAAAACTGGGAAAAATCAAGATATCGCAAGTCCCAAAATTTAAAAACCAGAAAAAGCGGTTTTCACAAAATGCTTAAAAATCAGACCAAATCAACTCTGATGGAGCTGAAATTTGGTCTGTAGGCAGTTAACACACTAATAAAGTGAATAGAAAATAATAATTTAAAAACGTGAAATTTTTGCACATGAAATGACGATAGTGCGAGAGGGCAAAAATTGGATTTTGTTTTGAATGCACTATTCACTTTATAAAGCTATTTAAACACTAACTAATGCAAATTAAATTTAATGCAACCTAAATGACAGATTGTATGTTAATGTTAAATGCAATGATGCTAAATAAAATATAAACTAAATATGATATGCATTTTTTTTTTTGACTAAACTTAAATGAACTAATAATGCGAATGCAATTAATATACTTAAAAATACACTTAACTATACGAATGAATGACTGCAATGAATACCAACTAATTGCAACTAAGCTAATTGAATTACTAAAAATAGTTAGCAAACACCTTAGACAAACAATGAAAAATCTATTAGATCGACTAAATGAAAACCTATACTAACTTACACTGAGATTAATCTAACTTGAAAATAAATTGTACTAATTCACTAAATACCAAAGAGTGATGGTTTGAATATAGAACTAAGCTCACACCACACTTGGTTAGAGTGACTGGGTTCACTAGGTGTACTCAACTTAGACTATGGACACGACGAACCTAACTGGGTTGACTAGATTGACTAGGTTAGGTTAGGTTAACTAAATTAGACATTGGCTAATTTAAACACTTAACATTAAGACTTAATTAATTAAGACTCACACTAATTATATACCTAAAAGAATCAAGTAAATTCTAATTAACTCAATCTAACTAGGGGTCTAATTAGTAACTAAGGTTAATTCTATTAACTAAAATAATTAAACATACTTTATGCTAAAGTACTATGGACGATTAGAGAAATCTGAAATAGTAAATGTCAAAGATAATATTGGAAAGTGATAATTCTCAGAATCGTCCAACTAGAGGGGAGTTACAATCTTTGATTAAATCAACTTTGATATTTTGGTAAAGTAGAAACCATCCCAACCAAGAGGAGTTATTGTCTTTCCTTAAATGCTTTGCAAAATAAATTTGGAAATCATTAAAACTCGCCCAGCTCACAAAGACTACCCGTTTTGAACTTTCTCAGAATAATTGGAAGATAATTAACTTCTCTTTCTCAAAACCGTTGAAACCCCTTTTGGCAACTTAATTGGATTTCAAACTAAATTTCCAAAACTAAATATGTAACTCCCTTCTACCTTGACTCATTCAAAATTTAAAGATTTTTTTTTTTTTGACAAACCACACGATTCTAGAAGATCCCTACGTACCAAATTATTTTGACTCTCTACACTAAGGGCGACAACACCTAATTCAAACTTACTAAATACTAAAAGAAAACGTCTAAATATACTAAATCCTAATACAATGTAGCTAGACACTTTGAAATACTTACTAAAAAGCTAACAAGCTACCAAAAGCAGCCTAGAGCTCGAATTGAGCTCTAATGGCTGCCGCCCCTCCTTGGGGAAGACAACTACCTAAGTAAAAATCGACCTTTCAAAACATAAAAATTCAAAACTAAAATAATACTATGCTACGGATCTTAATCAATCTAACTACACTAATGACAATCACTTTAATGAAATATGATACTGGAAGTAGACATTACATAGAACATGAACAACACCCTAACTACATGCCTAACACAACACACCACAAATTGAAGATACTTACCACTACAATTACCACAAAATAAAAATCGACTTTAACTAAATATTAATCAACAAAGTACTACTGTAACAACTAGACTAAATGAACATTAAACGACAGTCGACTGGACACTATAATCAAGAACACACGAAAACTTAATTTTTGTATTTTTCTCAAAAACAACGAAACACTAATAACACTAAAACATCAAAAACAATATTTAGAACGAAACTAATACTATGAACTTTGAATTAAACAATCTCACAAGACTGTTATCTACCACACAAACAGCTAACTACACGGATTACTCGATCTAAACACACACACTTAACAAAAATGCACTTCTAATTCAAAGAATGTTTGAAAAACAAATCCCACGACACCATATACTCAAATCAACATGGAACTTCAGCAAACTCAACTTGAATATGATCTAAATGCGGTCTGCTAACCCAGTTTTTCTGCAAAAACCGATCAAAGGCTCAAACTCAAAATGAACCAAGATCGGCTAGAATGGATCTAGCCGATTTATTGGTTTTCAATAAAAACGTTCTTTGATCCAGTCCCAACGCCCAGAATAAATCAAAATAAACTTTTTAAAACAAGTTTTCTGTAAAAAAACATTGTAGAACACGCTGTAAACAAAAATAAACAAATCGGCTAAAAGAACCTCTAGCCGATTTACACGTTTTGCATAAAAACAATAAAAATCGATCCTTGAATCATGAAACAATGAAACAACACCTAGATCTAACGTGCTGGTCGGTGCACGAATGCTATACTAAGGTTGAAACACGAAAAATACAGCAAACACACAGAAAAGAAAACACAAAAACAAGCACACACGATTTGGGTTTTAGCTAGAAGAAAAGGGAGAAGAAGATCTACCTCTAGGGCGATCCGACGATCGTGGGGAAGAAGAGAGCGGACAATGGCCTTGGATTGACGTCCCGAACGGTTCGAGAATGCTGGAATGTCACCACGAACAAGATATCTACAGCTGCAACACGTTGGAGATCCACCGAAGATGGAACGGGTGCCGATTCGCGATCGGAGGGCTTAGAAAGCCGGATGGAGGTAGGGCCGGCTCATCTTGTTGGGGTGTTTCGCACTTCCAAGCAAGATTAATGGTCTCCACCTCTGCTACACCTGCAAAAACACAGCAAATGGTGAGAAAACGCAGCAAGGATACTAAAGAAGCGAAAAAGGATGGAAAGAGAGATAGAGTAATGCTTGATTTCCAAGCAAAAACCCAATTTTCGATGGAAATGAAGTAGGATGAGAGGTTGTAAGGTGCTGGAGCTAGAATCACTGTAGGAGGCGCCAATTCCAATGCCAAAGACGCCTAGGGTTTGCTGGAAACTACAATTTATACTTTTGATAGTTTTCAGAAACAAGGTTATAAAAAAATATTTTACTAGGCGCCACTTTCTGAGGGTTTTTCTGCAAAACCTTTTTGAAATGGGTATGGATATGTGTGTGAGTTGTATTTTGGGCTTTTTAAGAATTGATCCAAGGTCCAATTGACCTAATTGGGTCAGATATGGATCCGATCCACCTCGAAATCCGTGCCCAAACACTGAAATAGCCATAACTCTCTCATTTTAACTTCGATTTTTCTGAAATTCGAACCATAGCCCCTTACTATCAAAGCACATCTAAACATGGGTTTAAAACCTTAAACTTGATACAAAATGCATGAAAAACTTGTTTACATGATGTGCATTTCATGCATCATCACAAAGGCGAAGTACGTGCTCGGACCTGATCAAATAAAACATGTATGTCAATGGTTGAGACAACTGAGATTTCCAGATGGATATGTCTCTAACATTGCTCGGGCTGTGAAGATTGACGATGGACAGTTATATGGGTTGAAGAGCCATGATTGTCATATCTTTATGCAACGATTGATACCCCTAGCATTCCATGATATGTTAGACAAACCTATATGGGGGGTATTGTCTGAGTTGACCGAATTTTTCAGAACATTGTGCGCATCGGAGGTCGCTGTATCAGATGTAAAGAATCTCGAGGACTCTGTCATCACCACTATTTATCTGTTAGAAAAGATATTTCCGCTAGCATTTTTCGATGTTATGGAACATTTGATCATACATCTGCCATATGAACTAAGGGTTGGTGGCCCTGTGCAATATCGATGGATGTACCCATTTGAAAGGTATATGTTTTTTTATATTTGTCTCTTTAATGACAAATATTTAAAATTTGAAATGTATATTCTTGTCAGATGCATGTTCAACCTAAAAAAAAAGGTTCGTAATAAAGCAAGAGTAGAAGGCTCTATTTGTGAGGCGTACACTTTAGAAGAGATTTCAAATTTCTCATCTATATACTTCGAACCTCATATTCCAACACGTTACACATGCCCGCCTCGTAATGATGATGGAGAACAAGTAACTGTAGCTGACAAACTGTCGATATTTCAACCACTTGGGCATGCATTTGGTAGTTGTCGATCAAGGCTATTGACAGATCGAGAGCAAGATGCAGCACACATCTATATTCTTTTTAATTGCTCAGCGATCGACCCATACATCGAGTAAGTATATGTATATGCAACTCAATTATAAATCCTTTTATGTTCTATATGTGGATACATGGCTCGGTAATATAAGTATTTGTGGTTTGCAGACGATTTGATCTGGAGTTGCAAAGCGAAGTTTCACATCTCACTGATGCAGAAGTACAAAAAGAACGTGAAACTAAGTTTGTGGAGTGGTTGAAACAGTTGGTAAAGAAGCTAACATAAATTTTGTACTTATAAACAACACTAAGTTACTTAATTGATCGTGATCACAATAATTGTTTATGTCTGTGCGTAGGTTCGCCATGGTGATGTTAAAGATCAAGAAATATGTGATTTAGAAAATGGTCCGACCAAAGTTGTGCAATGCTACAACGGGTATATCGTAAATGGTTATCGATTCCATACAAAAGACTACGGTATAAACAAATCAACGATAAATAATGGCGTGTGTGTCAAGGGTAGCAGCTACGGTGAAAATGAACATGATTACTACGGTGTTATAGAGGAAATAATGGAGTTGACTTACTTAGGCATGAATAACAGGGTTACGATATTCAAGTGTCATTGGTTTGATCCAACTGCAACAAGACTCGACAAAGCTTCAGGCATTGTGGAGGTGAATCATAAATCCAGGTTTGGAACATATGAACCATTCATATTAGCCTCGCAAGCTCAACAAGTTTATTATACTTCATATCCGAGTATAAAAAAGTCAGATAGAAATGAATGGTGGGCAGTTTGCAAGGTGAAATCCAAACTATACCCCGAGTATGATCAGTTACAAAAAGATGAGTTAGCTGAAGACAGTGATTACTATCAATCAGATGATGTCTGTGACTCCGCTTATGGTCACGATGTTGCGCATGATATGCATGTCATATCTCCATTGGCCGATGAAACATTCATAGAGGAATGTGATCCAAATGATGTACCAAGTGGATGGGCAAACAATGAAGAAGAAGAAGAAGAAAGTCAAACTAGTGACGAGAAAGAATTCTCAAGCTAGTGAGCAAAATCTTATACTACAAACCTCTATTTAAATGCATTGTAATACTTGATGTGAGTTGTATTGCAATACTTGGTGTGAATGATTAAAAATTTTATTTGAATGTATATTAATACTTGATACGAATGATTCGAATGCATTGTAATACTTGATGTGAATGATTTGAATTATCTGAATGTATTATAATTTATGCAATTAACGAATGATTTGAATTAGTGCAATACTTGATGTGAATGATTTAAATTATTTGAATGCATTGCAATGCTTGATGTGAATGACTTGAATGCATTGTAATACTTGATGTGAATTATTTGAATGTATTGTATGACATATGTTATTTGTTAGAATATGGTTCGTGGAGGTTATAGTGGTCGCTCATCCAGTAGTAGCCAGGCTCAGCCTTCATCTTCACGGGCTCCTGTGATAGGTATATCATATAACTAATTGGATGCTTGATTAGTTCAAATGCGCATTCTGAGAATTTCTAATGTATTTTTTTACAGATGATGTTGCGCCTGTACACGACCCACCTACACCAGTTGATCGCACAAGTCAACAACCAACACAGGAAACAGGGTCTTCTCAGACTGGCACAAGAAGACTCATTCGAATAGTGTATATCGATAATCGACCGTAAGTATTTTGTTTTCAATTATTGCATATCTTTTAAATATTTTATATTGATATTTACTGTGTAACAATTCATGTGCAGCACGAGGTTTGAGCCACAAGAAGTAGTACGGGAGATTAGGAATTCACTTCTTCAACATCTACCAGGACCAGTTGCTCAATGGAAAGAGTACCCAAAGGAGGTATTAGACAGATTGTGGTCCTCATTCATGGTATACAGTTGTTCCTCATAGTTAATGTGTTTCATATTTAATTTATTTAAGCAATGTCTACTAACTTTCTGAAAATATTTGTAGGCTTCGAATCGCTCCGCAACTACGGTGGAAGAAAATGATGCAAGGAAGGTGTGGCAGAAGGTGGCTGCCAATCGATTTGCAGACATGCTGCACACTATGAAGACTGCAGCAAAAAAAGCATCTGGCGTAGTAGATGATCCATTACTGTGGAAGGGCCATGGTCCTATTACTATCAGGAGAGATTACTGGGATGAAATGTGCGATAAGTGGGCGGGAGATGCATTTAGAAATCGCTCTGCGAAGGCTGCACAAAATCGATCGAAGATGCCCGAAGCCCATCTACACACAGGTGGATCTAAGACATTTGGGAGTCACCTAAAGAAAATGGTAACTCATCAATATATAATATTAATTTTATAAGTATTGTTGCAAACTTGTGTACTAAATCTTTTGTCATTTAACTTCGCAGGAAGCAGAAAAAGGAGGCAGTGTACCATATAAGGATGTGTTTGTAGAAACACATAAACGGAAGACCACGGGAGTCTTCGTATCAGAGAAGGCGAGAACGACAACGGTATGTATTAATTCTATAAATAATCATTGCAATATATATGCAAGTTATCATAATGTTATCATTAATTATTAATGAATAATTTAAACATTATTTTGTAGGAGGCATATGAGCAACAGATGGTAGAGCGATATGGCGATGACGGTACCCAGCATCCATCATTTGATCCTACAGCATGGGTGACTGCAGCAGGTGAACCCAAAAAAGGTCGCGTGTTCGGGTTTGGGAGTAATATGAACATTTCACCAGTTATTGGTTCTTCCAGTTACGGCTCACCGACTTCTTGCGCCGACATAAGCTCCAAGCAGCCGACTATTCTTTCCGGTGATGATGTATGCGAGATCATTAATGAATCACTGAATAACTACTTCCAATACACTGTCGCCCCCTTTCTCCGAAATGAGATCAAGGCCGCTGTTCAGGATAGGGGATCTTCGATTTCAGGTCCCTCTCAGGTATAATCACATATTCAGTTTTTTGTCTGCCTTAGAACACATATGAGCATAATCGAATCACATATTCAGTTTTTTGACTGCCTAAGAACACATATGAGCATGTTATAATCACATATTCAGTTTTTTGACTGCCTTAGAGCACATATGAGCATGCTATAATAACATATAGAGTTTTTTTATTGCATTAGAGCACATATGAGCATGCTATAATCACATATAAAGTTTTTTTGCCTGCCTAAGAACACATATGAGCATGATAGAATCACATATAAAGTTTTTTTGACTGCATTAGAACACATATGAGCATGCTATAATAACATATTCAGTTTTTTGACTGCCTAAGTACACATATGAGCATATTATAATCACATATTCAGTTTTTTGACTGCCTTAGCACACATATGAGCATGCTATAATAACATATAGAGTTTTTTTACTGCCTTTGAACACATATGAACATGCTATATATCATTTATGATAGAATCACATATAAAAATTTTTGCTTTGCCTGCCTTAGAGCATATATGAGCATGCTATATTCACATATTCAATTTTTTTACTGCCTTAGTACACATACGAGCATGATCGAATCACATATATAGTTTTTTGCCTGCCTTAAAGCACATCTGAGCATGGTAGAATCACATATAGAGTTTTTCTAGATGCCTTAGAACACATATGAACATGCTATAATCACATATTCAATTTTTTGACTGCCTTAGCACACATATGAGCATGATAGAATCACACATATATATATATATATATATATATATATAACTTTTTGTCTGCCTTAGAGCACATATGAGCATGATAGAATCACATATAAAGTTTTTTTCACTGCATTAGAACACATATGAGCATGCTCGAATCACATATTCAGTTTTTTGCCTGCCTAAGAACACATATGAGCATGTTATAATCACATATTCAGTTTTTTGACTGCCTTAGAGCACATATGAGCATGTTATAATAACATATAGAGTTTTTTTATTGCATTAGAGCACATATGAGCATGCTATAATCACATATAAAGTTTTTTTGCCTGCCTAAGAACACATATGAGCATGATAGAATCACATATAAAGTTTTTTTACTGCATTAGAACACATATGAGCATGCTATAATCACATATTCAGTTTTTTGACTGCCTAAGAACACATATGAGCATATTATAATCACATATTCAGTTTTTTGACTGCCTTAGCACACATATGAGCATGCTATAATAACATATAGAGTTTTTTTACTGCCTTAGAACACATATGAACATGCTATATATCATTTATGATAGAATCACATATAAAAAATTTTGCTTTGCCTGCCTTAGAGCACATATGAGCATGCTATATTCACATATTCAATTTTTTTACTGCCTTAGCACACATACGAGCATGATCGAATCACATATATAGTTTTTTGTCTGCCTTAAAGCACATCTGAGCATGGTAGAATCACATATAGAGTTTTTCTAGATGCCTTAGAACACATATGAACATGCTATAATCACATATTCAATTTTTTGACTGCCTTAGCACACATATGAGCATGATAGAATCATATATATATATATATATATATATATATATATAACTTTTTGTCTGCCTTAGAGCACATATGAGCATGATAGAATCACATATAGAGTTTTTTTATTGCCTTAGATCACACATGAGCACATGATAGAATCACATATAGTGTGTAATTTATTTCATTATATTTTGTTTATCAATACTGACTGTTCTTTTCTTGTGTAGGCTGCTAGCGATAATCAACGTAGTGGAGCTGAAGGGACAGATAAAGACAATGAACAAGAAGACGCACAAAATCTTGGCGATGATTAGAGGACTGTGTTGAAAAAGTTCTATTTTTTTTATTTTTCCTAATTGTAATTGTTGAATTGTAAATAATTAAACTTCTTAATTTTAAGGTGGAATGATTAATTGTTGTAGATTTTTGTTATATGAATTTTTTTGTGTGGTTTGTTTTTTATTTACAGGAAATATAAATTGTACAGGAAATAGAAATTGTACAGTTCTCGGTATTTAATTTTCAAATAAATTTTTTTTAATTTTTTTTCGTGTTTGCGACGGATTAGCGACGGAACCATCCGTCGCTATTCATATTAATCTAGCGACGGAAGTAAATCCGTCGCCAAGCCGTGGTCGTCGTTTAGTACCGACGGATTGGCGACGGAATATAGCGCTCGTTATTCCGTCGCAATTAGCGACGGACCTGGCGACAGAATAATTCTGTCGCCAGTTAGCGTCGAAATATTCGCGACGTAAGCATACTGTCGCCTCATTGTCGCTAATCCATCGCTAACCATGTTAGCGACGGAATGTGGTCGTCGCTAATCTACTGCTTTGTTGTAGTGTTCCTTTTATCTCCATTGAGGGTGTTTCTTATCTTAATCAGCACGTTAATCCGGCAGTCTCGCTATACTTTAAGGACTTATATTCTGCTTCGTTAACCGTGGAGGGTGTCTTTGGTAATATCCTAGTTGGCTCTATTCAGCCAGAGCAAGCCAGATCTATGCAAAGAAGGTTCTCTGAAGATGAGATTTTTTTTGCCATTAAGGATCTGTCGGGGTGGAAAGCGCCTGACATTGACGGGTTTCATGTCGATTTTTTTAGAATCTTTTGGGACTGTGTTAAATCAGACGTGGTGAGTATGTTTGATGAGTTTCATCGTAACTCCAGACTGCCTTATCATTTGCATGTTGCTATTATTTTGCTCATTCCGAAAGATGATGAGGCCAATGATATTTCTCGATTCCGACCAATCTCAGTTATGAGTGCTCTCTATCGGATGTTTGCCAAAGTTTTGGCGAATAGGCTGAAATCGGTGGCTAACCAGATTTTTTCAGACTCTCAGTTCGCCTTTATCCGTAATAGGAGGGTCCAACACTCGTTCATCATGGCGTCCGAGGTGGTCCATTCCTTGCAGCATAGCGGTCAACCTTACTTTGTCCTTAAATTAGACTTTCAGAAAGCTTTTGACTCTGTGCATTGGTCATTCTTATTTCAAATGTTAGCAAATTTTGGTATTGGTCGTCGTTTTTCTGGTTGGGTAAGAGAGCTGGTCTCAAATGCCCAGACCATGTTAAATATCAATGGTATTAGAGGAGACCGGTTCAAGCTAGGGCGGGGTTTGCGGCAAGGGTGCCCCCTATCACCTTTGTTGTTCAATGCAGTTGCTGAGGGTCTTGTGGTCTTGCTTAAGCGGGCTGTTGTATCGGGTTTCATTGATCCTTTGCAGGTTTCGGACGTCCCAGGTCATATTCTTACTTATGCTGATGATATGATCATTTTTGGTCATGCAAATGTTCAACAGATGCTTAGGTTCAAGCTTATCATTCAGTTCTTTCTCTCCATGTCCGGGCTTTCTCTAAATGAGACCAAATGCTCTATTACCATGTTCAATGTTAATGCCAATATGCTTGCCGCTGGAAAGAGAATTTTTAATTGCACTACTTCTGACTTGCCTATTATGTACCTTGGCTTGCCGTTACAAGTGAAGCCCCTCTCTTCAGCGGCTTGGGCTCCGACACTTCAAAAAGTGAAGCGCAAATTGCTTTCGTAGCAGTCGTCTTATCTCTCTAGCGCTGGACGTCTAACCTTAGTCAGACATGTTCTTTCAACTATTCCAGAATTTTTCATGTCTCTGTTTGTGATGCCTGTGGGAGTAGAGAAGCAGCTGACGCGCTTGCTGGCAGGCTTTTTATGGTTTGGTGCAAACTCAAAGGTAAGCGTCACTTGATTGGTTGGCGTTCGGTGGTACTACCTCGGCGTATGGGTGGTTTAGGCATTCCGGTGCCCAGACTGCGAAGCATTGTTCTTGTCGCCAAGCAATGTTGGTTGGCCCACCAACCGAATAACCCTTGTGCTAGTTTTCTTCTTGCTAAATATGGGGATCCAACTCTTATTCCGGTTCGTCTGGGAACCCGAGGTTTGGCGCTCTCGCACTTGCGTAAATCGTGGTTGAGGGCTTTAGCCTACTTTAGAGACCATTTTGAGGTCTCCGGAAATTTTGGTCAGTGGTTGCAGTGGGCGTTGGCACCAAGCGGAGAGTTTCTCACCAAAAAAGTCTATAGATCATTGCTACCGCCAGGGGCTGATTGGTTGCCCGAGGATGTGCTTTGGGCGAAGGGTCCTTCTCCCCGTTCTCGAGTCCTGGCTTGGTTAATTTTGCACGATAGGATCCACACCCACAGTAATTTAAAGAAGTGGGACATTCAACTCCCGAGTTGGTGCGTGCTTTGTCAAGCTGCAGAAGAATCTACGTTTCACTTGTTCTGGTCTTGCCCAATATTTATGGAAATCTTTAGCAGGACTTGGAGGCATCCAGAAGTATTTGTTAAGGAGGAGTCCTTTGCGCTAGATCTGATCTTTGGGCCGGTTTTTATTAGGCGCAGCAAGAGGTGGAGGTTCATCTGGCGGATGTGGTTGCTTACTTCTTGGTGGTTTGTTTGGATGGCGCGAAACAATGCTCATTTTCGTCATATTCGAGTTAACATTCAAAACCTGGTGCATAAAATCTTGGTAGATGTTTATGCGATCTTGCGTATGCATCTTAGTGATCTTCCACTCCCTCCTGCTGATGCTACCTATCCTTTGTCGCAATCTGGGCAAGCGGCTCCGGCGTGAGCCCATTTTATCTGTCTAATGTTCTTTTCTCTTGTGCTTTCGTTATTTGTTTTGGCTTTTGTTCTTGTTCAGTTCATGGGTTTGACATTTTGTTGATCTTCATGAATGGTAATGTTGAATTACTTTCGTCTCTCTCTCTCTTTCTCTCTCCAAATGAGAATCTAATTTGCACAGGCAACCAAACATCAGAAAATGAGCAATGAAATAGTTTTTCTCATTTATGTGAGATTCAGAATTGCATATGATCTCATTTGTTTCTGAATTATATGACTTTAAATCAAAGTTGATTTGAAGTCACATGGGGCCCAGAAATAAGAGAGTTTGCCTCGATTTGGTGCCGATCTCGCGGCCATCACCTGGGTATGGGATTCCACTGTGAGGTCCAAGTTAGATCACGTTCCAAATCCGGAACCACTTGTTAAAACTTAAAAGACGAATACAGTATCGGATCAGTCATGACCCGATCCATATCCGGCACGTTCGACTTCCAACTTCCAAGCGACGAGTACCGCGAGGAGAATTTAAAAAAAAAAAATAGAAAGGGAAAAACAGGAAAATATGAAACGCCTCCACGCGCCAACACAGAAGGACGAATCCGAATTCCGAACATTCCTGTGTCCTCCCGCAAAGAAGGAAGAAGGACGACAAAAGAGGGAGTGCGAATCGTACGCTGCACGCTTCCTTCCTTCCTCTCGCTCCGAGGCATTCTCCTCCTCCTCCTTCAACTCCTACTCTTCCTTCGCATCGCCTTCTCCGGCGTCTCACAGGATTTTTCCGGATGCCGGATAGGTCGCTCGCCAACGATGAACGAGAAGGCTTCCGTCTCCAATGATCTCAACGCCAAGCATATCAAGGTAAGCGGACCCCCCACCCACTCTCTCTCTCTCTCGCGTGCCATTCTGTCTCATTTGCGTTGATCGGTTTCTCCTCAATCCGATCCGGGTTTTTCTCCTCGTCTTTGATGGATATTCTCGTTTTTTGTTCAATTTTGGATTCTTTTGGAGCCCGCAGCCTGTTTTCTCTTTCGGATTGACTTCGGATGTGGATTTTTTTTTAAATTATAGTTATTATGGACTTCCAGCTATTTTTGAGGTTCGAGATTATGATTTTCTATTAGGCGTGTTTTTATTCTCGTTTCTGATCAAGACCTTTACGTCGTGTTGGGGAGGGATCATCATGTGATTGAATCGTGAAGGTTGTTTGAGTTGAATTCATCGAGATTGTATGTGCGGATTTATTTCATCTATTTGAATTTGTAATTGTCGCTATGATGAGAATGAGAAACACAATTATGTGTTACGTGTGTTCTGACTCTCATCCTTGATATGATCCTGGGTTTTTCATTCATTTCTATGTTGTGATAGCGGTGAATTTGTGACTGAATTATGATGGCTGCTTGATCTGAATTCGTTATGATTCTCTATGTGGATTTCTTTTGCACGTTTAAAATTCTTGTTATTTCCTCTAATTTTTTTGTTGGATTGGCTATGGGCGCTTCTCCCTTTTTCTATGTTGTGATAGCAAGGAACTGTGTAACTAAATTATGATATTTACTTGGTTAATTTGAATTTGCTGCCATTTTGTATGTGAATTTCTTTCACATTTGATGCTCTAGCTGTTATGAGAGTTGGAGACTAATTTTCGGTTGCTCATTTTTAGGTCTTGCGTATTCTAAAATGTGTGAGTTTCCTTTTGTTTCTATGTTGTGATCACAAGGAATTTTGTGATAGGATGACCAACCGGCCTCTGTTGATATCTTTGGTTCAGAATAAAACAATTAAAATTGAGCTCGGTCAACTTACAGTATTTGAAAAATAGGAATTCAATAAATTTGGTGAAAGCTATTGACATGTTAATTTGTTCATCAAATCAATTCAGGTTTTTGCAATTTACCATTAATTCTTTATTTATATGATATTTGGTTCGAATCATTGATTATGAATGAAAAGAATTGGTTAAATCCATACTCAGAAATATTGGTTCTGGTTATACGTTGATGAGGAAAATTCTTGGGATATTATATTTTTTCGATAAATATCAGGAAAATAAAACCATTAAGGTTAGACCCAGACCCTACCGATACCAAGCCCTAAAGGGTTAGAGT
This sequence comes from Nuphar pumila, assembly GCF_984573655.1. Lineage (NCBI taxonomy): Eukaryota > Viridiplantae > Streptophyta > Magnoliopsida > Nymphaeales > Nymphaeaceae > Nuphar > Nuphar pumila. The sequence continues at coordinate 99,192,650 of NC_143255.1, read as the reverse complement.
TTGGTTATAATTAAGAAGGTCCGATTAGAATCCGGGTGAGACCCTAAGGATCCATTTAATATATGGAGCCATGTATGGTTTGTGAAATTTCATACCAGACCCTGGCCCGACCTGAATTCCTACTAATTAAGATCCGAAATTTTTCAGTGTATAAAAGATAAAAAAAAATATTATTTTACTGGGTATGGTCTGGGTAGGGTTCATGTAATCTTTATAGGATCTGGGTACGATTTTTCTTATGATGGGTCCAATTGGACCTGGGTCTAGACTCAACACCATAATTTCAAATCAGGTCTGGGTCTGGGTCTGCGTCTGGTTCCACCTGGTTCTGAACCAAACCTGACCCGTTGATACCCCTACTGGCCCATTATATAAATGGGCTGGGCCAGGGTTGGCCCTGGGCTAGGGGACCTACCTGATGGACCTGAGCTATATAATAATTATCTAATTAATAATATGAAAACAAAAGATAATTTGTGAAGGAGGATTAGGATTTTAGATCGTTCTTATATTATTTTGGACAATTAATGCAGACTTAAGTTAAATGTTATGCCATGTATCGATGAAATATTTTACTATGAACTTTTGATTTGGATATTTTTTACATTCTCAAACATAGACTTTTGAATTTTATGATTTTTCAATTTAATTCATTGTTTTTTATTTCATATGAATTAATTTATTACCTTAATTCAAAAAAAAAATTATGAACTGGTTTTGCCCGAGTCAGACTGAGCCAATGGTCCAGGTCATGGGTTGCCTTTCAAACCCGAGCCCATTAAGAACGAGGCTGAAACCCGACCCATTAATAAATGGGTCGGGCCGGGTCATGCTCAAAACCCGATGGGCCGAGCTTCAACTGGGCCTGGGCCGGGCCAGTCCAGCCCGATGCCCACTCCTATTTGGAAGGTTTGAAATGACTATTAGAGACAGTTCACCTGGGATAGGTTCTAACATGTATTATCTAACTAGGTTTGGGTAAAATTTGGACCAAAAGTGAAGGGTGCCTGTTTTGCAAACCTGACCTACATCAATTGCTTCATCTCGATCCAATCTAGTAATTCCTTTAGACCTTTGCAGCTATGAGTGATTTGCACGTCCATCCACCTGTCATGAAATGGCACGAAATCCGAATCACAAGAAAAAGTGATAACAATGCATTTTACCAAAGACAAAATAACAAAAAAATAAAAATAAAAATTTATTTTATTAATTCTTCAAAACATAAATATATATGAAAACCCATACGCACTACACTCTAAGTAATACATACATCATACACACATGACAATTACATACATCATATATACTCCACACACATCTTGCATCATACACAACATAACACACCCCATCACTCTCAGCTTTCTCTCTCACACTCACTAATATATATATATAGGATCCAGCATAACATCGGGCCTGCTGGGCTTCAGATGCTGTCAGGCACGCCCAGCACACCCGCGTGCATTTTTTTTAAGTGTAAAAAGCGTATAAAAAAATCATGCCATTGATTGCGCCCACGATCAACAACGCACTTTCGTCCAAAAATCATCACACTTAATGTGTCTGATGATACACCCTACTCTCTCTCTCTCTCTCTCTCTCTCTCTCTCTCTCTCTCTCTCTATATATATATATATATATATATATATATATATATATATATATATATATATATATATATATATATATACACAAAAAGAGAGGGGAGCCATTGGGAGCTCTCCTTTTCATAGAGACAGTGGGGAGTGACCGTTGGGGGCCCCAATGACTATGAGGGGGGGGGGGGGGCAATGTGCAAAATTTTTTAAAAAAAAGAAAAAGATAAAAATAAGAAAAGAAAAATAGTTATTTTTAAGAAACAATTATTTAATTCATATAAAAAAACAAAAATACCCCTATTGGGCAATACATAATAAATCAGACACGCACACACACATATATATATATATATATATATATATATTAACACTCTCTCTCAAACTTTACGAGGAAAGAATCAAAAGTTTGCTAAGGAGAAAGAGAAAACGAGGAGTAGGAAGAGCTTTGGTAAAGAAATCGGCCAGCTAATACTTTGAGGTGACATACGACAATGTGATAGTTCCTTTAGATATTTGTCACGGACATAATGTCAATCTATCTTAATATGCTTGGTACGCTCATAGAAAGTGTAATTTCTTGCAATATAAATCACACTCTTATTGTCACAACACATCTTCGATGGTGATGAGATGATGATACATATATCATTGAGAAGGCTTTTAAGCTATACTATTTTCATTGTCATTGAAGCCATAGCACGATATTCGACTTCAGTTAAAGATAAAGATACATTTTGTTGTTTTTTACACCTTCAAGAAATCAACGAATCTCCTAAAAAAATATAAAAACCAGTGGTTGAGATTCTATCATTTGGATTATCACCCCAGTCAACACTAATATAAGCAGTTAAGTTAAAAGATGAGGAAGAGGATAAGAAAAGCTCTTTCGAAATGGTATTTTTAATGTATCCACAATTCTCATTATTGTTGTCATGTACATATTGGTAGGGGCATGCTGAAACTGGCTGGCCGCATGAACAACACGAGCAATATCAGGTCAGGTGATGGAGAGGTAAGTGAGAGATTCAATTAATTAACGATATGGAGTAGGATCTTCAAATAGTACACCATCTTCGAGTTTTAATTTAACATTTATAACTTCAGGGGTCTTCACCTTTTTTTTATCTGAAACTCCTAACTTAACACATATGTCAACAACTAATTTCATTTGAGAGAGAATATATCCTCTAGGGGAGTAGGCAACTTTAATTCCTAAAACATATTTCAAGAAATCCAAGTCAGACATATCAAAAGTTTTCTTTAAGGTTGATTTAATTTCAATAACTCCTTTGTCGTTTCCTGTGATGATCATATCATCAATATATGAAAGAAAAATCATAATTATAGTACCTATTTTCTTGAGAAAGATAGTAGTGTCATTATAACAAGAGATAAATCCTAAATTAATCAAAACATTACTAAATTTGTCATACTAAACTTTAGGAGCATGTTTAAGACCATACAAGGCATTTTTTAAGTTTTAAAACTTTTCTATTTAAATTCACCCCCGAAGGAGGTTCCATGTAGACTTCCTCACCAAGTTCTCCATTCAAAAAAATATTTTTAACATCTAATTGGAAAATAAGTCATTTTTAATAAATGCAATGGCAATGAGAGCTCGAACACTTGTCATTCGTGTTATTAGGGCAAATGTTTCTTTATAATCTATTACATATTCTTGAGCATACCCTTTGGCAACTAACCTTGCTTTATATTTTTTTAATGATCCATTACTTTTGGTTTTAACTTTAAACACCCATCTACATCCTACAAGTTTTCTTTCCAAGGGTGGATCAACTGTTTTCCATGTGTTGTCTTTCTTAAGAACATTAAGTTCATATTTCATTGCTTCATTCCTACGAGGGTATTATTTGACATCATTATAATAAGATGGTTCATAATAAGAGTGAAGCATTATTAAACACACTTTAAAGTTTGGAAAGAAAGTCATATGATATAAATCTACTTGGATCACTAGAGATACAATTTGATTTTTTAGGTTGGGATTCTTCTAAAGATATGATTTGAGAGAACTTGTCAAAAGCACATGTATGATTTCCTTCACCCTGTCTAGTATGCATATGTGTATCATTTGATACATGTTCATTCAAATTCTCATGTTGATCACTATCCTTATCAACATGTAGATGCTCACTACTAGAGCCATTGTCAAAATATTCAAATACATCAATAGAATTAGACTCATCATTTCTTGGTAATAAATCAAATAGAAATGAATAATCAATTTTTTCTCTTGGTTCTTTGCTATCAAACCCATTTTTATTTTCAAGAAAAGTAACATCTTTTGAAACATAAAGTTTGTTATTTATTGGATCAAAACATTAGTATCTTTTTTTATTTTCTCCATAGCGTAAGAAAACACACTCAATGGCTTTTAGAGATAATTTATCATTTTAATGAGTAAGAACATAACACCTACAACCAAAGATTCATAGTCTTTTAAAATCAGGAGTCATTTTAAAAAGCTTTTCAAATGGAGAAACATTGTTTCACGAGGATCAAAGAGTTCTATGAATTAAGTTGATGTTAGAACAACTTTGGCCCAAAACTTTTTTGGAATATCCTTGGAAATTAAAAGAGTCCTAGTGGTTTTTATTATATGTCTATATTTTTTTTTCCGCTAACTCATTTTGTTGCGGAGTTTTAGGACAAGACTTTTGATGACAAATTTTATTTTATTTTAAGTAATTTTGAAAATCATTACACATGTATTCTCCTCCCAAATCCAATCTAAGAATAGAAAGGTTGCGTAGGAATTGATTTTTAATCATTATACAAAATTCTTTTAAAAAAAAGATACATCATATTTATGATTTAGAAAATAAATCCGCGTATCTAGTAAAATTATCAAAAAAAATAATATAATATGAGTAACCTCCTTTTGATGTGATAGGTGAGTGACCTCATACATCCGAATGTACTAATTCAAAAGGTCGTGTAGAAACAAAAGTTCTTTGAGAAAAGAAAATTGTTTTCATTTTTTCAAAAATGCAATCTTTACAAGATATGTCTTTTTTATTACATGTATTTCCCAAATTAAAAAAGAGAGCCATCTTTGGAAAACTAGGGTGGCCAAGTCTCTTATGCCAAATATCACTACTTTTGACATGTATAAAATTAAAAAATGACTTGGGTGGAAGGGACAAAAAATCCATAAAATAAATATCGTCTCTCTTATGGTTTTGCCCAATCAACTTCCCTAATTGGAGATCCTGCATAGTACAATCTTTAGGTGAGAAAGAAACTTTGCAACCATGATCGAAAATTTGAGAGATAGAAAAAAAATTCAATTTATTTTTGAAACCACCCTTATTTTTTGAACAAAAAATTTTTGAGAATGTTTTGAATCAAATGTTCTAATACTTTCTATTTTTAAAGAAGTTTTATCGACCGTTGAAACATAACATAAGAGAAGTAGGATTAGTATAAACTTTTGAAAGAACATTCTTATGAGATGTCATGTAAAAGCACCCGAATCAAGAATCCACATGCCTGGAGGAGATGAGGAAGATGTAAGTGCGGCATCCGAAGTGGAGGATGATTTAAGAAGTTGAAGTGCCTCCAATATTTGATTAAGTGTGTCTTTAATATCTCCTCTATTTTTGCTTGCTTCTTCTTTCTTAGATGTGATTTCTCCAACAGAATCTATCTTATCTTTAAGCTTAGGACATACCAGTTGAATGTCAGTTCATTACAATGATGGCAAGTGACTTCCTTTCTATATCCACTATTATAGTTGGGCCAATTACCATAGTTATTTGGTTTTACAAAGTGAGATTGCTTATAGGTTTTTACATTGGAACCCAGCCTAATAACGACCAAAACATCATCATTCTTATGGGTCATGCTGAGACGGGTTTCTTCTTGACATACCTCAGCAAGAGCAACTTCAATAGGCATAGCTTTGGTCCTATGAAGAAAAGAAGCCCTTGTTAAAATTGTTGTCTTAGACCATGAAGGAATTGAAAAAAAATGCTCCCCAATTTGCTCTCTTCTCATTTCAATATTTTTTGAAGCTACTCATTTAGGCTCAAGAAGGGTTAATTCATCCCAAAGAGGGGACAAAATGCTAAAGTAATCTCGGACACATGTCCCCTTGCTTAGTGAATCTAATTTTATCTTGACAAAAATATTGTCTAGCAAGATCCTTTTGGGTATACATACCCTTAAGAACGAACCAAGCTTCATTGACTCTTTTAAATTTAGCAATGTTGGCACATATTTTTATGTCATCATTATTCATAAATTATGCCAAAATTTTGGCATAGTTATTTTCTCAATCCTCTGCCTTTATTTGATGATTATTGATGGCTTGAAGATGATCATCCCCAATGAGAACTTTTTCAATACCTCCTTCAACTTCGGTGAGCTTCAATGATGATTCAAGAGAGGTTTTTATCACAAAACCTCAAAGCTTCTTCTCTCTAAGATGATTTCCATAGCTGATACCCACATCAAGTAGTTGGATTCATTAAGTTTGAAGGAGAGTTTCACTCTTGATTCATGCTCCGTGATGATAAGAAAAAGATTGAGACAAAGAAAATGATAGCAACTTTGTCATGGTCTTCAAAAACCACAAGAAATGCTTCTAAGATCAAGAGAACCCAAATGACTATGATATCATATAATGAAGTAAGCAGAATTACAAATAACAAAGTGTAGAACACTTACAATACCAATAATGGACAATTACAAACAGAATAGACAACCACTTAAGTGCACACACACATCCACTAAGGGACAATGCGAAAAGGCTAGCAAAAATATGTATTATTGAAAAGTGAGAGTAAATGAATACTTTACATGTAGGGGATGCACTCCTATTTACATACACAAAAAGAGAGGGGAGCCATTGGGAGATGCCCCTTTCATAGAGACATTGGGGCCCCAACGACTCTACGAAAGGGGGGCGGAGGGGGGCTTGTGCAAAAAGGAAAAAGGAAAAGGAAAAAATAATAATTGTTTTTAAGAAACAACTATTTAATATATAAAAAGGCAAAAATGTTCCTATTGGGCAATACATAATATATATATATATATATATATATATATATATATATATATATATATATATATAAAACATTTTTCTCCTTCAATCTTCATCTTTGGTGAGAGTTTTATAGAGAAGAAATTTTGGATTTATGGAGCAACATCATTCTTATCCCTTCGAATTCAGGCCTTAGACCATTGAGGTACGTAAAGAATTGTTTCCTCTTTAGTTGTTTGTCTAAAGTGAAGATCCTCAGTGGTCTCTCACTTGGGCGCCAAGACGACAAGTTTCCTCCATAGAAGGATCATAACATTGTAATAGTCTCAGATGAACTTATCACATTGTTTCAAGGACATTATTTTCTTATTATGGTTCCACCAATGAGCGATGTCTTTCATAGTATACATGTCCTTCAATAACTCTTAAGCTTCCTTAGCCATTTTGAATTGGGCCACACTGTCAAGGATGGAAGCATATACGCTACTTACAATCCATGCAAGGATTTTTGCATTGTCCATCCGCCACTCCATGTGTCTTTTTTTTAACTTAACAGTGGTGATGGTCTTTTATCTAGATTATGCTGCGGTGATAAGCCAATGCGGAATCAACACCTGGTGCTCCCATGTGATGTTCATTTAACGTCAGGAACGATAAAAGAAGCTTTATTAGATCCTGCCATTAATGTGCATTTTATTGTCTGCAATTAAGTGGCCCCATAAAGGAAGCTTGGTGTGACCACCGTATTTTGTTACCACTGCCTATTTACCTAATCTCGTTTTGTAGGGTTTGACTGCTTTTCTTATAGATTTGGGTGATGCACGCTAGCACTCTTACTCTTTTGTTAGCGGGATCAGTGTCTGATTATATTTGATGTAAGCCAGTAGCAGTATGGACTTCAAACTTTGTCTAGAGACCCTGAATTTTCCAGATTCTAATTTTGAAACTGTGCATGAAAAGTGGTGGTTGTATTCCTTTAGTATTCTGCAAATGCAATTGAGGGATTGTATGTGTGAACTTTTTGTTGTTTGCAGCACCAAGGGTACAACGATGAAATCCAACACTACTAAAACATCCAGCAGAGTGCCGATTTCAGGCTCCCCTCCACCAAGTAATCCCAAACATTCTTCTAGTGCTTCTCGCAGAGCTGCAGCTGGGCTGGTTAGGGATTGCGACTTTTCATCATTGACAAAGGTCTACTTCAAAAATTTTAAGACGATATATAATCATCAGAATGAATTGATGATCTTTTAATTACACTTATTTATATTATTTGATAAAAGGCAGACTTTTGTTTGGGGCTGTTTGTGGTCATGTACGTATTCCGGCTTCATCTGTTCTATCATTTTGTATCATTTATGTGATGATCAATAAAATATAGTCTCGATTTGTCTGTTTTAATTGTGAGAACGATTGGAGTATCTTCTATGACTCGGGTCTTACAATGGAGTCTCAGGTCCAGATATGATCTGACTCTTGTGTGGTACTGGAGCTGTTCGAAATGGGTAAAATATGTTGATTTCATGGGATAAAGGTTAAACTGGTTGGGTTAAACCTATAGCCACAGATATAAGCAATATTTTGAAAATATCACGATATTTTTTCTGTAAATTCATAAAATCATATTAAAGACAAAATCTCTTTATATTTTGAAAATATCAAAAATTTATATATAGTGCAAAATATCACAATATTGTCAGTTACTTTTACTTCTTTTCTATACCTTAAATATGTTCTGTTCTTTCTTTTATAGGTTTTACTTATTTCTTTTATTATATGTATTTTATCATGTAAACATGTTATTTTCTTGCTTAGTTTTGCTATTTTATATAGAAAAAAATTCTCCACCTGATGGGGTAATTGTCCTCCATGCAGACATTATACTGTATGAAAGTAATACAAAATGTCTTTACAACCATACCAAGGACTAACCATTCATTGCTCCCAATGGAAGCACCAGAAAATGTGTATCCAGCTATCTGGGTAATCATACGATGCACTTGTCTAATCATATGATACATACACTTAAGCATAACATGCCCATGGTAACCAACCCCATCTCTGGCACCTGCCAGAAACTGGTGGGGGCCTTAGTCTGCATGGTACCATGGCCTCTAATTTCCAGCCACGGCACCGAAACATTGATATATACCCAACCCTATCTCCGGCATTGACCAGAAACCAGCCAGTGGGGCCGACACTTTAGTCTGCATGGTACCATGGCCTATAATTTCTAGCCACGTCGGCACCGAAACATAGATACCCATCCCCGTCTCCGGCAGTGACGAGAAACCAGCTGGTGTACGTGGCCGACACTTTAGTCTGCATGGTACCATAGCCTCTAATTTCCAGCCACGCCGCCGCCGAAACAGCGATGATCAAAGGACCAATATATTTGGAGATTCATATGGGATTTAGTGCATCTCAATTGGATTCAAAAAATCCAATATCTAATCATTATAAAAAATTGCCCCTCTAGTTGTACTTCTATTTAGTTAGATTCAAACTTATCATTACTATCTAATTGTTTTTTCTCTTTACTTTAACTTTTTATCATTTTATTATTCCATTTGGTTAGATTCAAACTATAATTACTACTTAGTTGTCTTTTCTCTTTACTTTAACTAATTATTATTTTATCATTTCTTAGATATTTTATTTAATAACTTCATTTTGTGATAATCTCACATTAGATCTTATTTTTCTTAAAATTTCATATTGAGTCTTTAATTTTCCAAAATTCTATCTCAAGGCTATATTTTTTCAAAATTCTATTTCAAGGCTATATTTTTCCAAAATTCTATTTCAAGGCTATGTTTTTTCAAAATTCTATTTCAAGACTATATTTTTCTAAAATTTTATTTTAAGGCTATATTTTTTCATAATTCTATTTCAAGGCTATATTTTTCCAAAAATCTATTTCAAGGCTATATTTTTTCAAAATTTTATTTTAAGGTTATATTTTTTCAAAATTCTATTTCAAGGCTATATTTTCGAAAATTCTAAAATGACTAATCAAATTTAATTAGTTCTACCAACTTAGCATTCTATACTCTGGATATATAAGCAATAGGTATAATCAATATTTTCATATTAAGAACCATATTAAAATACCTAAAAATTTATGGGTCTTACAAGTATCGGGTCCAACAATATCTGTCAATATAAGATTGGCATGAACTCAACATCGAACGTCAAGCATTAAAAGTTAACCTTAACTCTATTGTCTTTCCTCCTGCAGAGAACTGTCCCGCTCAAAGCAAGGTTGCGACAAATTAAAGTAGATTCACAACAATATGGAAGGAAAAGGGCGTCTAGCTTGGATCATCGTCCCCTGACCTCAGGTGAGCCTCTAAGACCTGAACTTTATGAATAGTTTTTCAAAAAATTGAAAAATTAAAAAATCTTAAAAAAAGTTTTTAAAATCCAAAAAAAAATATTACAAAAATCCAAAAAAAATAAAATATTTTTCTTTCTAGGGTCCAAGTTATGCTCTTTGTTGCATGAGCATATTATTCTTGTCGACAAGACTAATGAAGCCTTTATCAAACCCTTTTTTTATTTTTTCAGACAAATTTTAATGATTTCATTATGTCAAAATCATGTGGGGGCATGTCAAAATAGTCTTAACCTATCCAGAACTCAGAGATAAGGTATTGTAAAGTTGTCCAAAGTCCAAATCTCTTAGGCAAGAAAGGACCCTTATCAGCTAAGCATGCATATCCCAAATCGATCTGACCTTATTCGGTGAGACTCAAATGGTCTCGAAAGCCCGATTTACCTCTGGACACTGACCCAACCTCATTCAGTGGGACCCATAATGTTCTCAACATCCCAGTTATCCTTGAACTGTTTTGACCTCATTCGGCAAGACCCCAAAATATGTCAAAAAGAAAAAGAAAAAAGCAAAGAACAAAAAAGAGCATTGCATTTAAGCTGATACCTACTCCGAGCCCATGGCGAGGTGGCGGGCTCTGGTCATGAGGTTGTCTTAAGGGTAGAGGTTGAAATAAAAAAATGTATGCTAGAAGAAAGATGATACTTACCTCTAGATCTATGACAAGGTTATAGACTTCGATCATATAGACTTTTGGAGGCAGAGGTTGGACAGCTAGGAGTATCCCTCCTAGACCAAGAAGTTATGGGACCCATAGTTGTCAGGGCTCAAGTTAAAGGATGACAAGAGTGAGGAATAAAGTACCTCTGAGCTAAACACAAAGACTCAAGAAAACTTACCTTAAGACAGATGGTGCAATTGAATATATTCTCATCAAACCCTCATCCTTCAGAGTTCAAGTCTTAGTGGAAAAAATTAGACCTAACATGAGTGTATTGAGACTAAATTTTATATCTCTATAACTAGTCGATTGAAACCAAGGTAGAATTAGATGGAAAAAATTTCGCTGAAGTTGATTGTCACTACCTTATACCAACCTAAGAGAAAAAATGTCTAAAGTATAGGAATAAACTTGTTAGAAAGGTCCTAATTCTTAAGAAGAGAGCAAAGAACAAAAATCCTTGACCCTAAATGATCAATCATTCATGGTTGTTGTAAGCTACACACTCTATTATAAATGCATGGGTCTCACTGAATAAAAGTTCAATGCATGCATCATGAGATACCAAAGAGTCTAGTCATAAAGATCCTGAGTCTAAAAAAGACCTAAAAAGCTTTGTTCGATTGTCGAAGTATGCCCAACTCCCTTCACTAGGAGCAAGAAATCTCATGTCTAAATTGATCGTCTTAGGAAAAGTATCTTCACCCTAAGGCCTTACTGGGCAACCTACCTTAGCCATGAACCCATAAGAGATGTAGGACTCTTGGTATTTGCCTCCAGGAGCTTTCTGCAAAATTCTCTAAAATCATTCAAAAGGTATTAAAAATCAAAATGAGCCTAAAAGATATAAAAGAGAGCTAAATATATCTTGTGCTATCCTTGCTTGATGCCCAACATTTTATCTTCTCCTGTATTAATAAAGTTTCTTGAAAAGAGTCAAGAATCGTTGAAGGTTTTCACCAAGTCAGCAATATCATGCCTCATCAGATAATGCAACTTGCCCAACAACCTTCATAGTCATCATCTTTTGAGAAAAGCCCGGATCACAACTAGTGGTTTTCAAACTGGCCCGACCTCATTCGGCGAGACCAAAAACGGTTTTAACAACCCAATTTTCTCTTCAAAACATTGGTATGACCTTGTTCGGCGGGAGACAAACAGTCTTCACAACCCAATGGTTTTCAAACTGACCCGATCTTGTTCAGTGAGACCAATAACAGTTTCGGCAACCCAATTTTCATCTCAAAATACTGGTCTGAACTCATTTGGTGGGACCCAAATGGTCTCCACAACCAAGTGATTTTTAAAATCAGGCCTGACCTCGTTCGACGAAACCAAGCATGCTTTCGACAAACCAATTTTTCTCAGAAAAATACTAGCCTGACCTCGTTCGGCGAGACCAAAATGATCTCGACAACCCAATGGTTTTCAAAATTTATCCTGACCTCGTTCAGCAAGACCAAGGACGATCTTGACAAACCAATTTTTCTCTCAAAAATACTAGCTTGACCTCATTCGGCAAGACCCAAATGGCCTCTGCAACCCAATGTTTTTTAAAACTGACTCGACCTCGTTTGGCGAGACTAAGTGCGGTCTCGACAACTCAATTTTTCTTTCAACAAACTAGGCCAACCTCATTCGGCGAAACCAAGCATGGTTTTGACAACCCAGATGTTTTCAAATGTTGGGTATGTCTATTTATTTGTTATAAATTAAATTACATCGATTAATGACAAAGAGGGACATTTATAAACATCCAATTTTTTTCTCAAAATTGCATATAGAAAGGAAAAATAGATAGATCCCACTTAGGACGGCCAAACACTTTTAGGTGTCCCATAATTCGAAGGTTCGGATAAGCCAAAAGGCTTATCCTTATTTTTTTGCTCATTCTTTGCCCCTTTTTTGAATTTTCTAGGAAGAGGGCTCTTTTAGGTCACTCATCCTCCATCCCAGGATAGACATGGATATGTTTGTGGTCAGATCTGAATCTAAAGATCACATGACCCAGATCTCGTTCAAAAAGCTATAAATAAGGATTCGCCCCTAAGGTTTGAGGGATTTGAACTATAGATGTCTGAATGCTGACACGATAGAGAATGAACGCAAGCTTTGCCATACTCTCTTCTCTCTAAATATCCTACCTACGAGAGAGTGTTGCCGAAACCATCACAAGAAACTACCATATCCTAACAAAGGTGTCATTGAACGAAGGAAAAAAACTTAAAACTAAAAAAACAAACTTTCGAGACCGAAAAAGATACTTTATATTCATTTATGTATTTTTATTTATTTAGTTATTATTAGCTTAAAATAGATACTTACACATTCTGTTGTTTTATGTGCATAACTTGGTCATGTGATTTGTGCTGCAAATTCAAAAAGCTAGTCTTGGCTTTACCTTCTCTTTGGAGGACGGTGGAGACTTGAATGGTGTCCCCATATCTTTTAAATGAAATTTTTGGCGATTAAAGAGGTAAGTCTCGAATTTTTATCAACACTAATACTAAGGCTAGTCTCTATCACATTCCTGAGTAATAATAATTGATGAACTCTTTGATGCCTAATATACAACATCACAGACCTTGCTGCTATTCAAGCCATTTGAACAGGGCAGCAAACACAGGCAGATCTCTATCGCATTAACCACATGGCAAGTGATAACTCTTTCATGCCCAATACTAAAACTCAGGCAGGTCTCCATCACATTCCTGAATGATCATTGATGAACTCTTTGATGATATAACAGCAGATCTTGCTACTATCCTACAAGCATGTGTTCTCAGTCGAAGAACTAAATTTGTAAACAACGATCTTTTTACCAATTTAAGCCAAAATTTTCTCTTTTTCCTTCTTCTATGTAAACTATGCTCGCAAAATTTAGAAAATACTTAGTTGACAAAGGCATAGACCTATCATTTTCTTACTTTATTTTAGTCAAAATAAACATATATTCAGCAAAATTATGTAGGGGATGTGATTGTCTATACATTTCAATTAGCTTAAAAGTTGACTACCCACCTCCACGTTTATATCGCAGGCAATTCTTTCAGCAAAAATGCATGGTTTGCATAATACTGATACACACAATACCTGCTTGCTTTTGTTTGCTTTAAAGCACTACAAAATTAAAACATTATGCATACAAGAGAATTCATGCAGGTATAGGGAAGGTGATTGTCATCACATTTCAATAGCCTTAAAAGTTGACTGCCCACCTTCCCGTTTCAATGTTGCAGGTCATTCTTTCGGCATCAATGCATGGTTTACATAACGCCGATACACAAAACCTGCTTGTTTTTTAAGTCAACATGCTAAGCAGGCAAGGAAACCCATAAAGCCATTTGTCACATTAATCAGATGATGGAAACATTTGAACTTTGTAATACATGATAAAAAAAAATGTGGCAAGGAATGATAGATTCTGGGAAGAAGCATCCATACCATCAAAGGATTCGATTGCTTGCTTCCCTTTTTTTTTTCCTCTCCTTGATTTGTAGCTCTCGGTATTTCTGAAGGGATTGATCATGGAACCGTGGTGAGATGGTCGGTGGAGCCGGGTGTGAATGATTTATATTGCGGCGTGAAGACCTGTCGCCTGAAGGGATTTTAGAGCCAAAGTCCTTTTAGGGCTCCAAACGGGTCGGGTTACCCATTCCGATACGAGTCGGATACTGTACAACCTGGGTCCTGAGACTCGTGAAATGATTAGTTAGACGGGTCGGATTCAAAAGGTCCGAATATCATATGGACCTGAGTATAGATTGTAAAATTGTATACCAGACCTAACCCAAGTTCACATTAATATCTGGGATTGTGATGTCATCTGGATCTGAACTTGCATCTAGCTCTGTTATGCTAGGTACAATGGACCTGAGCCTGGTAGCAGCACCTAACAGTTATCAGAACTTTGATGCTAATGTTAGCACGATTATGATATGATTCACATGTCATCTTGGGTTGGGAAATGAGATAAGCCACTCGTGGCTCAGCTCATGTTCGTCTCACAAAGAGTTCATTTGAACACATGAAATTGGCTCAGCAAGCTCGAGCAAGAACAACAACAAATGTTCGGCTTGACTTAGCTCGTTTAGGCTTATTAATTAATAATAATACATTTTATATCATAGAGTGAAGATGGTCAAGTATTTGGCTTGGCAGCAATAAATTTAGAGTTCAAAATTTATTGCTGAATTGTACATTTGCAACAATTATTTATTTTGTAAATGAGCTGGTTTGAGCTTGGTTTAGTTGGTTTAAAGTCCAAATGCTATTATTTTCAACTCTATTTGTTCTTTTTTCTTTTGTAAATGAGCTAGCTCGTTCAGATCGTTTAGCTTGAGCTTTTCATGAGATTAAGTTTGGTTCAGCTCGGCTCAACACAATAAATGAAACAAGCTTGAACACCCTCTATTCAGCTCATTTACCAGCCCTTATTGGCATCATCATCAGCAGCAGGAAACCTGAACCCACACAGGTATGTGCAGGTCCGACCCACATATTGAAAGGCCCCTCAACCTAAGAGCCAACGGGTTCATATGAGTTTCCGGTGATCCGTCCCTAAGTGAAGATCAATGTAAGCATTTGGGTTTGTATGGGCCGTATTCACAAATGTTGGCAATATTTTTAAAATATCATGATTTTATCACAATACTTTTAAAAGTGGATATAATTCTAGAGGATATTATATTTATATAATATCATGTATTTCACAAATATATATTAGGAATTTACCATTATAATAATGTCTTATTAACACTTTATGAGAGGGTGGTGTATGTTCGCCCCGATGATTCACTGAATCCCACGTCTGTGTTCGGGGGGTCGAATGAGCGCCACGTATTTAGGCACATAGGGCTCGTATTCCCGTGTATGATGACCTAACTTTGCATCGGACTCTGGTGTTGTTGCAAATACTTAATCACCCTTACTTGCTTTTCTTGCCCTGAAATGACGGTTCGAAGAAATGACAAAAATATCCCGCATTCAAAAGTTGGGAAAATACGGTTCGAGCAAGGGACAAAAAACTCCTCCATCCAGAAAGTTTGATGTTAACTATTTAAAGTGGAGATGTTCCCTATTCATGAAACTCTTGTGCCATCTGCTGTAACAGTAGCTCCCATTATCAACCCAAACTTTGCCTTCGTCTCCAGTCGAGGTTTCCACCTTGTTTTTTATCCTATTTTACAATACCTTGTCGCCTTCTCGTGCCTGCCTTGTGTTACAAAACATTCCCGTGTTTTCTCTTCATTTTGTGTTGTCGTTAGGCATTATGCAAGAAAGCAATGATGCACAAACATTCCAACCAGTGCCATTAAGGCGGCGTGAGTAGCTTTCCATCTCATCATGCTATCGATGAAGAAGACATGTCGTCTTGTGTGCCATTAAGGCATTGTTTGGTTATTGCAGGTAGATCTTGTTCTTACGATGGTTGGAAACTTATCGATATTTGTAAGACGTTGGGACCTGTTGACAAGAATGCTTGTTTACAAATGCTAGGAAGGGCCTCTACCCCATCAGGTATCCTACATTCACTCATTATATGCATTGTATCTCAAACCGCTGTAATAGTAACATCCTCCCGTTTTTGTGAGATATATCTTTGTTAGTTAATATCGATTTATTTGCTATTTTGCTCGATTTCTTCCGTATCGATTTGTTATTTATTGACCTTTTAGATATTATGGTTTTGTATTGTCGAGTTGTAAGTTATTATGCTGAACTGCCGTATCGATTTTTAATATATTATTCGATATTCATATCGCTTTGTAAGATATTATATGTTTTGTAAGATGTATTTCTAAGATATTTGTACACAGACTTTGAAAACATGTGCGTGCAGAAACACATCGTTACACAATTGCGGGGGCGATTTTCGCATTCATACCGCTGCTCTGTCAGCGATTTCTATTGAACTCGCTTTACAGCATCGTGGATATAATGAGAGTGTTATCGTCAACACACATGTACGACATGTATCTTTTATTGGCATGGTAAGTGACAACTCGATGGTCAGTATAAGCAAATATCAAACCGCACTTGCTTGGATATTGTCATTCATTAAGTCACTGCTTTGACTTGCTTAACCTTATGGGTATCTATTGTTATATGCATCCTGATTAAATCGCAGTAAACATATGCGCTTGCTAACGCAAATGGATATATTGCTTACAAAACATTCCACTTTCTTCTCTTCTTTTTCGTTGTTGTTAGGCATTATGGAAGAAAGCAATGATGCACAAACATTCCAACCAATGCCATTAAGGCGGCGTGAGTAGCTTTCCATCTCATCATGCTATCGATGAAGAAGGCATGTCGTCTTGTGTGCCATTAAGGCATTGTTTGGTTATTGCAGGTAGATCTTGTTCTTACGATGGTTGGAAACTTATCGATATTTGTAAGACGCTGGGACCTGTTGACAAGAATGCTTGTTTACAAATGCTAGGAAGGGCCTCTACCCCATCACGTATCCTACATTCACTCATTATATGCATTGTATCTCAAACCCCTGTATTAGTAACATACTCCCATTTTTTGTGAGATATATTTTTGTTAGTGAATATCAATTTGTTTGCTATTTTTTTGCAAACACCAATTGATATATTGCTTAAAACTTTGTTGAGCTTATTATCAGGTTCTAATAAAGATGATGTAGCTCAATCAATTGAAAGATCTGGAGAATTGAACATCTGTACTAATGACGCAACCGAAGAATTGAACATCTGCGCTAATGATCCACATGAAAAGAAAGGTGCAGGCATTAGACCCACTCTTGACTTGAATGTTCCAGTAGAAGAAATGCAATTCAATAATGAGGTAGATTACCATAATAGTACACATAATAAAAGAGTAGGCATCAGAAACTTAAATGGAAGCACACTAGACTTGAATGTTCCAGTAGTGGAAATGCAATTCAATAATGAGGTAGATTTTGATGTCAATACACATAATAAAAGTGTATGAACTGGGAATGTACATGGAACTACACTTGAATCTGTTCCTGTAGAAGAAATGCAGTTTAATAACGAGGAAGTTGCATATAAATTTTACAATGATTATGCCTTAAAAGTTGCCTTCAGTGTAAGAAGGTTTTCTTGGTCAAAAAATGCACTGGGTGTCTTGGTTAGAAAGATGCATGTTTGTTCCAAGCAAGGTTGGAAGAAATCAATGGGAAATCCAACAAGGAGCATGCCAGAATCAAGATGTGGATGTCAAGCGAGAATGGTTTTGAGGAGACATCCGAATGGGAAATTTGTAGTTCGTACTTTAATCAATGATCATAATCATGATTTATCTATTTATCTGCATCATTTATGACTCCTATGCTAAGGTCACATCGTAAAGTAATTGTAGCGCACGCTGCAATGGCTGAAATAGCCGATAGCGCCGACATTGCACCAAGGAACACATACAATTTGTTTGCCCACATCGACGGTGGTCGCGATAATGTGTCATTCACACCTTTGGATTTAAGAAATCACTTAAGAAGAAAGATGACAAATAACATGAAGAAAGGAGAAATATGTTCTTTGGTTGATTACTTACAGAATAAATCAAGCAATAAACATGGTTTCTTTAGTGCAATGCAAGTGGACGAAGATGGATATGCTGTGAATATGTTTTGGGCAGATTCAAAGTCAAGATTAGATTATGAATGCTTCAATGATGTGCTTGTATTTGATACTACAGTAAAGATTAATATTGAACAGTGGCCATTTGCGCAGTTTATCAGAGTGAACCATCACGCACAGAGTTGTATATTAGGCGGGGCGTTTTTATATGACCAGACCAAGCAAAGCTTTGAGTGGTTGTTCAGAGTATTTACACAGGCAATGAACGGGAAGCAACCTGAAGCTGTACTTACAGATGGTGATCACGCAATTGTGGCTGCAGTGCTTCACGTGTGGCCAGATGCACATCATCGCCTATGTTTGTGGCATATCTTTCAAAATGCAGCAAAGAACATAGGACACATATTTAATCAGAAGACAGGGTTTGACAAAAAGTTTACTAGGTGTGTGCTTGAGAGCGTAGACGGGATCACCTTTATGTCTGATTGGGAGGAAATGATTCAGACATACGACCTTCAAGATTGTATGTGGTTACAAAATTTATATGGAGAAAAGGAGAAGTGGGCATTGGCATATGGAAGACAATACTTTTGTGTTGGTATGATAAGCACACAAAAAGCTGAATCTATGCATGCCACGTTGAAGAAAACCTTGTATTCATGTTTGACAATGTTTCGTTTCATGGAACAATATGAATTATTTGTAGACGGTCTAAGACAGAATGAGCTTGAACAAGACGTGAAATGCTTCAACACACAACCTCTAACTTTTGGCATGAAAATATTGATGCGACCTGCAGCTCTGTATACATTAACTGTATTTGAATGGATCAAGAAAGAGGTGTTACATGTCATGAATTGCAAAATAGAAGGACTCGTGCAAACCAGGAATATGCACAAATACCATATTTTATGGCAGGGCGAAAAGCATCACGAAAGGTGAGAAGCACATGTCATGTACAATGTTGACAACGAAAGAGTTGAATGTTCGTGCAAAATATATGAATTCAAAGGTATTTTATGCTGTCATGCATTAAAGGCACTCAATCAAGAGAAGATACAAGAAATACCTGAGTCCTACGTAATGTGAAGATGGAAGAGACGTGCAAAGATTGAAACCATTGTTATGGACAATGTGAGTAAATCTGGTGTTGACGAGAAGTGTCACATAGCCTCCCGTTACCAACAACTGTGTAGGTCATTTATGCATGTTGCTGATTTGGCATCGAGAAGTGAAGAAGGCTATTTATGCATGAGAAAAGCTTCAATGCAGTTACTTGAAAACTTGGAGTTAATTCACCTTAAGTTTGTTGCAGCCAATGACTACCAGTCGAAGATAATGGGATCGAACAACGTAGGTGAAAATCATGTTTCGCTCGACACTCCTGAGAAGTTGCGCCGAAGCGTAAACATTATCTTCAACAAGTCAGTAGTGAACGTTGTTGATTATGATGGACATATTTATGAAGCGAAGGGTATGAAAAGAAAACCGGCCTCTGATCGCAGTCGTCAGAGGGCAAAGGTGCACTAGAATTGGTTGGCAAGAAAAGGACTAAGAAACAACCAAGCTGTAATAAAAAACAACAAAGCCCTTGGAATGAATAGGTATGTAAGACATTATATTGCTTTCCATTATGTGAAGCTTGTCAATATCTAACTTGTGTAATGTCCAACATGCAGCAATACCCTATAGAAGTAACACCAAACGTTGAAACCTTCATTCCTCCCGACCAGATTTTCGGCAACGATAGCTTCAGTTTTACATGTCTTTTGGTATGTAATCAATGTTGGGAGGAAGTTTGCATTTCTTGTGAAACCTAATGCAGTGTCTTATATTTTCTATTTCATGACAGGCTCTGATGCATTCGACAGATAGGTATGGGACACAGGAATCTCGTGTGGGCTATTAATTTAGTTGTCATGCCTCTTTGCATGACCCGATTTCCACATTGTCGGATTTGTTAAGAGTTTATAGTGGTTATCGTTGAATAGCGATTTGTGGTTATCATTGAATAGTGATTTGTGGCATCGCAGCATAGTGATTTGCGGGTATTGTTGGAGTGTCAATCCAAGCGGGTTGAGAAGGGTTGTTCCAGTAAGTTTTTTTGGGGCATTGATCATGATTGTGCTTAATTTTATGATGTAAGAAAGCTTTCACCTGCATTTTCCAGCTAAGTGGTTGCACAATGTTGGACTTGTGTAATGATAATAAAACGAAATCATTTTATGATATGAGTTTTTGTGATTGATTTAAACAAGTCCTTTATTTATTGAATTGTGATTTACATCCAATAAATGCAATGTGTCCCAACATAGCTGTCAATCTACGCCCAAGATAGTGTCATGTCCACATGCTACCAGTGCCCTTCTTTTTCTTTGTACTTGTGTGTATAAACATCTTGTAAAATTGATTATTATTTTATTTATCGTAAATTGTGCTTTAGAAGTCTTTTGGTATATAATCAATGTTGGGAGGAGGTTTGCATTTCCTGTGAAACTTGTAGTATGTGTCTTATATTTTCTATTTCAATGTTGGAAGTAGATTGGCAGCTATGTTGGGACACATTCTATTTATTGGATGTAAATCGCAATTCAATAAATAAAGAACTTGTTTAAATCAACCAAAAAAACTCAGATCATAAAATGATTTCCTTTCATTATTATTACTCACGTCCAACATTGTGCAACCACCTACCTGAAAAATGCAGGTAAAAGCTTACTCAGATCATAAAATGAATCGCAACCTTAATCAATACCCCAAAAAAGCTTACTTGAACAACCCTTCTCAGCCCGCTTAGATTGACATTCGAAGGACAACCGCAAATCACTATGCTGCGATGTCGCAAATTGCTATTCAACAATAACCACAAATCATCATTCGGTGATGCCATGAATCGACTTCCTGCAGAAACCACAAATGGTTGTCCGGCTCACAGCACAAACTATTCAACGATGGTTGTGCCATCCTTCTACCAGCGGCTTGTTGACAAGTATCAAAAGATAGTTGTGGTTGTTAAAGAGGAGAGGACAACAAAGGATGAAAATGGAGTTGAGTTCATAGACACAGACTACTACAAATCGTCATTCAGCTGATGATCACTACTACAAATCGTTGTCCAGCGAATAGGAAGGACAACCTCAACATGATCAGTCGGCGCGCTTGGAATTCTGCTGCGGAATTGAATAAGGAGGGAAACCAGTCACAAACAGCTTTGAATGTAACACCATAATTGTTTTCTGTTAGGCGTTCTGTACGGACAGCAATGGATGTCTCGTAAGTTTTTTTATTATTCGTACATTATTCATTTATCATGGTGGTTGAGCAGTATATCTTTTGGCTCATATATAGTCGCACAAGCACTGGACAGTGTGATTATCTTCTACTTCGTGAACCAGCAATAGTCAAACCGATGTTACCTTTATAAACCTGGTGTTCCTCCCTCGAACATGTGAGGCAAAGGAAGACAGCTACACGACCAACAATGGCGAATCGGTACGATATTGTCTACACATCGTCTCCATTTTCATCGAAATCCGTCTCCATGCCGTATTTGCGCTTTGTGTTGTGTACTCTATAATGTAATTTCAATACCGTTCATTGCAATGTGCTTGTTCATTTCAGTAGAACATCCACCGACGAAGTTGGGCGAGAACTTAGTCAATCGCTCATGCAGGACACCAAAAGAATGCAAAATAAATTCGCACATCGCAACATGATTAGTAATTTTGTTCGTATGAAAGTAGTAGGAGTTGTCTATATACGTAAGTCATGTGTACGTACGTTAACAACAACATATTTACTGCAAACAGACTATATCCGATTTCGTCAGTTATATTAAAAGTAACACGCCAAGCAAGAATATAAGCATCGTCAGCCCGTATTTCATGATATATCAGTTGTATTTTATGTTGCTTTTGGTTATTGATTTAGTCCAGTTGATTTGTATGTTAACATTGTTGTTAATAAGGTTTTGGTTTGCAGAGTATCTTACGTTGTTTGCCATACTCCAGTGGATTTAAAGATGGCATATCTCATTGGGTTAACGGTAATCATTGCGGAGACCTTTTGTCTAATGAAAAAGTAAGTAAACACCACTAGAGTGCAAGGTCACAGCATAACAGTGCTAACATCATTTTTTACGATCCATTTGCAGATATTGATTCCTACACTCTGGCATGCTGAAAAGCATTGGGTCTTATACGTGATGGATTTACACGAAAAACAGCTATGGTGTTACAATTCGTTGGAAGTCGACAGTGATTTACGGCTTGACATTTCCCATCTCGTAAGATTCCATCTATATGAGTATTGTGTCGTGTACTGGAGTCATGAATTTACTTTCGGCCGCTTTATTCTCAGATCGATTTCGTCAAAGCCATTTTGGGAGTCGACGTTAGCGAGTGGATCTATCGCACTGCATACCATGCTCCTTTACAAAATAATGGCGTTGATTGCGGCGTATTTGTAATGAAGTACATTGAAGCGATATACAATGGTGCAGAACCTTGTTTCGACGTTGTATGTCATTTCTTGGCCTCTGTTATTAGTGATTAAATGCATGTCTATTGGTTCCACATTACAATTTGTTTTTGCAGGTTGATATACCTGGATTCCGCGAAGAACTCTGCCAAATATTACCGTCCTTTCTAATTACGGAGACAAAACTAACTGAGCCGCCACGATGATGTAAAAGGCAACGACCAGCGGTGCCGAACCCGCATGATTGACAGTTGCAGAATTAAATTATGATGTATGCAATGAACGAAGTCTTGTAATGCTTGAAATGGTAATAGTCAACATCGTTATGAAATGTTTGATGTTTAAACATCGCCTTGTTGCTGACACGCACAGAATGAAAATCGCAGAAGAGATTTGAGATGAATGCAGTGAACAAGAGTCATTAATGTCGCTTTCGTAATTACAAATAGTACACAACGATAAGACGGGTTTGTTGTTCAGAAATAGTGGTCTAACGTCAGTTTCACTACTACTACCATGAAATCTTGTGTAAGAATTTGAAAATTTTTTGAATTTTAAACGACTTTTCCTTTAATTATGATATTGCATACATATGAAAAGAGTCTACACGGATACAACAACTGCGTCAAAGCGCCTATACACTCGATTCAAGAACAAGTCACTTTTGCAGGAATTGTCGGTTTGTCGGTTCCTTATTCGCGAAGCAAAGTGGACCACATCCTTAATGTGTGTGATGTGTCATTCAAATATTAATGAAATGTCCTATCACCCTCCATCAGTTTTCAAATAAATACGACAGTTTTAATAAACAAAGAGCAAATCTCAAATAAAATACCCTCTGCATTAATGAAATTGAACAATGGCATGTCAAAGGGTTATTCTCAAAACTAATCAATGCGATGGGACCTGGTAGTTTAAATCACGGTAGCACGTAGCGTGTGGTTTGATTGTAAAAACTATTTTTTGGTCTTATATAAATCCACAACTTTGTTCAAAGCGAACATTACGTGCCTTTGTTACTAAGAATCGCGGAAATCCATTTCTGCACTTTTCGTTCACGCTATACAACGATTTCGAAACAACAACAAAATATCTTTCGCTGTACAGTATTTTTAATTACCGAATAGCAGCATTACTAGCATTGGTTAAGCGCATACAACATAAAACTATGTCTCGATACGATTTAGTTTTCGTAGATGAAGCAGTACAACGATTTACAAAAGTTTGTTGTAATGTTCAAATTATATTTCAACGGAGACAGATTTACAAAATTTATAGTCTTACAAAATTTGCCTACGGGAAATCCTCCTACATATCTCCAGTCTGTCTCTATCTGTATGTTGTCTCTCTGATTGTGTTGATACCAGAAACCAGATGATTCATATACCGGCGAGATGAACCCCCGTCAACGGAAAGACCGCTCCTCTGAAACCTCCTCCTCGCGAGGGGGAGGAAGAGGACGCAATGTAGCTCCTGCTGGCCACCTTCAGCGCGTCGACCATGTCCCTCGCCACCGCTGACGACTGCAAATTAAATGTCCGCGACTGCACCGCCGGAAGCTCCACGTCAGCCAACTTCGCCTCTGTCGACCGCTCATCACCATGTTGCGACTGCACCGCCGGAGTTTGGCGAGAACGGTAACGGTGGAGCTCGTTAGGTTGTACAGATAGAGCAATCGATAGGTTTCACATTACATATTTTGTCTCCCGTTCTTTTTAAACTCAATCAAATTTTCACATATTTCCTCGCGTAATTCTGGTATACCTTCCTGCAACAAAAATATGTAATGTGAAACCAATATATAACAGGAATCCCCAATAACAGCGGATACAAAGCTCATACAGCGTCGAAAAAAGGTTCTTCTCCTTTGTATATTGCTTCAATATGCTTCATTACGAATATGCCATAATCGACCACATTACTTTGTACAGGAGCATTGTCAGCACAGAGCAACATCCACACGGCAATGTCGACACCCACATAGTCGTTCAGGAATCCCGCCTGTGATAAAGTTAAAAAATATAGTACAGTTAGGTCCACCTCAAATAGCTACGCTTCACCTTTGGGCAGAAGCTTACCAAATGCATAGCGTCACGTTCTACACCACTGTGACAGTCCAATGAGTTGTAGCACCATAGTTGTTTTTCCACAAAATTCATCTCGTATAAGACCCAATGTTCTCGATTTTGCCAAAGCGTTAGAAGTAAAATCTGCGAATAGATACAATAATTTATAATTCTATAGACAGATCTTGATGAGGATGTAACGACTAAACCTTAGAGAAGATGTTTGTTCACTTACCTTATCAAAATTCGCAAACTCTACGAACTCTTCACCGTTGTTCCAACAAGGTAGTGCATCTGGGAATCCACTGGTGTATGGCTTTCGCCGAACGTATATCTGTTGCACAAAATAGTAAGGTTTAACCACCAAGAAAAGTGAGTAAGTCATAAAAGCAAATAAAACAATGGCAGACCAGACATACCATGAAATAAGGGGTGATGATGCGTACTGTATTGCTTGTTGCGTTGTTTTGAATATAATTGACAAAATCACATATTGTTTGGTTGCAAATATTTACAAAATTCAAAACATACAAACCGAAGACTTAGAAAATGATAGTGGTTAAGTATGTACAAAATTATTGATAGTGTTTCTGTCTGCAAATTCATCTTGCATCTGCTCGATGTCATCTACGATCTCGTTAGGGCGTTGTCGCCCACCCTTATCTGTGGATGTTGCACTGAGTGCACCATGAGCGTAGTATTCAGAATTCGACATTGAAATTATTTTCTACAGTAACAACAAAAGTCGAAATACAACATGAAAAGGCAAAAATATGTCTTAAGCGCTAAAGCTGGTATTGTGGGAGTGGTTGTCTTCTTCGTCGGCGTTGTGTCTGGTCGTATTGCTCCCATCGTGCTCTCCTTCGGCGCCATGACTGGTCGTATTGCTCCAATCAACCTCTCCTTTGGCGCCATGCCTAGTCGTACTACTCCCATCGTCCTCTTCTTCGGCGCCATGCCTGATCGTATTGCTCTCATAGTCCTCTTCTTCGGCGCCATGCCTGGACAAAGATATTGATGCCACCTTTGCAACGCAGATACGGAATCGACATCGTCAGTCACATATAAAGGAAACGTCCTTTAACATGCCGCCCTTTTTCGAAAACCGCCCGCAAATTAAATGATTGTGTTTTAAATAATTAATAATACGTCATTTCGCATGTCGCCCTTGCTCGATAAATGCCCGCAAATTAAATGATTGCATTTTAAATAATACAAAATACGTCTTTTCTCATGCCGCCCTTTTTCGAAAATAGTCCGCTAATTAAATGATTTCATTTTAAATAATTAAAAAAATCGTCGTTTCGAATATCGCCCTTTATCGAAGACAACCCGCAACTTAAATGATTGGGTTTTAAATAATTAAAACAACCGTCGTTTCGACTTTATATTATAACAATGGTTGAGTGGTAGATTGACCCGACCCGAACAAACCCGTTTTCCAGGTATGAATAATCTTTGACGATTATTCAATTGATTATCAAACATGGATACATCGATATATTCATGCGACATATCTTAGCCCTTGTCGGTTTTTAACAACAAACGTTCATTGTCGCTTTATACTAGTATCATTTAACACCGCAAATCCTTGTTGACTTACAACATTTACAAAGGGACAAGCCATTGTCGTTTGCGTTGTTGACCTCATGAATTGCAATCCTATTTCGCGGTTTGCATTGAAGGTGTCCCCGCAAATGAGCGATTTCTGACAAGGAACAATATCGTACCAATTTTGGTTGGCCGGCATCCTATTGCGCGATTGCAATTTACTTACAATTTACTTATGATCATCAGTAGCGATTTCTGAGCATCAAACTTCTCTGATCGCTATTCACTGATATCATTTATGATGTCACAACTCATTAAATTATTGTTCATGACCTACATTGCAAATCTTTTTTGCGATGTATTTTCGAGGGGAAGACAAATACAACGATTGTTGGGCAGAAATGCTCTATCATAACGATGGCGACCTTATTCAATGCCACGCATTCTGAACAACAAATATCTATTTTTGATTAAATTTTATTTATTTACGAGATCCACAGACGAAACATGTCTGTTACATGTAATAATAAAGAATTAAACAATAAAAGAATGTCAAGTTACGACAATTAATTATACAATTACAACAAATAGCTATCGTGATAAAAAAGAATGCCCAGGGTTTATTACTAGGCACTTGACGAATCATATGAAATATCATACACTTGTCTCTCTGTTTTTATTGGTGGATCCTCTATCCTGAGTGGCCTCTGGGTTGCGTCCATCTTACTAAAAAAACTGGTCATCATCTCTACAACTGAGTTCAATTGTATCCCCATATTGCTAACTTATGTCCTTAATTTCTTATTCTCCCTCTCCATAAGATTGAACCTTACGACAGAGACAATGTTCTCTTTTATAGCAAGTGTTCGCTCTTCATCGCGCTTTGTTATTGAGGAAATCGTTGTTGTAACAAAAGAGAGACGACGTTTTGGTTGTAGAGGTTGGGCTGCAACATGAGAGGGGGCAGTTGGGATGCATGGGTTCCCAATTTTATCATTCGACAGATTTCGGAGCATTGGTTCTCAATAGCTTTCGAAATAGAAGGAATCAAATTTTCATCCGTTAGAATCATACGATACAACAGGGACACCACCAGAGTTCCAAATGAATAATTCGTCCCTATAGCGTTCGTGTCAATTCACGTTCCTGCACCCACCACTATTCATCTTCCTTCTCACTTCCAAAGGCATATTTGGGATAGACTGCCCCAAGCAAGATTGTAGAAGAACGCGACTATCATGCTGCAACTCGGCTTCATAATTGCAAAACAGCCACAAATTGCGGTCAGACAATCTAGCAGCATCTGCAACAACGTCTTGGTCATCGGTCTCCTCATCTCCATAAGGTCTCCACCAAACCTGTACATTGGTAATTCTTTTTAATAACGAGTGACAAATATATTACAATTTACTTAAGCATGATATGGCGACAACGATATTTACTACTAAAGACAATCCTGCAACGATGATTACTTAAGAATGCTAAACATTACAATGATTTATAATACTCAATGATAAATGCTGACACGATTGTAAACAATTTTAGAACATTTACCTCATTCAGTTGCAGCCCATCTAAAATGGATTTAGCATTATGCACTGTGACGTTTATTCTAGCCCAGCGATTGATATTTGGAAAACCACAACTTGCAGAGGCACCACGTGGACGCAATGGGATAATATGTTCTCATGCCCATGCCTAACAAAAACAATATTATTAGTAACACTACAACCTTCAATGAAATTAGTCTACAATTACTAACTATGCAATCAATAAATACCTGAACAAATGGCCAAAATCCGCCAACAGTTTTCGTACCATTACTCGCACGGTAGAGTTGATTGTACAAGTGTGCGAGCATAGCGGCACCCCAAGCATAGTTGTCGACTTCGTCTAAGTCTGACAGGTACTGCAACCACATGGAACTTATTCTCGAACCATAACAATCGGAAAATAATGTAAGACCAAAAAAATAAAGAAGGAAGCCGCACAACTCTTGGTCAGCTGTTTCAGATGCACAAGTAGCGGAGCGGCCTTCCCATTTATTACGGAAAAATCAAACTTTCATTGATGTGGACTTCATTCTACCAGAAATACATTGACTCCATTCGTCCATCGACATTCCTAAAAGGGTCGTGCATTCTTCCCTTGCGTTATAGTTTGAATGTCGTAATAGGACAGCACTGTCATTGCACTTAAGGCCAGTGATCCTCGTCACATCTTCTAGAGTCATGGTGATCTCAAAAGAATCAAACTGGAATGTGTTAGTCTTATCATTCTACTTATTTACCAGGTGGGTCATCGTATTCCAGCAAATTTCAAAATATTGTTGGTCCAAAAGGGCACCGAAGTGCATATTTCGTAATCGGTCCTTCTGATATGCACTCAGCTAACCATACCACGACAGAACTACAGGCCATTGACACCGGCCTTCAAGCTTTTCACCTGGTGCTCTACTTCTCCTGTGACCTCCCTGTAACACAAAATAACATATTATTCCTACCAACTGTCAATTAGTTTCATTTGTACTTATAAATACTATTCTACTAACTGCTATAAATAATATTGGTTGCACACAGACTATCACAGTAATCGCTATACATATTAATACCTAACACAGTAATCGTTATACCAAAATCGCTAAACATATTATTAAATCTTCAAAGACAGGACAAATTTATTTACCTTGGTCGCTCTTTTCTCCTGTTTTCCCTCCAACATAGGCCTTTCTGGTGGGTCCACTACCTCCAACTGCCTTTCCCTTTCCTTCTCTACCGGATCCACCTTCGCCTTCCTTTCTCTCTCCTTCTTTTTCTCGTCCTCCTTCTCATTCCTTATTCTCTCCTTTCTTTTCTCGAGCTCCTTCTCCTTCCTTTCTCTTTCCTTCCTTTCTCTCTCCTTCCTTTCCTCGTCCTTCTTCTCCTTCCTTATTCTCTCCTTCCTTTTCTCGTGCTCCTTCTTCTTCCTTTCTCTCTCCTTCCTTTCCTCGTCCTCCTTCTCCTCCCTTTCTCTCTGCTTTCGCTCCTCCTCCTCCTCCTTCTTCCTTTCTCTCTGCTTTCTCTCCTTCTCCTTCCTTTCTCTCACCTTTTTCGCCTCCTCCTCCTCGTTCTCCTTCCTTTCTCTCTCCTTCTTTTCATCGTCCTCCTTCTCCTTCCTTTATCTCTCCTTCTGCGCCTTCTCCTTCCTTTCTCCTTTTTCGCCTCCTCCTTCCTTTCTCTCTCCTTTTTCTCGTTCTTCTCTTTCTGCCGCCTTTCTTTCTCTTCCAAATATTGTTTCCTTCTTTCTAGCACTTCCTCCTCCTGCTTCTTCCTTTCTCTTGCTTTCCTTCTTTCTTCCTCCTGCTTCTTCCTTTCTCTTTCCTTTTCTTCCTCCTCCTCCTTCTCCTTTCGTCGTCTTTCTTCCTCCTGCTTCTTCCTTTCTCTTTCATTTTCTTCCTCCTCCTCCTTCTCCTTCCGCCGCCTTTCTTCCTCCTGCTTCTTCCTTTCTCTTTCCTTTTCTTCCTCCTCCTCCTTCTCCTTCTGCCGCCATTCTTCCTCCTGCTTCTTCCTTTCTCTTTCCTTTTCTTTCTCCTCCTCCTTCTCCTTCTGCCGCCTTTCTTCATCCTGCTTCTTCCTTTCTATTTTCTTTTCTTCATCCTCCTCCTTCTCCTTTTGCCGCCTTTCTTCATCTTCCAAGTCTTGTTTCCTTCTTTCCTGCACTTCCTCCTCCTGCTTCTTCATTTCTCTTTCCTTTTGTTCCTCCTCCTCCTTCTTCTGTTGCCTTTCCTTCTTTTCTTCATCCTCTTTCTCATGCCTTTGCATTTCTTTACCTTCCTCAAACTCATTCTCCCTCCTTCGCCTTTCCTTTTCTTCCTCATCCTGAGTCTTATTATGTTCTTCCTTCTCCTTATTCATTTGCCTTTGTCTCTCCTCCGCCTCCTTCAGTAGCTTTGCCTTGTTTCGCATTGCTTTATTCTCTAAGATCCACTTATCCATTTCCGCCCTTGACTACATCATTACCTTGTTAAAATACCTTTGCCAATCCTCCTCATTCTTTTTTTGCCTTTCCCTAAGCTCTTCCTCTGCCTTCTCTTCTCATTCTCATTCTCATTCTTATTTCTTTG
Source organism: Nuphar pumila (assembly GCF_984573655.1). Classification (NCBI taxonomy): domain Eukaryota; kingdom Viridiplantae; phylum Streptophyta; class Magnoliopsida; order Nymphaeales; family Nymphaeaceae; genus Nuphar; species Nuphar pumila. The sequence continues at coordinate 99,162,217 of NC_143255.1, read as the reverse complement.
CTTTGCCTTATCTTCGTCATCCTTCTTCTGCATCTTTCGCTCTTCAGCATTCTTTCTTTGGTCCGCAGCCTCGATATCTGAGGGATAATCCTCCGCATAATACAATTCCAAGGCTTTCTCCCTGTCTTCATCATTCTCAATCTTAAGTATATTTTGGTACCTCTCAAGAACCTTAGATAGATGAGACTGGCGGATCACTTCTCTAATACACAAACCATAGAACGACGAGACATCTCTTCTCTAATGAGGCGCAGACATTGCTAACCTGCACAACACATTAAACAATCATCATGATTACAAATCGTCGCAATATTTGGGTTCATAAGTACACATCTTTGTAAGATTTCTCAAACTTATAAGTCGTTGTATAAGAAGAAACCTACAGATTGAATAACGAAACCTTACACGAAACTCACTAAAACGATAGGATTTTGGATATTCCAACTATAGAGTAAGCAATAGTAACAACTAATACGCAACAGAAGGTGGCAACGATGCTGCGACTGCGCGTAAGACGGAAACGGATGCTCTGGAACAAAAGAAAGGATGCTTCGTTGTACACAGATGAAAGCAAAGTATGCTCTGGTAGAGTTTTCTACTTAGGGCGAGAATGGATTGTTTTGAACTATTTAAATCCTACAACATATAGCTTGCTGCATACGCAAACTTTGCGGAACATTTTGGCGCGATAACGATAGAGGGCATTTTTGTCCTTTTCACGAACCGCCGATTCAGTTTTCTAGATAGAGGGCATTTATGTCCGTTCGAGGAAGAGGAAGAGAATGGCGGTAAAGGGTACTTAAATCTTTACGACGGCACCAAATTATGATGCAATATGATGCGGACACACATGGGGATACATGTCGGTCTGCATCTTATACGTGGCGCTCTTTGGGAACACCCGAACATGAGATGGACTACCGACCCTGTTCGGGGGGGAACATATAACATGCTTCACTTTTTTTCATATTGTTTATATTTTGTGTTTTTGTTTATGTATTTTCCTATGACTTTACCAACGGGCTCTGTGTGGTTGGTAGGAGCTGTCAGTGCACATCTCCTTGTGGTGGGATATTGCAGGATTAAACCCCAGTTGTACGTTGAATAATAACTTGTGTCTGGTCTGTCTAACCCCAGCTTGCCTTTAAAAAAAAATCCTATGACTTTGGGTTGTATGTATGCCTATATTTTCCCAAGATTTCCTAGAGACATTATCATGAAATTTTATCTTATTTTGTTGGTCATGTGTGTTGATAATACCCCTCACTAACAGCCAAGCCAAGAGTGGCCGTGGGGAGCCACCCAGGGTTTTTTTATAAAATTTTTTTAATGATATTAAGCATGGATCAGATATACCATGGTCAATTCTCCATATTCCCTTTGTTCATATAATTCAATAGCTTTTTTCATTGCCTTTTTAAAGGAAACTCTATTCTTTAAGTGTGGAGCCATAAATTCTGCAAGAATATTAGGTTGCCCCTAAGGTTTTGGAACTCTTGCAATAATAATGTTGAGTCTCTCTCTGATTCACTTTTTTTTACATTACTCAGTAATTCTTGAAAGCAGATCAGATCATGCGGAACAAGATCGTTTTTGCTCATGTCGACATTGTGGTCGTCTGTTTACATTTTAGATGAATGCCACATGGTTTTGTTGACTTTTGAGCTTTTTAAAATGCAAATTGGATGGCCACGATGTCAGCATGAGCAAAAACGCTCATATTCAGCATGACCTGATCTGCTTCTGTAATTCTTCGATTCCTCGGGCTCTACCTTCTATGCGAGGGTTCCTTGTCAAAAAAAAAACACCTTCAACCAAGGTGTGCAACCAATCAACACCGTCCTCAAGGTAGACATTGTAAAAGGAGGATGTTGAAAAACTCCCATTTTTTCCAAGTTCCCAAGACAGGACATTACCATTATTGTTGAGCGTGAGAAACTGCTTGAAAAAATCAAATCTTTGACAAAACTCTTCCATATACAAGACCCTTTATTCCATGATTGATTTAGTTGCAATAAAGTCTATATTTGTACTTGATGAAAGTAATCATTGGTGATGAACTCCAGTGTCTCATGTAGCCTTCACATGCAAAAAGTTGTTTTGTGAATAAAATGTATTAAAAGTTAAAAATTTTGTCTCATCTAACCTTCACATATATAAATTGTTATACATATAATGTAGTTGAATCATTGTAAAAAAAGTTGTTCTATAAATAAATTGTATTAAAAGTAAAATCGTTGTCTCATCTAGCCTTTACATATACAAATCATTATACATATACTGTAGTTGAATCATTTCGCAAAAAGTTATTCTGTAAATAAACTGTATTAAAAGTAAAAATTGTTGTCTCATCTAGCCTTCACATATACAAATCATTGTACATATACTGTATTTGAATCGTTATACCAAAAAGTATCAAATAGTGATTTATACAAGGACGTCTATATCAGAGACAACGATTTGCCTTTGCTACAAATCGTTTCATGGCCAAACTGTTGGTCATGATGCATTTTAACTAGATGCTTATATTGTTTGTAAATGAATGTGGTTGTAAATCACATCGATTTGTATTTATGAAGTTATCGTGATAATGATATGTCTTTGTTTATCTTTGTGAACGATATTGATATGTAATATTGCGATTTACTCATATCGATTTGCAATTATTATTAAAATATTATTTTAGTATAAAACTTAAATCGGTATCAAGTTATAAATCGATTTATATTTATGAAGTTACCTCGATTTATACTTTACCAAGTCTAAACATCATGTCGATTTGTTTATTATTTTACTTTTTTGTCTTTTATGAATCAGTCATTTGTAAATCGTGATAGGACATATTGCTCACATAGACAAAGCTCGTAAAGGCAAATCGTGATAGGATAAATCATTTTCACTTTATGTTTGTGGTTGTACAAATACCGCGATAGGTCAAACGGATTTGGTGGGATGAGATGTATTCGATTGAGAGAATGGTTTAGATGAGGGAGTGATTGGATTGGATTGGTTGTGAGACCCACTTAGCTCTCATCAAATCCAAACTCAATCTAAACTATGATATATAGAAAGAGAGAGTGATATATATATATATATATATATATATATATATATATATATATATATATATATTTTTTTTTTTTTAATTAAATTTTTTTGGGTCTCAAATGAACCCAAATTTTATTTATTTAAGTAGGATCTATTTGAAATTTAGATAGATCTAAAACTTATTACATTATAGTGAAATTCATAGTACACTAAAAAGATTCATTTAGATCATAAGTGAATCCAAATCTTATTTTCTTAAGTAGGATCCATTTATATCCAAATTCATATCCAAACAAATTCATTTTACCTTCATGAGATCCATTTAAGTCTCAAATAGATCCAAACGCCTTATTTACTTATTGGATTCCAATTGGATCTCCAAATGGGTCCAAATGTTAATTTATATAATGGGATCTAATTGAGTCTTCAAGTATATTCGATATCTTATTTTCTTAGTAGGATCCAATTTGGTCTCTAAATGGATCTAAAATATTTGTTACATTATAGGTAATCTATTTGGGTCTTAAATGAAACCAAATCTCTTAAAGGTCTGGTCCAAACCCGGATCTGAGTCTAAATTCTTTCCATATCCATGATGGTCATGTATTGTATCTAAGTCAAACCATTGGTCATGATGTATTGTAATTAAATACTCATATTTTTTGTAAATGAATTTGGTTGTAAATCACATCGATTTATAGTTATGAAGTTATTGTAAGAACAATATGTCTTTGTATATAAAGGTAAATGAAATCGATTTGTATTTATGATGTTACCTCGATTTGTATCGTTGAAGTTACCTCAATTTGTACTTTACTAAGTCTAAACATCATGTCGATTTGTTTATTGTTTTTCTTTTTCGCCTTTTATGAATCAGTCATTGTGTAAATCATGATTAGGGATGGCAGTGGATAGGGGGGGCTCCGCCCCGCCTCGCCCCGTTTGAACCGGGGATGAAGGACATGAAACGAGGATGGAGGTGGGGATGAAGGTTAAAATCTATACCCATGCTGGGACGAAGGAGAGGATGCACTTAAGCTTTTCCCTGCCCCGCCTCATCCCCAATCCTTTATGGAATGACTATAGACTAACGGGAAATGGGGCCCCACCCCACCTCGCCCCCATTTGGACCAGGGATGGAGGACATGAAACGGGGATGGAGGCGTGGGTAGAGGTTAAAATCCATCCTCGTGCAGGGATGGAGGTGGGATGAAGGTTCAAATTTTGAAACAGAGTGGGGGTGGAGACCTTGTCCCCCGCCTCCACCCCGGTCCACTGTCATCCCTAATCATGATAGGATATATCGTTCATATAGACAAAGCTCGTAAACATAAATCGCGATAAGACAAATCATTTTTGCTTTATATCCATGGTTGTACAGATCGTGATAGAACACTTCTCCTATAAAAAATAAATTGTGATCTCTTATAGAAAGAATTATATAATTATAGAATGTTACATTACAACAAAGAATTATAATTGGTTGCAAGCTAATCGGTATCAAGCAAATCGTGAGAGCATGTAGCTTTCATACATAGAAATTGTTTTAGGTTTTTATCAATCATTGTATAAATAGCGATAGGAAGACAGCTCATAAAAGTAAATCATAATTTTCACAGTACACAACGCTAAACAGTTCTTCGATGTTTATTTATGAAGGTCGAACATTACAACGATTTGTTCAGTGGCACTTGTGTGTTACACTTATTAAAAAAAATTATATAATTATAGAGTGTCACATTTCAAAAAAGAATTATAGAGGATGATCTTAACTCTTCAAAGTCCAAACATTTCATTTTTGCCCTATGCAGTAAACAACGAACCATTTGTTGTAACATGAGCTCCCTTTGACGATGCATCATTTGTCATCGTCTGCTGTCGTCGGAGCACCCTTTATCGTCGTCTGCTGCCATCGGATCCACCTTTGTTTCTTTTACCCAGATCTCTTTCAATATAAAAAACAGATTCTGAAGTTGGATTTAGAGATGGAATATGCTCAGGTGATAAAGGAATGGTTGGAGTAGGACTTGGAGTTTCCTCGACTTATCCATCTAAAGAGTTGTCTAACTTCAAAAAAAATGATAACAAGTTTTTTCTTTTCGTAGTGCTCGAAGATTGTTCTCTTTCCATTACAAATTCTACAAATAAATAAGATACTATATGAGCATAACTTTGACTGTTTCAACTTACAGAAGTATTACTTTAATTGTTCAACATAACAATTATACATAGGTACACTGAACCAGATATAATTACTGATTGGTGATAAATAATAAAAAAATAATTGAATAACATCATGTTAAGGTAGTGAAAAAACTAGAGAAAAGCAAGTATAAATTTTTTACCAAATAATATACAATTACTGCTTGGTGATAAAATTATTAATCAAGCACGTAAACTATCAATAATCTATACAATTAATCATTATAATTCTACACAAGTACACCAAATCAGATATACTTACGGATTGATGATAAAATTATTAATCAAACACATAAACTATCAATAATCTATATAATTAATCATTACAATTCTACACAAGTACATTGAATCAGATACAGCTACTGATTTGGTGATAAAATTATTAATCATACACGTAAACTATCAATAATCTACATAATTAGTCATTACAATTTTACACAAGTACACTGAATCAGATATTGTTACTGATTGGTGATAAATGACAGAAAAATACCAATATAACACTATAAGTCTATATCAATTAACAAATTAACACTATAATAATTAACACTTAACAACTATAACAAACTAATAATCGTGCATAGGGTATGGATCAGGACAAATGGCAACAATAAATTTATAAATTACAACTAGATAAGAGTTAAGCATATACTCACAAGTCACTAGGAGAGTAACTAGATAAGAGTTAGCACCACTGAAACAATATTCACTAATTCACAACCTTCAAATATATCTTATTGTCCTTCAAATAAATTCACTGATTCACAACCTTCTCCTACTGTCCAAAGATAATTATTTTGGATATCAGAACATTAAAACACAAATTAGAAGTTAGGAATTTTTTATAATTCTATATAATTTGAGTAGATAAAGTAGATAATTGTTTCTATAATTCAGAAATCAGGACTTATTCTAAAATTCAGAAGTCACTGTTTCACAACCTTCTCCTAGCTTTGTTCCAACTAAAATGAATAGATAAAGTAGGATTATTGCACCAAAAAACACAAATTACCATCAATAGTCAATATTCATCTTCCACTTTAATTTAATTTATGAGTCAAACAATTAACATGAGATAAAAGACTCAGAGACATCTGCATATATGTATATAATATATACATATATATATAGGAATATATGCATAGGAGCCCATTTAGGAATAAAAAATAGGATTTATCCCCAAAATAGGTAAATTATTTTTTATTTTAAATAAAATTTGATAAAAAATAAATACAATGAATTGTTTCAGGTCAGGATCAACCCTACTTTGGAGTTGATTTGATTAAATCCACTCTAATCCACCTATAATTTGATTAAATCAAACTAGCACATATTTGATTAGTCAAATTACCCAAAAGACCAGTGTCTCATCGTCGTGTTTGGTCGGTATCTCGCCATCTCGCTCACTCAGGAGCACGGGAGCAACATCAAAGGCTTGGAGGAAAAGTGTGAGCGGCCGACGTCAAAGGAGAAGCTCGGTCGGCATCGGAGAAGAAGCTGAGCAACATTGGATCGGTCGTCGGGAGTCGAGGGATATGGAAAGGACGAGGGCAAGGGCTAGCTCACTCAAAATCAAGATCAAAGAAGAAGAGGGGCTGAGGGGTAATAAGTTAAACGGGTCGGATCCAGCACGGGCGGGTGCCCGCCCTTGCCAGGTGCTGGATCCGACCCAAGAATCAGGGCTGGGCTTTTAAATTTTATTTTATTTTTTAACTGGGCCAGGAGGCAGGACTGGGCTAAAACCCAGTCCTGCCCCCCCCCCCAGCTCCGTCTTTGACCGCTAGGCAGGCCATCAAGGTTAAAAATCTTATGAACATCATCTTTTATGCAAGTGGAAGCTTGGCAACTCCTTGAGGGCAAGGGATAAGCTCACAAAGTTTCATGTTATCAGGGCAGTGATAGTAAGTACGCCCGGCAAATCCCGCACAACCTTCATTGATCCTAAGAACAGTTTTTCCTTTAAAAAAAAGTTGTAGAAACAAAAATGGAGAATAAAACACAATCTTTTTGCCTATTATGACCAAAATTTGCTCATTCTTTATTTCTTTTTTATAGGCAAGTTAGGGTTAGGCAGATTCCCAACAAATATCTCTTAAGCTTAGCCCCATGTGGCAGAAGGATTTGAACTTGGGCTTTCGGCTTGGCACATGACCACACTTACCACATTTGCTCATTCCTTTTGAAAGAACCAAATTTGCTTGTTCAAACTTAACTATTTTGTAAATGGGCCAACATGCTTCATAGGCACGAGTTCTAGCTTCACAAGAAGATCAATTGCAAATTTGATCAATTATCCATTGTGCCATTTGAACGATGACAAGCAAAAGCTCAAGGAGTGGAAATTATATAGAATCCACAGCTATTGAAACCAAGGTTGCAAAAAGTTCAGATACAGAACAGCTAAATACATAGATATTTGGGTCAGAATGGCATACGGAACAGCCAAAGATTGCAAACCCTCCGTCATGGATCCGACCCGTTTGCATCCCTAATTGAAACCCACTTGTTCATTGTTTGAAGTTGGGGATGTCGAATTACAGTGTCGGATACAATAACTAGTCTCAATTTTCTGGATAAATGGGTGCAAACAAGCAGTCTTGCGGTCTTGCGTCCATGGATTTGGTTTAGGTCGGATATTCGATTGAGTACAAATCTGATAGTCGGATTCAGTAGACATGGTAGCAAGCTTTTTCAAATCCGAGCAATAAGTTAACCTGATTATATATAAAAACATATCCAAATAGCTAATTGAATCAGGATTCAGTATCATATTTTTCCATCCACCGAATCCCATTGTGAAATATCTGATTGGGCTGGATTGGGTAACACCTATATCTGAACTGTGTCTGACTCATTTACATCCATAATCTTGAAAAAAAGTAGAATAAATTATCAACTGTTTTACTTGACTGCACCAGAAAGCCCCTTAAAAGTGGATATTAGGGAACCGTGAAAATCGATATTAAGAGAAAGGAGTTGATTGGATTTGAATTTGAATATCACATGACATGGTAGGGTCCAAATGAATTTGAAGTGTGTTTAAGAGAGAGAAGCGGAAGGAAGCGTAAATGTTGATTGGGAGTCAGCTAACCCCAAATAGAAAAAATAAATTCAAAAATCAATTTAATAAACAGGTGATATTTACAACTTGAATCACAAGGATTCCGGTGTGTTTCTAAATTTCTGATGATTCAAAAATTTACCCCACTTACCTCATTAAATCTTATATTCACCTATTTTACCTCATTATTGATTGCAATAATGGTGCACATAAAATGCTAAGGTGGGTAATGGGTCGACCCGAGACCCGCTAATTAAATGGGTCGTTGACTCAGCTACTCCAAACAAAGTCTGGCCCATAAATTGACAGGTTGGGCTGGCCCACAAGCTGCCCACCTCTACTTACAACTACACTCATCAAGAATAGTTGAAAGTCTGAATCGGACACTCACCTACAACCAAACATGAAGAGAAATCAAGAATATTTGAAACTCTGAATCCTTGAAAGAGTTACTTCCAAACAATATAAAGAATCCACAACTCTTTTAAAAACAAGGAGAAAGTTCAGTTTTTGTATTTTGATGGGTCCTGTCCAGATGATGATACACTAGCTGGTGCGAGCGATATAGATGTTTATGCAGAATAATAAAATATCAATAGGATCCGTCCAGTAAGACAAAGAATCAGGGGCATGAGGACACTCGATGCAAGTTTGACTCGCAACTCAAAAAGTTGTATAATTTTTTAATCAACAACAAACTATTTTTTGGTATTTTAATAGTTTAAAATGCACGTTTTTATTAAGAAACAACTCATAGTATTAAAAAACAATTAAAATTTAATTAAAATAATGTCATACTTGTCTGTGCCTATGCTTGTCTGCTCATGTCATCATGGACACTCCCCAAATGGCTTGTCCCTGTGACATATGCATGCAAATTCTTAAAGTATCTAAAATGTCCCAACCCATCGTTCCAAAAAAGGAGTGATTAGTCATTAGAGATGAACATTTAAAAAAGATAATTAGATGTTGGTATAGCCCAAGTTTTTTTTTAAGACAAACTGGGGTTAGGCAGACGCCGCAGACCCCACCAGTTAGACAACTTGCAACGTCCCAACAACTAACAACTCCTACCAGACAAGGGGAGCCCCCCTCTTAGATTTAGCCCAAATTACCAGAATTTGTTTCCTTATCTTCAAACAAGATAAGGAATCAAGAGGAACTGAAAGCCCAAATCATTAATACTTTCAATCTTGGAATATAATGCACATTTTCCTTCAAAACCAATTCCCTTGATTTCCTGTAAATTGATATTCTCCGTCTCTTTTCTAAACCCTCCAAATACTTCCTCCCAAACACAGCCTCAATGCTTTCACAACCATCCTGCTAGCCACGCGGGCTAACCCTGGTCACTTTTCATGTATTACCGACCAGATCTGCCACAATCAAACACGAGAGGGTGTTGTGTGTTTTCCCCGGAACACTAATTTGTGTGTTCCGATGTGTACGGAAGAATATCTTGGGATCCACGATAATTCATATGTCAATGTTGCCCACGTTGACTTTATAATAAAATAACATATAAAAAAGGTAGATATGCTTTTGATGAAAATGTTCTCCCGCTCCTCGTAAATAGATTTGCACGTTCCGCCTTTGTTTTTAGCTTGTGTTACAACACATGGTCGCCTTCTCGTTTTTGCCTTGTGTTAGATAGAAAACATTCTTGGGTTCGTTCATACCTTGTCGAGATTTTTCTATCCACTTTCTCCTCCTTCTTTTGCCTTGATTTTCTTTGCCTTTTTCTGTTGTCCTTCTCATTCCTTTGCTTTTGCTTCTCTTCGTCATCATTCTTCTTCTTTTTCTTTTTCATATGTACTTCTTCCTCATCATCCTTCGCTGGATTATCATCTTCAATATCTAACGGATTAGGCTCCGCTCTATACTTTATCAACAATTGCTCCCTTTTTTATCATTCTCAATTGTCATTATTGTGTAGTACGCTTCTAATTGCTCATACAAAGCATATTGTTTGACGCTTTCATCAAGAGATTTCTTTCCTAACGATAAAGTGTTTCTTCTCTTACGAATATAAGCCATTGGTAACCTGCACAACACAAAAACTCACTGAGATGGCAATGGGTGCTTTGGCAAAAGAAGATGAAACATTAGATTTTTTATGAAATGTTTAGGGAGAAATATTGTGAGGAGCTCCTTTTATAGTAGAGGATTTTAATGCTTATGGGACCCACCAAAGATTTTATAATAAAATAGCATATGCCTTTAAGAGGTTCATGTTTTAGGTGGTTTACGCAATGACGACTTTGCTGGCCACAACGATTTGTCTTTTTTACAAAAATATTGTCACAGAATCAAGATAGAAATCGATATTAATAATCAAAACAATATCTTAAATCAATATCAAGAATCAGCATAGAAATCGATATTAAGATTCAGAACAATATCTTAAATCGATTTGGAAATTCTTATTGATATCTTAAAAATCGATATTTAGAATCAAATCAATATCTTAAATCGATATTAAGAATCAAAACAATATCTTACATCGATATTAAGAATCAAAATAATATCTTAAATCGATATTAAGATTCAGAACAATATCTTAAATCGATTTGGAAATTCGTATTGATATATTAAAAATCAAAATGTAATCGTAAATCGATATTAATAATCAAAACAATATCTTAAATTGATATCAAGAATCAACATAAAAATTGATATTAAGAATCAAAACAACATATTAACTCGATATGAAAATTCTTATTGATATCTTACAAATCGATGTTTAGAATCAAAACAATATCTTAAATTGACATTAAGAATCAAAACAATATCTTAAATCGATATTAATAATCAACAAAGGAATCAATATTAAGATTTAGAACAATATCTTAAATCGATGTTAAGAATCAAAACAACATCTTAAATCAATATGAAAAATCCTATTGATATCTTACAACTTAATATTTAGAATCAAAACAATATCTTAAATCGATATTAAGAATCAAAACAATATCTTAAATCGATATTAAGAATCAACATAAAAATCGATATTAAGATTCATACCAATATCTTAAATCGATTTAAAATTTTGTATTAATATCTTAAAAATCGATATTTAGAATCAGAACGTAATCTTAAATCAATATTAATAATCAAAACAATATCTTAAATCGATATCAAGAATCAACATAGAAATCGATATTAAGAATCAAAACAACATTAAATAAATATGAACATTTTTATTGCTATCTTAAAAATCGATATTTAGAATCAAAATAATATCTTAAATCGATATTAAGAATCAACATAGAAATCGATATTAAGATTCAAAACAATATCTTAAATCGATTTGGAAATTCGTATTGATATCTTAAAAATTGATATTTATAATTAAAACGTAATCTTAAATCGATATTAATAATCAAAATAATATCTTAAATTGATATCAAGAATCAACATAGAAATCGATATTAAGAATCAAAACAACATTAAATAAATATGAAAATTTCTATTGCTATTTTACAAATCGATATTTAGAATCAAAACAATATCTTAAATCGATATTAAGAATCAAAACAATATCTTAAATAGATATTATGAATCAACATATAAATCAATATTAAGATTCAAAATAATATCTTAAATTGATTTGGAAATTCATATTGATATCTTAAAAATCGATATTTAGAATCAAAACAATATCTTAAATCGATATTAAGAATCAAAACATCTTAAACCGATGTGAAAATTTCTATTGATATCTTACAAATCGATATTTAGAATCAAAACAATATCTTAAATCGATATTAAGAATCAAAATAATATCTTAAATCGATATTAAAAATTAGCATAGAAATCGACATTAGGATTCAGAACAATATCTTAAATCATTTTTGAAATTTATATTGATATCTTAAAAATCGATATTTAAAATCAAAACGTAATCTTAAATTAATATTAATAATCAAAACAATATCTTAAATCGATATCAAGAATCAGTATAAAAATCAATATTAAGAATAAAAAAAACATATTAAATTGATATAGAAATTTCTATTAATATCTTACAAATCGATATTTAGAATAAAAAATAATATCTTAAATCAATATTAAGAATCAAAATAATATCTTAAATCGATATTAAGAATCAACATAGGAATTGATATTAAGATTCAGAACAATATCTTAAATCCATTTAGAAATTTGTATTGATATCTTAAAAATCGATATTTAGGATCAGAATGTAATCTTAAATCAATATTAATAATCAAAACAATATCTTAAATCGTTATGGAAATTCCTATTGATATCTTAAAAATCATTGTAATATTTAGTCGATTTGCCTTTGTTACAAAAATATTGTCATAGTATAGGGTTTAGGATTTAAGGTTTTAGGGTTTAGGGCTTTGGGTTTTAGGGTTTAGGGTTTAGGGTTAGGGTTTAGGGTTTAGAGTTTTGAGTTTAGGGTTAAGGTATAGGGTTTAGGATTTAGGGTTTAGAGTTTAGAGTTTAGGGTTAAGGTATAGGGTTTAGGATTTAGGGTTTAGGATTTTGGTTTAGGGTTTAGTAATATATTATGGGTTTAGGCATTAGAGTTTAGGGTTTAGGGTTTAGTAATATATTATGTGTTTAGGATTAGGGTCAAGTAAGATATTAAGGGTTTAGGGTACAGGTTTAGATATAGTAATATATTATGGGATATATGTACCGATTTGTAAAATATGAAGTGCTTCCTAGTATCGATTTATTAGATATTTGTAGTATGTAATTGAAAACTGTGCATGAGGAATTTACATTGTAGCGACATGAGGTGGCCCTTTGTGTATTCAAATCGTTGCTCATTTAACGATTTCTATGAAAATCGCTTCAAAGCTTCGTACCTATAATTAAATATTTGTCACGTGAATCTCTATCATGAGAAAGTATAAATCGCTTTTTTGTCAAACATATAAATTGTTCCTACTTTAAATGTACAAATAGCTGCTTCAAACTTATAAATCGATGTATAAATCACACCCTTCATAAATACATATCTCAGTTGTATAGAAAATATTGGAATAGTATAACGCAAATCGCGGTTGTAGTAACATACCTTCGATTTGCGAGATATTGTCTTGTTTTTTAATAGCGATTTGTAATGTAAAACCCGTGAAATTTATAAAATTCTAAATGAATAAAAGTGGAGCATTTATGTGAAATAATGAGATTTTATGCTAAGCAATACAATTTTTGATGATTTGAAGTTTCTAGAACGAAACCGGTAACAAACCCTCAAAATTGGTAATTGGATCTGGATCTTGGCAAGATCCGATAATCTGACCCGGTTCACGGGACCCAATGGTAAATTCAATGGTTTCGGGATAATAGCGTGAGATCCAAAACACATTTAAGGTAAGAGAGGACAAGTTTAGAATCAATGGGTGAAAAATCCAATTGAAAATGGAAGAAATTCATCAACAAGGGAAAACATCCAAATATGACATAAATAGAATTTTCTTGCAAAAGTAAATACCAAGTGATGGTGTGGTGTAGTGGTAGGACGCACGGTTGTGTGGAGCCACAACCAAAGTTCAAAGCCCCAGAGCACCCACATAAAAATAAAAAAACATTGCTTTTTCATGAAATCTGGAACAGAACTGAAAGGGTTAAATACAATTTAATTCACACACTTTACAACGAAAAGCAATGTAGCACAACTGGTGGGGCTCGTTACCCCTTAGGTTGAAGACCCCGATTCAAAACCCCTTATGCATGGATTTTTCTTTTTTGCACAAAAAGAGGATGTTGATAAATGAAAAAAGAAGAATAAGAAGAATAAGAAGAACAAGAAGAACAAGAAGAAGATGGTAAAAACGTAGGATCTTGGCCAAGCCTACTTCTTAGGCCTTTTCAGCTCACTTTACCAACATTGGTGGGGAATCCCACCAAAAAGGGAAAGGGGTACCCATAAAGCAAAAAATATATAGTTAGAGGAAATTTTTGCTAAAGGAGGAGGGGGGGGGGGCAAAATTGGAAGTGCATTGTACCCACCTCAACAATCGTGGGATTGAGGTTGGGGTTGCATTTAAAAAAAATCAAAAACTCCCTAAGTAGTAGGGGAGTTAAAATAGAGCACCAGGAGAGAACCGTCAACCCACTATTGATGTCTCTCTCTCTCTTTCTCTCTCTCTCAACGTTTTCTCTTTCTATCCCATTGTGGTGCTCGACCTCCATAGCCGAACAAGAGGGTTTTCTCCCTTGGGACATACCGGGCTCCAACGTAAAGGAAGGAGAACGCATTATCGTCGGGCGGACGCTCTGAAGAGGTAAGGGGTGTTATATATTGTATGTAAGTTTTCATGTCCTGTTGCGCAAAAATGTCGCAGCAATACCCACCTTGTTATGAACAACACCATCTGCCTTCTTAACCATCGATGTTGTGGCTCATGCTCGGAATGGGTCGAGTCATCCCTTCAACGAAATAATAAATTCATGGTGGTTCAGCAAACCGCCCTTGTCTTGGCTAACACAAGGGTCTCGTGTTGTACATGCCCTTGGGTGTTGGAGTGCCAACTCCTTCACGTATGTAGTTTCATAAAAGGCTGGTGAGCTGCTCAAAAACCCTCCACCCAGATGATCTATGTTTCTTCATATAGATATAAGCTAGTTCAAGTCGAGAGTGTTTAACCCATCGAGTCTTCTGATATTAGATTATGTTCTAATGTTTATTACCATGATTTGAGCATCTAAAAATGGTGAATTTACATATTTGATGCTGAATAATAATTCATAGTACTGAACTAACTCTTATTTTCTTAAGTGGAGACATGAGCCTTCATGTTGGTTTAAGTCAAAAAAAAAAAGAAAGATGGTTCTGTTAACTTGACCTTGTAGAACACAATAATGAAGACTCTAATGTGGATCCAATTGCATCGAATCAGACAGAGTTACAGAGTCCAACATCTTAGTTTCTATGCCCAACTTTATTTACAACAAAAGCATTTATATACATACTAGTTTTTACTTACTGTGTTGATATAATTTAAAACCAAGTCAATCCTGTGTGCCTATTATTTACTATTTTTATTCCTTTTGTGTTGTTTTCATCCATTTTTTATACAAATCATCTCTAATCATTCATTTATTCCTTCAACGAATTCTTGTTGGTTCATCATCTATTGCTAATTATGGGCCTGGTGAGTAGATAGCAGTACAACCAGGTGACTGGAAACTGCAGTTTGGTTCACATAATAATTTGTTTGGGTTTGGACATACTAGTGAGGAAAACACGTCATTTTCTGGTTCTAAGAAATAGAAAAATGTATTCTTGATATATGCTCTATACTCATTAGAAAACACATCATTTTCTGGTTCTAAGAAACAGAAAAATTTATTTTTTGATATATGTTGTGTACTCATTAGGAAGCACTTCATTTTCTGGTTATAAGAAACAGAAAATTTTATTTTTGATATATGATGTGTAGTCATTAGGAAGCATTTCATTTTCTGGTTATAAGAAACAGAAAAATTTATTTTTGATATATGTTGTGTACTCATTAGGAAGCATATCATTTTCTGGTTATAAGAAACATGGAAATTTATTTTGATATATGCAGTGTGCTCATATTAGGAAATACGTCATTTTCTGGTTATAAGAAAGAAAAAAAAATGAGGATGGGCAGGGGTCGGCTTGACCCCAGCCTCCTTCTTGTTACCCTCATGACTATGGACTTAGTCGACCTTAATGGTCGTCCTGTTCCCAACCTGATTTGGGTCGATTTGGTAACATGAAGAAGACTGGCCAAATTTTGATGCAGCCTCCACAACAAGTGTTGAGGGCGCTGCTGGCCTTTTGTAAATTGCAAGCCCTGATAGTGTTGCGGAAGTGCAACCCGAAAAGAATAAATAAATAAATAAATAAATATAATAATAATAATAATAATAATAATAATATTTTTTTATGGCACCCAACATTTGGTTGGTTTCAGTTGGTTGCGGGAGAGGCTTGATTGGGGACCTGATTTGGTCCCAACCAGTGGCTAGGCCACTCTTGTCTAACCGGGTTGGGCTTGGGGTCTTGTGACGTTACCATCTTCATCTGCGGATTGGAGGAGCTGGCATTGCGTACTACGTAGGAGTGACACTCGGCTGGAGCAAAACCGTAGGTTACCTCTCCTTGGTGACCGCAATGGTGCAAGTTTTTTAGCATTATTGGGGTGACCTTTCGGGGTCTGCCATAACTACAGGACCCGATGGTAATAGAGCACCATTGACTCGGGTACTAGATGGATCCTACATACGTAGGTGTAACAGACAGGACCAATGGATCCCGTTTCTTGTCAGACAGTTTACGACAAGACGAGCACTACTATAACAACTTGTTTCAATAAAAGTAACAGGAGGCTATTGTACTAAGGTCTTGGGTAGTCGCCATGACGCGATGAGTTGCAATGACCATAATCAGAGAACACTCTAGAAAAGAATGTATAAAATAAATAATTTATGCCGCAAAGTTGGCATAGTTCATGGGGTACAAATGCCTACACCCTAGCTCATAACTTCAAAAAAAAAAATTGATGATTGTGGGTTCCGAGTCGAGCCATGTTTCGAGAAATGCTATCTTGATGGTGCTCATGGCACCCTGACAAAAAAAAATCATACAATGTGTGTGAACCTTAAGGCAGGTTCGGGATTTTGAGAATCCTCTGTGGTGCGATGACTCGCACAGGAAAATAATTGAGAAATTCAATATGAGATTTATGAGGCTCTGGGTATACCTGAAAGAAGGTATATGTTATCGGACCCCCTCGTAGTGTGATAGCTCGTACTTGGTTATAAAGAAAATGTAAAATAAAATATAAAACACAAAACCCTTGAGACTCTGGGTATACTTGAAAGACGATATATGTTACCGGATTCTTCGGGCTCTGGGTACACCTGAAAGATGATGTATATTACTCGACCCATGGTCTACCTTAGAGAGTGTAGGTGGTACAAGTTTTGTGGACATTCTTGTTTTCGTGAGAGCTAGACGTCTCACCAGGTCCTCAGTCCACGAAATTAGGGGACCAGGACTACCAGTGTATCCTAGGTGGTAGATCCAAGTCTTCTGCAGAAGTGTCAAGGGTGCATCCTAATTATGTTATTGTCACTAAGGAGTTCTCTCTCGATCATGGGTCGTCCGCTTTGGATATCCGTACGGCTAGTCATACGGGTTATTAAATAATAGACCCTCGTATGGTCTCGGTCCGCTACAAGGTCTATGTCTGTGCGTACCCACAGGGAAAGAGTAAGCTAAACATTAAACAATTTAAGTGTACTGGAAACTTATTTATGAAAATTTGTGTACTGTTGATATGACTTTCGTAAAACTTGTGGAATCTACAGCTTCTGCTAATATACTTTTAGTTCAGTAAACTTTTACACTGTATCATGAATTAGAAAGCATAATCATACTTCTTAGAATGATATAAATTTTTATGCTAGTTATATCTGCAGATGTTGCACATATTTGTACACAGAACACTGAGCACCACATATAAATATAATGCTTCTTACGCAGACAAGGGATTCTGACCCTTCTGCTTTAAATGTTTTTGATATATCAACTAATCGAAGCATCGGGGTGTCATTTTGGATAAAGCCAAGAGATCTCATTTATTCAGTATCTTATGTTTGAACTCTGATTAATAGATTTACATTTCTGTTATGAGATGTAATTAATGACATTAATGCTTTAATCAATGAATGGTATGCTTTTACTACTTCTTTGTTTTACCCTGTAATGCACCCAACTCTTGTTTTCACACTTTCGCTATTTAAAAGAAAAATTACTCCAAAATTTTTACTATAAAAGTTAGGGCGTTACAACTGTGGTATCAGAGCATGACTGAATAATTTGAGATCTTGGCTCTTCCAGCCACCACGATGGCTCTGTAAGTATGTAAAAATGTTGTTTCTGTAATATAGAGATAAAAAACCATATAAGTATGTATGATCCCTTCACAAAATTATAACTAAGGTTATAATGTATTTTCATTACTCAAATAGATGGCTTGGGCAAAATGCTGCAACGACATTATGGAGACGCTACATAACCTGGCCGAAGTAGTAGGCCAACAGGCTACGACAATGCAACAGATGGGCAACAATTTACACCAGGTGGCCCACGAGAAGAGTACAAACGGTGGGACTATGTCTTACAAGAAATTCATGGACATGGATCCTCCTGCTTTCTCCGAAAAGACGAATCCAGAAGTCGTTGAGAGTTGGATTAAGGAGATTGAACGCATCTTTCGTGTACTGGAGGTGCCCGAGGAGCGTCGAGTGGACTTTGGGACTTATCATCTCAAAGATCATGTTGAGAAATGGTGGGAAACCACCAGGGCAGTCAAGTTCCAGGACGACCCAGTATCTTGGACTGAATTCGTAGAAGTCTTCAATGCCACCTATTTTTCCAAGCACGAGAGGGCAAAGAAGATGCAAGAATTATTGGATTTGCAACAAGGCGAGATGCCCCTCGTCGATTACATCACTAAGTTCCACAGTTTGGAACAATATTGTCCGAACGTGTACACATAAGACGAGGATCGGGCAATGAAGTTTGCTTGAGGCTTGAAGACGGGCCTGAGGAACCGTCTATACACATGAAGGCCCAAGAACCTCGAGGAGGCTATTCAGGTAAAAGATCTTTTCTCTTCGTGGTATAAGTTGCATAAAAGTTTATAAGGTACCGTTAACCATTAGATTGTAATGGATTGTTCCTGTCTGTCCCAGACACACAGGTGGTGACTCTCCTTGATGACGACTAGAAGGAGGGACAAAGGTCGCAGAAGAACAAAATCGGGGTTCAAAAACCTGAATTCAAGAAGAAGGTTGGTGGGAGGCGATTCCACCCTCAGAACAAGAATCCACGACACAAGAATGGTACCAAACCTAAGCTAGAACAAAATGAAAGGTGTCAGAAGTGCAACCGCTTTCACCCCAGACAACAGTGTCCCCGTGAGACAGGAGATTGTCTATACTGTGAAAAAATGGGACATTATATCAAGGAGTGTCGGAAGAAACAAGCTGATGATGCACGACGCGACATTGGAGGACAACAGCCTCAACAACACTGTGCCCCACCACTACAACCTCGGGCGGCCCCACAGCGCGTAGCAGGACGCGTGCATGCTACCACAGCTGATCAACTGGAGAAGGGGGACCTTGTGCAAGGTACTATGCTTGTTTCAGATCAAGCTGCCCTTGTCTTATTTGACTGTGGCGCTTCCCATTCCTTCATTTCTTTATATTTTGCAAAACAACTTAGAATCCCTACAGAATCATTAAATAAAAAACTAGTAGTATATAACTCTATAGGATTCAATAAAATTTGTGTAAACTACATGCCAGAAGTAGAAGTTATTTTAGGAGAACACAATTTACCTGCCAACCTAATCATACTTGATATGACCGAATACAATGTCATACTGGGTATGGATTGGCTCTTTGAACACTATGCTAGGGTCCTCTGTAGAGAAGGAAAAGTAATTTTGTCTCGACCGGATATGCCGAAAATTGAATTCCGATTAGCAAGGCCTGGAATCAAGAAAAGGGTTATTTCGACCCTCAAGGCCCAAAAGTATCTTCATCGGGGAGATATGGTTTTCCTAGTCAGTATGATCGAAGGAGAAATGAAGTCAACTCCGATTAGGGATCTAGAAATTGTCAGCGATTTTGCCGATGTATTTTCAGAAGAACTTCCTGGACTTTCTCCTTAGTGGGAAGTCGAGTTTGGGATCGAACTAATGTCAGGTACAAAGCCAATATCAAGCGCACCCTATCGGATGGCACCAGCAGAGTTGGAAGAACTGAAGAAGCAGTTGCAAGAGCTGATGGAGCGTGGTTTTGTACGACCGAGCACATCTCCATGGCACCAGTCCTATTCGTGAAAAATAAAGACGGGTCTATGAGACTATGCATAGACTATAGAATGCTGAACCAAGCAATTGTGAAGAACAAATATCCTCTACCCCGTATTGAGGATATATTTGATCAACTGAAAAGAGCAAAAGTCTTTTCTAAGATTGATTTGAGGTCAGGTTATCATCAATTGAGAATAAAAGATGAGGATATTCCAAAATCAGCATTTCGAACCAGATATGGGCATTTTGAGTTTGTGGTAATGCCATTTGGACTCACTAATGCTCCTGCGACATTCATGGACCTGATGAAACGGGTATTCAGGCCATACTTGGACTCTTTTGTCATCATCTTCATTGATGACATACTGATATACTCAGAAAATGCGAAGGAACACAAATAACATCTCAAAATCGTTTTAGAAATCCTCCGGACACATTAGTTATATGCCAAATTTTCGAAATGCGAATTTTGGCTTGATGAAGTTATGTTCCTTGGACATGTGATATCGAAGGATGGAGTTTCAGTAGATCCTGCCAAAGTCGAAGTTGTGATGAATTGGTCACAACCAAAGAATGTTAGTGAAATTCGAAGCTTCCTAGGATTAGCTGGCTACTATAGGTGATTCATTCAAGACTTCTCTCGAATTGTTATGCCAATGACAAAGCTTCTACGAAAAGGGGTAAAGTTCGAATGGAATTAGAAGAGTGAAGAAAACTTTCAAACTCTTAAAGCTAAACTTACCACAGCTCCAGTATTAGCTTTACCATCTAGAAGCGGAGGATTCGTGGTGTACACGGATGCTTCTGGTACTGGACTGGGGTGTGTACTGATGCAGTATGGCAAGGTCATTGCCTATGCATCACGACAACTGAAGATTCATGAGAGGAATTACCTCACTCACGACCTGGAGTTGGAGGCCGTGGTTTTTGCTTTGAAGGTTTGGAGACATTATTTATATGGGGAGCAGTTCGAAGTCTTCACTTATCACAAGAGCTTGAAGTATATGTTTTCTCAGAAGGAACTTAATATGCAACAAAGAAGGTGGCTCGAGTTCATCAAGGACTATGAGTTTACAATCTCGTACCATCCGGGAAAGCAAATGTTGTTGCTGATGCCCTTAGTCGCAAGGTTGGGGGAAATCTTTCTAGCCTGGTAAGTCTTGGATGAAAGATGATTTCTGAATTCACATAATGAAGACATTTCTCCGACGATCAAGGCATACTTAGGTTGTCTAGCCTGACAGTACGATCAAAATTGCGAGAGCGGATCATGATTAAGCAAAAAGAAGACTCGCAGTACGGAAAGATGGAGGCATTGGCATTGCAAGAAGACACTGTTTTCCAGCGCAAAGAGGATGAAAGTATATGGTTTTAAGATCGGCTATGGGTGTCGAGCGACCCAGAGACCAGAGAAGAGTTATTGGCAGAGGCACATAAGAGCAAGTATACCATTCACCCGGGAAGTACCAAGATGTTTAAAGATATACAACTCAGATACTGGTGGAATGGAATGAAGCGTGATGTTGCAAGATACGTTGCAAAGTGCTTGACGTGTCAACAAATCAAAATTAAGCATCAAAGGTCGGCAGGAACGATGCAGCTGATGAAAATTCCTCAATGGAAATGGGAGCATATCACGATGGATTTCATGATGGGGTTACCACGAACCCGAAAGAACCATGACTCTATTTGGGTAGTGGTTGACCGACTCACTAAGTCAACACATTTTCTACCAATAAGGAAGAATCAGTCACTTGAAAGCTTGACCGACCTGTATATCCAAGAGATAGTATGACTACATGGGGTGCCAATCTCGATCATATTCGATAGAGACCCTCGGTTTACCTCACGACTATGGGGGCAGTTACAAAATGCATTGAGAACTAAGTTGAAGTTCAACACTGCCTTTCATCCACAAACTGACGAACAGTCAGAAAGAACCATACAGACACTGGAAGACATGTTACATGCCTGTATGCTGGATTGGAAAGGAGAATGGGATGCTCATGTGGTACTGGAAGAATTCGCCTACAATAATAGCTACCATGCGAGTATTGGCATGACGCCCTTCGAAGCACTGTATGGGCGACCTTGTAGGTCACCGGTATATTGGAATGAAGTTGGTGAAAGAACAGTTGAGTCGCCAATGGTACTTCAACATTACACTGAACAAATACAGAAGATACGAGATCGACTTAGAGCAGCACAGAGTCGACAGAAAAGTTATGCGGATCAGAGACACAGAGAGCTTAGTTTCGAAGTGGGAGATACAGTCTTTGTCAAGGTATCGCCGACGAAGAGCGTTTTCAGATTCAGAAAAAAAGGGGAAGTTGAGTCCTAGATACGTCGGACCTTTTCCGATATTAGAGCGAATCGGCGAAACTGCTTATCAAGTAGAGCTATCATCTCAACTTGCCAAGATTCATAATGTATTTCACGTATCAATGTTGAGAAAATACATTCAAGATCTGTCACATGTGATTCAGTTTGAGGACATCAATGTATAAGAAGACCTGACAGTAGAAGAGAGATCGATCGAAGTCGTAGATCACAGTGAGCGGGTGATGCGAAACAATATCATCCCACTAGTCAAAGAGAGATGAAGACATCATGGCTTAGAAGAATGCACGTGGGAACCAGAAGCAACAATGAAGGACAAGTACCCTCAATTGTTTGATTGATATGTATTACAAATTTTGCGAACAAAATTTCTATTTAGAGGAGAAGGATGTAAAACCCGTGAAATTTACAAAATTCTAAATGAATAAAAGTGGAGCAATTATGTGAAATAGTGAGATTTTATGCTAAGCAATAATTTTTTTGATAATTTGAGGTTTCTAGAACGAAACTGGTAACAAACCCTCAAAATTGGTATTTGGATCCAGATATTGGCAAGAACCGATAATCTGACCCGCTTCACAGGACCCAATGGTAAATTCAATGGTTTCGGGATAATAGCGTGAGATCCGAAACACATTTAAGGTAAGAGAGGGCAAGTTTAGAATCAACGGGTGAAAAATCTACTTGAAATGGAAGAAATCCATCAACAAAGAAAAATGTCCAAATATGACATAAATAGATTTTTCTTGCAAAAGTAAACACCAAGTGATGGTGTGGTGTAGTGGTAGGATGCACGGTTGTGTGGAGCCACAACCCAAGTTCAAAACCCCGGAGCGCCCACATAGAAATAAAAAATATTATTTTTTCATGAAATCCGGAAAGAAACTGAAAGGGTTAAATATAATTTAATCCACACACTTTGCAACGAAAAGCAATGTAGCACAACTGGTGGGGCTCGTTACCCCTTAAGTTGAAGACCCCGGTTCAAAACCCCTTGTGCAAGGATTTTTCCTTTTTGCACAAAAAGAGGATGTTGATAAATGAAAAGAAGAAGAAGAAGAAGATGGTAAAAACGTGTGATCTTGGTCAAGCCTACTTCTTAGGCCTTTTCAGCTCACTTTACCAACATTGGTGGGGAATCCCACCAAAAAGGGAAAGGGATACCCATAAAGCAAAAAAAATATAGTTAGAGGAAATGTTTGGTAAAGAAGGAGGGGGGCAAAATTGGAAGTGCATTGTACCCACCTCAACAATCATGGGATTGAGGTTGGGGTTGCATTTAAAAAAAATCAAAAACTCCCTAAGTAGTAGGGGAGTTAAAATAGAGCACCAAGAGAGAACCGTCAACCCACTATTGACGTCTCTCTCTCTCTCTTTCTCTCTCAATGTTTTCTCTTTCTATCCCATTGTGGTGCTCGACCTCCATAGCCGAACAAGAGGGTTTTCTCCCTTGGGACGTACCGGGCTCCAACGTGAAGGAAGGAGAACACATTATCGTCGGCAGGAAGCTCTGAAGAGGTAAGGGGTGTTATATATTGTGTGTAAGTGTTCATGTCCTGTTGCGCAAAAATGTCGCAGCAATACCCACCTTGTTATGAACAACACCATCTGCCTTCTTAACCATCGATGTTGTGGCTCGTTCTTGGAATGGGTCGAGTCATCCCTTCAACGAAATAATAAATTCATGGTGGTTCAGCGAACCGCCCTTGTCTTGGCTAACGCAAGGGTCTCGCATTGTACATGCCCTTGGGTGTTGGAGTGCCAACTCCTTCACGTATGTTGTTTCATAAAAGGCTGGTGAGCTGCTCAAAAACCCTCCACCCAGATGAGTTGTGTGTCTTCATATAGATATAAGCTAGTTCAAGTCGAGAGTGTTTAACCCAACGAGTCTTTTGATATTAGATTATGTTCTAATGTTTATTACCATGATTTGAGCATCTGAAAATGGTGAATTTACATATTTGATGCTGAATAATAATTCATAGTACTGAACTAACTCTTATTTTCTTAAGTGGAGACAAGAGCCTTCACGTTGGTTTAAGTAAAAAAAAAAAGATGGTTCTGTTAACTTGACCTTGTAAAACACAATAATGAAGACTCTAATGTGGATCCAATTACATCGAATCAGACAGAGTTACGGAGTCCAACATCTTAGTTTCTATGCCCAACTTTATTTACAACAAAAGCATTTATATACATACTTGTTTTTACTTACTGTGTTGATATAATTTAAAACCAAGTCAATCCTGTGTGCCTATTATTTACTATTTTAATTCCTTTTGTGTTGTTTTCATCCATTTTTTTTATGTAAATCATCTCTAATCATTCATTTATTCCTTCAACGAATTCTTGTTGGTTCATCATCTAATGCTAACTATGGGCCTGGTGAGTAGATAGCAGTACAACCTGGTGACTGGAAGCTACAATTTGGTTCACATAATAATTTGTTTGGGTTTTGACATACTAGTGAGGAAAACATGTCATTTTCTGGTTCTAAGAAATAGAAAAATGTATTCTTGATATATGTTGTGTACTCATTAGAAAGCACATCATTTTCTGGTTCTAAGAAACATAAAAAGTTGTTTTTTGATATATGTTGTGTACTCATTAGGAAGCACTTCATTTTTTGGTTATAAGAAACATAAAAATTTATTTTTGATATATGTTGTGTAGTCATTAGGAAGCATTTCATTTTCTGGTTATAAGAAACAGAACAAATTATTTTTGATATATGTTGTGTACTCATTAGGAAACATATCATTTTCTGGTTATAAGAAACAGGGAAATTTATTTTGATATATGCAGTGTGCTCATATTAGGAAATACGTCATTTTCTGGTTATAAGAAAGAAAAAAAAAATGAGGATGGGCAAGGGTCGGCTTGACCCCAGCCTCCATCTTGTTACCCTCATGACTATGGACTTAGCCGACCTTAATGGTCGTCCTGTTCCCAACCTGATTTGGGTCGATTTGGTAACCTGAAGAAGACTGGCCAAATTCTGATGCAGCCTCCATAACAAGTGTTGAGGGCGTTGCTGGCCTTGTGTAAATTGCAAGCCCTGATAGTGTTGCGGAAGTGCAACCCGAAAAGAATAAATAAATATATATATATAATAATAAAATAATTTTTTATGGCACCCAACATTTGGTTGGTTTCAGTTGGTTGGGGGAGAGGCTCGATTGTGGACCTGATTTGGTCCCAACTAGTGGCTAGGCCACTCTTGTCTAACCGGGTTGGGCCTGGGGTCTTGTGACGTTACCATCTTCAGCTGCAGATTGGAGGAGCTGGCATTGCGTACTACCTAGGAGTGACACTCGACTGGAGCAAAACCGTAGGTTACCTCTCCTTGGTGACCGCAACGGTGCAAGCCTTTAAGCATTATTGGGGTGACCTTTCAGGGTCTGCCAAAACTACGGGACCCGATGGTAATAGAGCACCATTTACTCAGGTACTAGATGGATCCTACATACGTAGGTGTAACAGACAGGACCAATGGGTCCCGTTTCTTGTTAGACAGTTTACGACAAGACGAGCACTACTATAACAACTTGTTTCGATAAAAGTAACAAGAGGCTATTATACCAAGGTCTTGGGTAGTCGCCATGACGCGATGAGTTGCGATGACCATAATCGGAGAACACTCTAGAAAAGAATGTATAAAATAAATAATTTATGCCACAAAGTTGGCATAGTTCATGGGGTACAAATGCCTACACCCTAGCTCATAACTTCAAAAAAAAAAAATGATGATTGTGGGTTTCGAGTCGAGCCACGTTCCGAGAAATGCTATCTTGATGGTGCTCATGGCACCCTAACAAAAAAAAATCATACAATGTGTGTGAACCTTAAGGCGGGTTCGGGATTTTGAGAATCCTCTGTGGTGCGATGACTTGCACAGGAAAATAATTGAGAAATCAAATATGAGATTTATGAGGCTCTGGGTATACCTGAGAAATGGTATACGATAGCTCACACTTGGTTATAAAGAAAATGTAAAATGAAATATAAAACATAAAACCTTTGAGACTCTAGGTATACCTGAAAGACGGTATATGTTACCGGATTCTCCGGGCTCTGGGTACACCTGAAAGATGGTGTATGTTACTGAACCCATGGTCTACCTTAGAGAGGGTAGGTGGTACAAGCTTCGTGGACATTCTTGTTTTCGTGAGAGCTAGGCGTCTCACTAGGTCCCCAGTCCACGAAGTTAGGGGTCCAGGACTACCAATGTGTCTTAGGTGGTAGATCCAAGTCTTCTGCAGAAGTGTCAAGGGTGCATCCTAATTATGTTATTGCCACTGGGGAGTTCTCTCTCGGTCATGGGCCATCCTCTTTGGATATTCGTAGGGCTAGTCATACGGGTTATTAAATAATAGATCTCCGTATGGTCTCAGTCCGCTACGAGGTCTATGCCTATGCGTACCCACAGGGAAAGAGTAAGTTAAACATTAAACAATTTAAGTGGACTGGAAACTTATTTATGAAAAATTGTGTACTGTTGATATGACTTTCGTAAAACTTGTAGAATCTACAACTTCTGCTAATATACTCTTAGTCCATTAAACTTTTAAACTGTATCATGAATTAGAAGGCATAATCATATTTCTTAGAACGATATAATTTTTCATGCTAGTTATATCTGCAGATGTTGCACATATTTGTACACAGGACACTGAGTACCACATATAAATATAATGCTTCTTACGCAGACATTGGAGTCTGACCCTTCCGCTTTAAATGTTTTTGAGGTAGCAACTAATCAGAGCATCGAGGTGTCGTTTTGGATAAAGCCAAGATATCTCATTTATTTAGTATTTTATGTTTGAACTCTGATTAATAGATTTACATTTCTGTTATGAAACATAAATAATGACATTAATGCTTTAATCAATGAATGATATGCTTTTAGTACTTTTCTGTTTTACCCTGTAATGCACCCAACTCTTGTTTTCACACTTTCGCTATTTAAAAAATAAAAAAAATTTACTCAAAAATTTTTACTATAAAAGTTATGGCGTTATATATAAGCTATTGTGCTGAATTTTTGTATCGATTTGTAATATATTATGCGATATATATCGATTTTTAACATATTATGTGTTTACTAGTGTCGATTTGTAATATATTTGTATTACGATGTTGAAACGTGTGTGTGCGGCATTTACATTATTACGCAATTGCGATGACAATTTGTGTATTCAATTCGTTGTTCATTTAGCGATTAAAATTGAAATCACTTAACAACGTCATAGCTTTCATTAAATCGTTGTCACATGAATCACTATCATCAACATATATATACGATAAGTCATTTCTTTTATTAACAAAGTAAATAACAACTCGATGCATAGTATAGTGCAATGCCACTGACGATCATGACAGATGACATGAAGAATGATGTGCATGCAGAATTAATTTTGCATGGTCGGCAGGAACAAATCCTTTTGCTTAATAAGTGCGCATAGTTTTCATTCTCCTCCTTCTACCTTTGTTTTTCCTTCTCTTCACCATCCTTCTTTTTCTTCCTCTTCATCTTTAGTTCTTCCTCATCTTTCTTTGTTTACTTTTCATCTTCAATATTTGATGGATCAGGCTCCACATAATAAATATCTAACAATTTGTTCCTGCCTTTTTCATTTTTAATGTTCATTGTATTATGGTACTTTACATAACCCTCATATATATCAGTTTGGCAGATGATTTCTCCAAGAGTCATCCCCTCCAACAACGAAGGCTTTCTTGTCTTACGAATTGTAGTCATTTCTAACCTGCACAACACATAAATTTAACTTATATATTACAATTGCCTCCCCAAGTATATATTATTACAAATTATCACATTCGTTAAACAATCATCAACATTACAAGTCATTGCAATATTTGGCTTCATAAGTAAACATCGTAGTACGATTTAGCAAAATTAAGTACAGATCATTTTTGTAATGTTTGGCCTTCATAAGAACAGATCGTGTTAACTATTTTTCAACGCACAGAAGGTGAATAAGTACAAATCGATTTGTTTTAACATGAAAAATGTCTTATTTAGCATGAATAGTACAACCAATTGTAAGATTTAACATTTAGATTTACAAATCGATTCATTTATATAACGAAACCTTAAACGAAATTCACCGAAACACCATGAGTTTTGCTAATCCTACAGTGGAGGAGAAACACCTAAAATGTAGATGCATCCGATGGTGGCAACGATGCTCTGACTATGCTCTGATGGTAGTAGACAATGAAAATGGGTGCTCCAATGACAACAGAGGATGCCAAAGAAGTGCTTCAGCGGCAATAGGCGATGACAAAGGGTGATCTCGTGGTAGCAAACGACGTTAAAGGCTGCATCGTTAAAGGAAGCTCCTGTTACAGCAGATGATGCATCGTCAAAGAGTGAGCCAGAACGTTTAGGACGGTATATTGTGAGGAGCTCCTATTAAAGCAGATGAGTTTACTCCTTAGAGCAAAAATGATGATGATTTTAACCCTTTCTGTCGGGAGGACATTTTTTGTCCTTTACTTAAAACGTTGTTTCATGGCGCTAATGGCGGAAAAGGGTACTTAAATCTTTGCAAACAAATTAGACTCCGATGCTAAGTGATGTTGACACACACGAAAAAACGAGCCCCACATGGTGCTCATTCAGACCCCGAGAACACTCACCTTTGTATTTCGGGGAAAACATATAACCTGTTTCGATCAAACACACCTTAGAATTGCATCTAGTTGAGCATCAAAAGAAGTCGACTTCAGGTGTTGAATTACCCGAGGTGACCCAGATCCAACTCCGTAGACAACATGTGATTTGAAAATGCAAAAATGCAAATCCACCGATTAGGGATGCAAATGAGTCTGATCCAGATGGGTTTTTGGCAATTTTTAGCTGTTCCGAATCCTAACTGTTGGCATCGTACCACCCATACATATGGGCAGCTGATCTAGACATCATTTTGAATGGATATCCAGTTCGTACAGCTCAATAGTTAATTGTGCGATCCATGATGGTGTCTGATCCGAGCGGCGAGCTGCAAAATTTTTTTTGAAATGTAAGCTGCGGTTAATCAGACCCCTACCAGTTATACAACCATACCATTGAGTTTTGAACCTGCACGTCCCAACACAAGGCGACATATCCAAGCTGCTACTACCAGAAAAGCGGAGCCCCGTTGGGGTGGTCCGATGCAATTGTTGTAGAAGCGAGGGATAATTCTAAAATTCCAACTTTTGAGTGGTGTTCCTGAAATTATGCTATCGTGGAAAGAAAGAAATTCCGACCGACGAAATAGAGCCGTGGTGGGTGCCGGGGGAGGGAGGTTTCGTGATTCCTCCATTTTCTTAACAAATATCAGGAAAGACGAGTAAGTTTTGAGTATTACAATATAACTGGTAAGCTATAAAATGAAAAAATCGAGTGGCGTGCAGAAGATTGTATCAAGGATACGAACAAAGCCAACAGGGGTCATTTAGTAAATTTGCAAAACTCAGGTCTGCATCCGTTCACGAATTCATGCCCTTTGATGAAGAACCGGTCTCCATTTGTCACTGACTATGACGAAACTACCCCTCAAAGCCGGTGCCGACCTTCTCAAGTCAAATCCCTATCCCGTCCTTGACTCGAGAGAGAGGGAGGCGATTCTCGTAATTTGGTTCCCGTCGCTCAACGAAGAAGCACAAACGAAAGCACAAACAGGAGGGCGCGGGGAGCCACGTCAGTAGCCGAGAGTGTGAGGGCCGCCAATCAGAGCTAGTCATGGGGATCGATGACATGGCAATAAAAGTTTTTCATATCCCGCCTAAATCCGGATTTGATCGGGCTCTGTGATTTCAGTTTTAATTCCTCTACTTTTTATCTGCGCCCTTCCTCCGCCTCACTCTTTGCGCTCAACGATCTCGTTCTTTCTCCATCGTTCCCTTCTCTATCTTCTACGGTACGCTACTCTTTTTTCTATTTTTTTCCCTTTTTCTATGCCTGGTTCTGTTTAGGCTGATCCAGTTTTTCCGATCCGATCTGGTTTTTCAGGCAGCGTTTCCGATGAAAGGAGGAAAATCGAAGGCCGATACGGCCAAAAAAGCCGATAACAAGTGAGTTTCTCTTTTCTTTTTATGCTTATTATTTTTTCTTGCGGAGTTTGCTTTTTTATGAGCTTTGAATCATCTGGACTCGTCTTTAGGATTTCGGAGGGGTTCCGTTTTGCTAGGGTTTTGACTTTTTTGGGTTTTCTGGCCGGGAAACGTTCGGTCTTAGGCTAGGAACGAAGAGGAAGGCCTCCGGGAGTGACAGAGTTAGTAAGAAACCGGCGACGTCTAAAGGGAAGGATCCGAACAAGCCGAAGAGGCCTCCCAGCGCCTTCTTCGTTTTTATGTGAGCCTTTCCCCTTTATTCTTCTGATTTTCCTTTTTTTCGTTTTATTTAATTTCTTTCGATGGAAATGATTTTCTGATGATGTCTCTTATATATCTACACAGGGAAGAGTTTAGGAAGCAATTCAAGGAGAAGAATCCTAATAACAAATCCGTTGCAACTGTAAGTTTCAGAGATCTGTATACCTCTTTGTTATGTTTTTTTATTCCTTGATATTTTCAATTGTTCGATTTCCCTTTTTTGTTTTTGTATTAATTCTTTCTTTTTCTTATGTTAGGTCGGAAAGGCAGCTGGCGATAAATGGAAAACGATGTCTGAATCTGTGAGTATCGGGGGATCAAAACGTCTCCTCCCTTCAGAATCGTTAGCGGACAAATCCTGTGATTACTCATTTTAGTTATTAAATTATAGGACAAAGCACCCTATGTGGCCAAGGCGGCCAAGAGGAAGACAGAATATGAAAAGACTCTGGCAGCCTACAATAAGAAGCAGGTGCGTGATGCGGAAATCAAATTGGGCAATATAGACAGCTTTTCACGTTGGCTTGTTAACTAAGTTATTGATCGATAATATTTAGGCTGGTGGTTCGGATGATCACGATGAAGAGGAGTCTGACAAGTCTAGGTCTGAGGTTAATGACGACGACGAAGATAGCGATGAGGTAGTGAGATTGCTTCTAATCTCACCCTTTCTGTAACTGATTATGAAATTTCCCCTGTTTTTTTGCCCGTTTGTTATGCCGTGTAATTCTCTATTTCCCTTCGCTGTTTTGTTGCTCTTATATTTGTGCCTAATTGACCTATTCATTGCTTCAGGAGGAAGACGACGACTGAAGTATGGGTAGAAGGATGAAAGCGTCGTGAAATTGGCAGTGAAAAGATGACGCTGTGTAGTTTTACCCACAGTCTAGTTATTTTTGTGGGGGTCGATCGCATCGGAAGGAAATGCTCAAAGCTTTTTGCTTTCCTCTTCGATCTATCCTCTTTTGGCCTCCTGGCTTTCTGTTCGTTCTGATTTTAGGCGATGCATACAATTCCATGCCCCCTCTCCTCCCCCTCTCTTTACTGATCGCCTGACATCCCTTTAGTTGTCTCTTCTGTAACTAGCAAATTTTAATTCAAGTTGAAATCCAGCTTTAATATCTTGTTGCTGGGATTATGCGTTGGATTTCTGTCGTTTGCGAGTGGTTTCACTCCTTGGGTCTTGCGCGCATCGTCGGTCGGCATCCGATCCTCCCTTTTCCTTTATTAAATCGCAAGGGCACTGAGATAAATGCAAGCGAGATATTTGTTTTAGGTTGGCCTACTACCGCTCACGTTAACGTCTACCTATCTGGATGGGCGTGACCACTTCTATTGATTTTTTTTTCTGTTTGATAACCATTATTGGCTTTTGCCGAACGTCTATT
This sequence comes from Nuphar pumila, assembly GCF_984573655.1. NCBI lineage: Eukaryota > Viridiplantae > Streptophyta > Magnoliopsida > Nymphaeales > Nymphaeaceae > Nuphar > Nuphar pumila. Next base: position 99,129,947 of record NC_143255.1, on the reverse strand, counting down.
TTACCCATCGATTGTTGAAACGGTGCGACACGGCTGCACGTTTGCTCACCGTGATTTTCTTTATTTTTTTGATATCACGAGTGCTTATTCTTAGGTGAATGCTATCTATCGGCGACTCGTTTGGTTTGGAATCATCTTCGATTCGTTTCTGGCGATGTGACACGTTATGCGAGGGTGTGTCTATTGGGCGGCCGGGCATCATTAAAGGTCAACGGTACCAAAGCAACTAATGGGCCGAGTCCAGCCCGGCCTGGCCCAATTAGGGATGGCAGTGGGGCGGGGCGGGGGACAAGGTTTCCACCCCCGCCCTGCCTCCGTGGCGGGGGTGGATTTTATCCTCCACCCCGCCTTCATCCCTGTTTCATGTCCTCCACCCCGTCCCCGAGCCGGTCGGTACTGGTCGGGTCTTAAACACGCTTATTTTTTATTAGATCTGGATGTACAGGTTAATGGTTTGAGATATAAACTAGGTTGGACACAAATGGATCTGTCTAATTTGATTTGGGTTTGGGTTGAAGACTGAGAACGAAGTATCTCTTATAATCACAATTAATAGTTCGATCTTATATTAATTTCAATAGGAAAATGTGTGTTTGAGGAAGGTGCTTAATGGGAGATACATGCAAAAGTTTCAGGCAAGAGAGTCTCATCAACAAGTAGTCATTCTGAAATGTAGCAGAAGGCTACTGTTTTGGGCCAAATACTTTTGCAACAAAACCAAAAGGATTTTAAAATACATATTCATGTATCAAAACATATAAATCCAAAAATAGGGTTTGTATTACATACCTCTTTGAAGTGGAAGCCTAGAAGGCCATACCATCTTCTTTCTTTTTACTAGGAAAGTCTTTTTCTCCTTGAGGTCTCCCTCAAGCACACACAAGTCTCGAGAAATTGGGGAGGAGGGGGGTTTCAAAACCAACCCCTCCTCAAATGGTGGGTCGGGATTGGATCACAGCCATCATGGGTGGACCCGGTACCCAACCCAATAATATACATTTGAATCTACTAAGCACATGATACACACAACCAAAGAAATCCTTTGTTCAGAAAAGTTTTGACAGTATCTTAGTTATGCTCAAGTATGCTCGCCGCCATTTCTAATTGCTTCATTGGCTGGTGGTCTGGACTGTTGGTTACTTGTTGGATGTCTTGCTACCACTTAAAACCACTCTCACAATGCTGAGTTAATTATTGATCTATTAATTCAAATAGTTGTAAGGATTCTCTTCTAAGTTCCTACCAATGTCTACGTTGGTAGTGCCTCACTTCTTGGCAGGGGTGGGCATCGGGCCGGCCTCGTCATTAATGGCCCAGCCCGTTTACTAATGTGTCTGGTCTAGCCCGGTTTGGGGCAATCATAAACTGCAGAAATGTTTGACCGAAATTATGGGTTAATGAGAGAATATTACTCAGATATGCTCTTGAATAGACCCAATATTTAGTCTACAAATTAGACTTGAATCCAATCCACTGTAGGTGCAAACATGACTGAAATTATGGGTACATGTCGGGTCTTGAACACACTTATTTTATATCAGATCTGGATGTACAGGTTAATGGATTCAGATATAAACCAGGTTGGATACAAATGGATCTGTCTAATTTGATTTGGGTTTGGGTTGAAGACCGAGAACGATTGGTTTCCATATCTCTTATAATCACAATTAATAGTTTGATCTTATATCAATTTCAATAGGAAAATGCATGTTTGCAAACACATTAAGGAAGGTGCTTAATGGGAGATACATGCAAAAGTTTCAGGCAAGAGAATCTCATCAACAAGTAGTCATTCTGAAATGTAGCAGAAGGCTACTGTTTTGGGCCAAATACTTTTGCAACAAAACCAATGTATATGAAGGATTTTAAAATACATATTCATGTATCAAAACATATAAATCCAAGAATAGGGTTTGTATTACATACCTCTTTGAAGTGGAAGCGTAGAAGCGGATCGTTGATGTTACTTTTGCTCAACGGATGTGTGCCCTCACTTGGAGTCTACGGCGAATCCACGAGTCCAAGTGCCCCACTATGTTCAATCACCGTAAAGATGCCTCACCCTCTTCTTCTTCTTTCTTTTTACTTGCAAAGTCTTTTTCTCTTCTCTGTTGAGGTCTCTCTCAAGCACATGCACAGTGTATTCACAACTCAGTTCTGTTTCTTCTCTCCTTCTCTTCATGTAAAATGAGCGATTGGAGAAGATGGGGAGGTGGGCGGTTTCAAAACCGCCCCCTCCTCAAATGGTGGGCCGGGTTCGGATCTCGCCCATCATGGGCGGACTCAGTACCCAACCCAACAATATACATTGGAATCTACGCACATGATAGGACACAACCAAAGAAACATCATCCTTTGTTCAGAAAAGTTTTGAGAGTATCTTAGTTATGCTCAAGTATGCCGGCCGCCATTTCTAATTGCTTCATGGGCTAGTGCTCTGGACTATTGGTTACTTGATGAATGTCTTGCATGTTGAAGGAAGGTGATTGAGAAAAATTTCCAGAAAACCTAATTCCTAATTAGTGTAACTAATTAGATAAATAGTAACAATTAACAAATAACAAGTTTTTATTTTTTAAAAGTTTTATATTATTAAAAAAATAATAAATAACTCAGGCCCATCGAGCCCGAGCCCAGCCCATAGTGGGCTGGGTTAGCTTGGCCCGCCCAGCCCGTTGCCCACCCCAACTTGGCAAGATATTCCACGTTCCATTCAGCTATAATGCAGCATGCATTGCATTGCTGATAATCGTCTCCATAGCTTTCACTGGAAAACAACTCATAAGTTAGATTTTATATGTATACAGGTTTTTAAGAGCTGCTTAATATATATATACAAAGTAAGTGGTAGTTATGACTTTTCTTGCCTACTTGGCTTTTGAAGTTTTTTTCCTTAAATCTGACCATAACATGCTTGATTTTGTTGGAATGGACTCTTGGATCGTCTTATTTTGGTATGTAGGTAGGTTTTTATAGGTTTAAAATCGATGGTCTAAGATCTACATAAATATTTTAGAAAATCATATTTTTTTAAAGGTTTAAAAATATTCAAGGCTTAAAAATCAACTGTCTAAGAATTAGATAAATAAAATTTATATAAATATACAAGGTCTAAGAAAATATGATCCAAGTATCGTTTCCTGGCATATCAGCCCTCACAATTGTCTACGGCACAATCACTGGTCCTCAAAAATTCTCTTTTGGTCAAAACCTTACCGCCTTGCGGAGCATATCTCCATATCGTGGTGCATTTCAACTGGGCAATTTCAACAGACTACTGCACCAAGACGAATGCAACCAGCTGGTCAAAGCCCGAAGCAGGTAATATGTCCCGCCCCCCCATGCAGACACGTCTCGGGGGTTCTAATGAGCGCCACATATATAAACACGTGGGGCTCGTATCCCCCGTGTGTCAGCATCACTTAGCATCAGAGTTCGGTGCAGTTGAAAAGACTTAAGTACCCTTTCTCGCCTTTCCTGCCATGAAAAGATGGTTCGAGAAAAGAATAAAAATGTTCTCCATCCAGAAAATGGAGGATGCCATGAAACGATGATTCGAGAAAAGGAACAAAATGTCTTCCATTCATCACTCTGTTAATGAAATAGACCGAATTAGATGGGCCTATCTGAAGGCGGGACCTTTTCAACCACAGCTTGCATAATACCCAAGTAGACAATATGGTAAACAAGTGCGTCGATGTCAAGAACATTGGAGAGATAAGTTTGATTGGCTAAAGTATTCTTCGACAGAAAATAAAGCATATTGTTTTTATTGCTTTTCTTTTCTTGATAATAGCTCTTCAAATCTCTCAGCATTGGCAACAATTGGGTTTAATAATTGGAAGAGGGTTAGTCAAGGAGAAATATGTGCTTTTCTTACCCATGTTGTTTCTTCACCGTCTTTATATCATAATGTATGTGTAAGAAATGCAGAGATTTCGATGAGACCGGGTCATCACATTAACACAGTGATGAATGTTGTATTCCAAGAGGAACGTCGAAAAACTCGTTTAAGAGTAAGAATCTCAATGTTAGCTCTTCAGTGATTAGCGCTCTAAGGTTGCACATTTAGGGGCCATGATGAATCTTTATCTTCATTGAATCGTAGAAATTTTATTGAACTGGTTGATTATTCTGGAAAAATGAATGCATGTGTTGGTAAAGTTGTTTTGGCTAATGCTCCAAGAAATGCCACATACACTTCTCCAGATATCCAGAGGGAGATTTTGCACATTATGACAAATCGAGTATAAGGTATGATTCGTAATGAAGTTAGAGATGCACCGTATTGTATCATTGTTTATGAAGCACGAGATGCATTTAAACGAGAACAAATGTGCATTGTATTGAGTTTTGTCAATGAAGAGGGAATTTTAAGAGAACGATTTTTTGTAATTAAAAGTGTTAGTGATACTACCTCGTTGAATCTGAAGAATCAAATTTCTGATATTCTTAGTAGTCACAACCTTCAAATTTAGAATATGCGAGGACAATGGTACGATGATGCTAGTAATATGCGGGGTGCTTGGAATAGGCTCCAAGCTTTATTTCTGAAGGATTGTCCGTATGCATATTATGTTTATTGTTTTGCGTATTGTTTGTAATTAACACTAGTTTCTGCACCTAAGGATATTCATGACATTTGGAAATTCTTTTCTTATTTGGATAATGTTGTTAACATTATTACTTCTTCGCCTAAGCGTGTTGGTGAGTTGAAAGTTGCACATAGAAAATAAATTGAGTATTTGTTAGAAATTGGGGAACGATCAATAGGAAGTGGGGCTAATCAGATTGAGAACTTGCATAGAGATAACGCTACTCGTTGGAGTTCTCATTATGAATCTGCAAAGAGCTTGATGGATATGTACGTTGCAACATGTAAAGTATTTGAGTGTCTGATTGAAAATTCTTCAAGCGCTAGATCTCAGGTTGAAGTTGATGGTACATACACTTGCATTACAAGTTTCAAATTTGTATTTGTTTTGCATTTGATGGATCAAATATTTGCAGTTACTGAAATTCTATGTCAGGCCCTTCAGAAGAAAAATCAAGATATCTTGACTGCTATGAGATTTGTCTACACTACAAAGACTGTGCTTCAAGCTTTGAGAGAAGATGGTTGAGAAGAATTCCTTCAAGAGGCAACATCATTTTGTTCAACAAATGATATTTGCCTACCTGACTTCAGTTGTTCATATATGGTTGGTCGATCCCGTGGTCATGAGTATCCCTCAGTTGAGCATCACTATCATTTTGATGTTTTTGATAAAGCTATATATTTCTTGTTGGTGGAGTTAAATACTAGATTTAATGACACATCGATCAGTCGAACTTATTTCTCTCAGTGCGACATTGGATCCTAGAAACTCATTTGAATCCTTTAATATAGTTGATATTTGCAAGCTTGCAGAGAAGTTCTATCCTCAAGATTTTACACCAGAAGATATATTTTACTTGAAAGCAGAGTTACAACATTATCAGATTGTGTTTTATTCTTCATTCTTGGTACTACAGTTTTTTTTAAAGGAAAAAATGTTCTTAAGATCAGTGATGGTTGTGCGGGCTTTGCCGGCCGTACTTACTATCATTGTCTGATAACATAAAACTTTGTGAGCTTATCCCTTACCCTCAAGAAGTTGCCAAGCTTCCACTTGCATGAAAGATGATGTTCATAAGATTTTTAACCTTGATGGTCTTAAAAAAAAGGTATTTGGGAATGAGGATGGTCAATCAATGCATCTTTATAAGTGAACTAAGTGGTAGTTGAAAACACTACAAGAGTGATACATTTATAAATTATCACCTCTCAATGGTGATAGTTGATTTAAGGATTTGGGGGTGTTGCCAACACCCTCAAAGTTTTAAAGTTTATATAAATGGTTACTGTTTAAAGTATTGTTCAACTCAAAGATATCCAAATTGAACTAAATATTTTACCTTATTACACGATTTCAAATGTTTTTTTGTAAATTAGTTTTATTTTCTAAATGTCTGTTTTGCACAAGCCATGCTCTTTAAATTATTAATTCAAAATGAACCAAACAATTAATGAATGGTAAATAGTAATTTATTGCATAATTGTTGTGCTTTTTAAAATAAATGTGAATGATAATAATTGCAAATAATTTTTCAAGGACAACCATGGACAAGGATACTGATACAAAATAATAATTTTTTTTGAGTTTTGTTAGCTTTATGTATTGAAAACTCTTGTAAGTATTATCCAACCTAGATTTTGGGGTTGTATTGAAATTTGGAAAACAATTGACTTTTAACACATTAAGTTGCACAAATACTCTAAAAATGTTCATTTTTATTGTTTATGAAAATTTTGTTAGAGTTAATTTAATATCCATTATCATAAAATGAACGGCTTACAATGTGTTAGAACTTGGTATGGATCAAGTTTGGTCATTGAGTCTTACATATGAAACTCATAAATCAAAGATGAATCCAAGATTGGATTTGAAATATGAATTTATGTATTGAATTCATAGTAGAACAAGAATCCAATGACCCATCTAAGTAGTGGGTCAATGAGTTATGAACTACTAAGATAGTGGTGGACTCCACATCATATTGGCAGTCCGTTTATGAATCTAATGAAATAGTTATGATTGAGTAACGACTACCCATAGAAAGATAAATAACCCAACCCCTGCTTCGGCAAATTGTTAGCTCAATAATTGCATCGAGAAAATCCCTTCAAAAGCATGCCATTAATTACAACCCAATTTTCTTCTTCTCTTTCACTCGGAGCTCACCCTCACTAAGCATACCAGTGTTCAAAATCCCACACAATGTCACTCATAGGACATAACCAAGGTTGTGAGAATGTCAACTTACCATTTTATTAGTTGTAGTGGGCCGTGAAATGACCTTCCTTCACCAACCAACCCAGCTTTTTAACAACTACCGTTAGCCTTTGGCCGATTGGCCTCAACTTCAGTACTCTTTTTTAATGACCACATGAAGATGTGAAAGTCAGGCATTACAATTAAGGCACGTGTAGCACAAAACTAGTCCCATCACAACATAAAAATTTTATATTTATTGTCATGTAAACATATAAATCGTATAAAAAAATGAACATAATCCTTAATTCGAATGAATATATTGATATACATATCTACATAGAGAGGATAAAAGATGAACTATTAATAATTGTTTGCTATTGTTTCAAAATAGAATAACTCTTTTTGGGGGTAATTTCTTAATTGAAACCTTTGAACATAATTCAATAATGCATTTATGTTTGTTTTTTTTCTTTTTTACAAATGATCTGAAGCTTTGTTATGGTTAATGAAAGAAAACTCAAGGACAAACATGGCATTAAATGCACAATAAAATCTCAAATATGACATAAGAAACATCTAGGGTTCCTTAGACAATGTGGCCGCTATGCAATTACAACTTATCTTTCCTCAAATGAGGATCGGCTCTATGTGTCTAAGTCACTTTTTTTTCACACTTTTTCAAACTTTAACTCTCCATACTATAAGTTAAACCAAATTGCTAGGGCTTAAGGACGATGATGATTCAAATATAAACACATTTTAAGGACACAAAAAATAAAATAAATAAAGTATCAAAGGAGGAAGATATCAAATTAATGTCCACTTAATTCATAAGCCTGATAAACCGGACTCACATATAGAGATTGAGAAAGTAATCATGTAATGTTGAGCCCAATAATCATGTAATGTTGAGCCCAAAATCTATGTTAACATTGCAAAATTTTGTAAAACCAATGAGATATGTTTTTTTTTATGAATGGTATGTACACCCCAAAAAACCTTGCAAGACAGCACTAATTACAAGAAAATATTAAGACTACTAAGCAAAGAGACTTGAATGAGCAAGTTTTTTTTTAGTACTTCTTGATAGGATGAATTAGCACTCTTGAGCCTAAATGGGTGAACATCTATGTTACCTAAATACTCTATTTTGCCCTCTGTACCTGTGTCGACACACATCGACACCTGAACACACCATTTACACTTGGTACATATAAGTTTGTATTCAATTTATAATTTATAATTATATTTCCAGTTTAATTATTGAAGGATGAAATAATAATACTTTTGTACTAACCAATATAAGTTAGTAGTTTCTTTGTCTTTCTAAAAAAAATATGGTCGCTTTTTAATTGTCATTTGAAGCATTTATTTTTTAAATCTTTTTAAGTTACCAGCTTACAAGTTTACAAGTGGCAAAAAGACTTGTCTTCAATGTGCAGCCAACGTCTTCCACCACATAGAAAGAAGAGTGACAAAAGTATAAAACAGGAAAATAACTGTCACGAGAATCCTGCGAGAAATTGTGTTTTTTATTTTTAATTTTTCACGATTTATTGGAATAAAAAGTAAATTGGAAAAATTAGAAACCAAAATATGCAAGAACCAAAATGGATAGATATAAAACTTTGCCATTTTATTTTTTCTTGCGAAATAGCTGTTATAAACGTAAAAGACACATTATTTTGATCAAAACGTTAACATCCGTTTTTTTGCTATAAGTTCAAAATATCGATGATATTAGGAGCCCTGAAACCGTAGCCCGGCAGCGGGTATGAAGAATGGATCAAACGGAGGCATCCAAGAACGGTCTGGCCGCTCCCATCGTCTTCTTTCTCCTCCTCTCTCTCGAATGCTTCACCACAATTCTGCAATATCTCAAGAGGGTACGCATCTTCCCTTCCTTCCTCCTTTCTTTTTTTTGTTTTGGTTTTATTTGCTTCCTGTTCCACATCCCATCATCCAATTCAATATCTGTTCACGTATTTTCTTGCTTATTCACATTCCAAATTGGTGGTTCCTTTCATTACACGATTCAATTGTGGTAATTGAACGGTAACATCTCCATCTGTTTTTCTCCCTAGTAGCTGTAGGCGAATGATTTTCTTTTGAGTTTTCTTTTATGGGTTTCATTGTTTAAAACAAGGGAATGAATATAAGGATCTAAACTCGATTGCAGACCATTGTTGGTTGCTGCAAATATGAACCACGAGGAATATTGTCAAGTTTGATCGCGATATCATGTTTGCGTGAATTGGGTTCTACTGAAATAAAATATGGGGGCAACTTGTTGCATTGTTTATGACTGTTATTTTTGTTAGGTGTAAGAAGGAGGGGAGAGAGAATTCAAAGGAGAAACTGGGCTGTTTTGGAGAAGGTGGTCTTGATGAGGTGGAATAGTCCCACATTGCTTGTGCTTGAGTTTTTTTTTGTGGGCTTTATAAGCCACATATGAACTCATACACTTGTTCTTGAGAACAAGAGAGTGGGATGACCACCACACGCGCGCGCGCGCGCCCGCCGTGCCGTGCCGTGCCGTGCCGTGTCGTGCCGTGCCGAGCCGAGCCGTGTCGGGCTCGGGCTCGGGTTCGGGTAATTGGCCCTTTAAGGGTCATATCCAATCACGACAAAGTACAATTTTACCCAAAGTTTCTTTGGATATTTGGATTCTATAACGGGCTATGTCACAGGGATTCGGCTAGGAGGGTGCCGCACCCGTGTCGACGCGGGTGCCGGACCGGGTGCGGTCAACTCGATCCTGGGTGCATTGACCGCACCCAGGATCATTAATGTCCATTTTTTTTAAAAAAAAAAATTGCCCAAATGGGCTTCGAAATTTTTTTAAAAAAACTTTATGCTAGTCTGTCAGCTGCTGACAGACTAGCATAAAGTAAGTTTTTCACGCACAGCTGCTGACAGCTGTCTGTCAGCTGTTGACAATAGCTGACAATTGCAAAGTTTAAAAAAAAAACCCCGCCTATTCCCCAACCCCCTTTTATATATATATATATATATATATATATATATATATATATTACTTATTACATTTTTGCCCCTGCCGCACCCCCGCACCCGGGTTTTTTGGAAGTGCCGAATCCCCGCACCCGCACCCGCGCTCGCACCCGCACCCGCACCCGCACCCGCACCCGCACCCATGTGACATAGATAACAGGTTATGGGAAATGATAACGGGTCACGACTCCTCGTATTCCGTGCCCGTTATGGATCTTCGGATTCCGTAACGGATTTCGATCTTTCGAAGTTCGTTAACGGATCACGTCTCCTCAGAATCCGTAACGGGTCCTTCCACGTTTCATAACCGTTCGTGGGTTATAAAAGCATGGTAAGGGCTGGGGTTACGGACAGGCTGAGACAGACGCATTTCTGAAGCTCTGCGATTTCCCATCTCCCCTGTTGCTCTCTCTCTCTCTTTCCTGAGTTTTCCCGAAAGGGTGTTCTGCCACATTTGGTTTGTGGAGGTTGTTTTCAAAGGACGATCCGCCGGAGTGCACCGTTCGGTTTGTCGTGGCTATTGTATCCTGGGGAAGGACGCCAGACCCTGATTTGTACTGTATGTGGGGGCGAATCTTCTCTAAGGGGAGTACTTTCGTACGCCTTAGCCTGTTACATAATCTAAACATGTTTTTGTTGTTTTCCTTATGTTCTTTGCTTCTGTTTGCTCTTATGCTGTCGTCTGGGTTTTGGTTGTTTGCGAAAACCGACATGCCTGCTCCCTGTTATTGTTTCGATCTACTGTTAATCATGATTTATATGCTGTTTTATATCATGATGTTGATTGCGAAACTGTGTGATCCTAAATATGATCCAACAGTCTTAGAGAAGATTCTAAGCATATCGTCTTCTTCTGCGTTTGTACCAAAAGTGGACATGTCCGGTATGCCGGAAAAGTTTGCCGGTCAGAATTTCAAGCGTTGGCAGCAACACATGAAAATCTGGTTCACTACGATAGGGCTGCTATCGAATATGGAAATCGACTGCCCTTCGGTTTCTGATACTGACCCTGACCCTGCTGCAGTCACTGCGGCAGTCTAGTGGAAAGAAAATGACATTATATGCCGTGGCTGCATACTGTTGGCCCTGTCCAACACATTGTTCAATGTCTACTGTTCTTCGTTTACCACTGCTAAGGGTCTATGGGATCAGCTTGACAAGAAGTACAATACCGAAGACCAAGGTCTTGAAAAGTACTCTGTTGCCAAGTTTCTTAAATATCAGATGGTAGTGGGCAAGTCGGTCACTGAGCAAGCACACGAGTTTCTGCTGTTGCTCCATAGTTTGGCTGAGGCTGAAATGAAACTTCCTGAGAAGTTTCAGGTTATGACCATCGTGGAGAAATTTCCTAAGTCTTGGGTAGACTTTGGTACGTCTTTCAAGCACCGTAGAGGGAAGATTTCCTTAGATGATCTTATGGTAGCCATTGCTATTGAAGAGGAGCATAGGAGCCAGAAACAGATCGTAATGCCAACTGAACCGCCTAAGGTGAACATGATGACCGGATCTTTTAAGGGCAAAGGACAAAAATCGAAATCTGCAATGAAAAACCAGTTTAAACCTAAGGCCAAAATCCAGAAAAAGGCAAAGAACAAATCGTGCTGGAACTGTGGGCAGGTTGGGCACTGGGCTAAGGAATGTCCTTCCAAGAAGGCCAAAGCTCATGGGACCACAGACGGAACGCCTCAAGTCAACATGGTGACTGAGGTCGTTGGGACCAGTACTGGGTATGTTTCTGTTAACCCGCAAATCTATCACGTTTATGAGCCAACTGAGTGGCTGGTTGACACTGGGGCTAATGTGCACGTTTGTGTTGATAAGTCTGTCTTTGTCTCATACCAGGCTGCTGAAGGCAGATCCGTGACTATGGGCAATTCAACGGCTGCAAAGGTGTTAGGGATTGGACGCGTGGATTTGAAGTTTCCTTCAGGACGAGTTCTATCTTTACATAGAGTGCACCATGTGCCTGTAGTTAGAAGGAACATTCTAAGTGGTTAATGTCTTGTTAGAGAGGGTTATGAATTTAACTTTAAATGTAATAAAGTTGTTATTTTACATTCTGGAACTTTTATTGGCAAGGGGTATTTAGATGATGGTTTGTTTAAACTTCGTGTTGAACATGTTTGCAGTGATAAATTAGAAAATGATGCTTCTTTTGATTCATTGTCTGATGTTGCATATAACATAGAGTCATCTGATTTGTGGCATAATAGATTAGGTCATGTGAATTTCAATTCTGTGAAACACATGATGAACTTGAAAATGATTCCCGAGCATTCCATTGATAAAACTAAGAAATGTGAAATTTGTGTACAAGCAAAACAATGTAGGAAACCATTCCATACGATTGTTAGAGATTCTGAAATATTGGATCTGGTGCATACAAATATCTGTGAATTTAATGGAGTGTTAACTAGAAATCATAAAAAGTATTTTATCACTTTTATAGATGATGACACTAAATACTGTTATGTGTATCTGCTTAAATCAAAAGATGAAGTTTTTGATAAGTTTTTTATTTTTAAGAATGAAGTAGAAACACAATCTGGTAGAAAACTTAAAAGATTGAGGTCTGATAGAGGGGGAGAATATACCTCTAATAAACTCAATGAATATTGCAAGTCTGTTGGAATAATTCATGAGTTTACTGCTCCATATTCTCCTCAATCTAATGGGATTGCTGAAAGAAATAATAGAACCCTAACTGACATGATAAATACTCTACTTGGGAGTTTTGGATTACCTACCTATATGTGGGGGGATGCTCTGAATACGACTTGCCATATTCTGAATAGAGTTCCTCAGAAGCATAAGGATAATAGCCCTTTTGAACTCTGGAGAAATAAGAAAGCTAGCTTGAAATACCTTAAAGTGTGGGGTTGCCTTGCTAAGGTACTTGTCCCAAAGCACAATAAGAAAAAGCTGGGTCCTAAAACAATAGATGCTGTCTTTTTGGGTTATGTAGAGAATAGGCCTACAAGTTCTTAGTAATTAAGTCTGAGATATCTGGCATAGATGTTAACTCTATTGTTGAGCTTCGAGAAGCTACATTCTTTGAGGATGTATTTTCCATGAAAGTTGGTGTACCTCAGAATCTTTCTTCTTTAGATATACCTTCAACTTCTGGTTCTATTCCCGAACATGTGGAAAAGATGACAAATGTGGGGGTAGAACTATCTTGTTCCCATCCTAGACCCAGTGAGTCTGAGGAAGTGGTTGAACCTAGAAGGAGCAAGAGACCACGGATTACTAAGGATTTGGGAAGTGATTTTATCACTTACCTTATCGAGGATGATCCTCCCACTTTCCGAGATGCAATGGCTTCACCTGAAGCAATGCATTGGAAAGATGCCATAAAGAGTGAAATGGACTCCATTGTCTCTAATGGTACTTGGGAACTGGTTGACCTCCCTCGTGGTAGTTCCACAATTGGGTGCAAATGGATCTTTAAGAAGAAGTTGAAACCGAATGGATCCATTGACAAGTACAAGGCGAGACTGGTTGCCAAGGGGTTCAAACAAAAGGAGAAAATAGACTATTTTGATACCTATTCTCCGGTTACCCGGATGACCACTATTAGGGTGCTTATTGCACTGGCTTCCATTTATGATTTCTCGGTCCATCAAATGGACGTGAAGACCGCTTTCTTGCATGACAATCTTGAAGAAGAGATCTATATGGATCAACCTGATGGTTATGTGGCTCCTGACAATGAAGATAAAGTTTGTAGACTTGTTAAGTCATTATATGGACTAAAATAAGCCCCTAAACAATGGCATGAGAAGTTTGATAATATTATTTTATCATTTGGCTTTGTTGTCAATGAATCTGATAAGTGTGTTTATTGCAAAGTTAAAAGTGATGGTTGTATTATTTTATGCCTGTATGTAGATGACATTCTATTGTTTGGTTCCAATATGAGAATTGTGAATGAGACAAAGTCGTTTCTTAGTAGTAAGTTTGATATGAAGGATATGGGTGTTGCAAATGTGATCTTAGGTTTAAAGCTGACTCGTTCAACTGAGAGAATAACAATTTCTCAGTCTCACTTTGTTGAGAAAGTACTTGTGAAATTTGGCTATAACCAAGGGAGATCTGTAGCAACTTCATATGACCCTTCTATCCCTCTTCATAAGAATACGACTAGTGTTCCTGTGTCTCAATTGAGGTATTCCCAGATTATTGGAAGTTTGATGTATCTTGCAAATTGCACGAGACCGGATATTTCGTTCTCCGTGACAAAATTAAGTAGATACACAAGTTGTCCAAATCGCACTCATTGGAAGGCATTGGACAAGGTACTTAGATACCTGAAAGGAACTATTTCCTTGAGTTTGCATTACAAGAGATTCCCTGCAGTTCTTGAGGGATATAGTGATGCGAGCTAGATAACCATGAACTCTGGCAGTTATGGCGTGACAGGGTATGTATTTACCTTGGGTGGCGGCGCAGTCGCCTGGAGATCAGTAAAACAGACCATCTTGTCTCAGTCTACTTTTGAGGCTGAACTCTGTGCTTTAGATGTCACAGAATTAGAAGCTGAATGGTTAAAGGGACTTCTCGAGGAACTTCCTTTAATGTGCAAGCCAATTCCTGCGATATCTGTGCATTGTGACAATATGGCCACTATTGCAAAGATTAAAAGCACAAAATATAACCAAAAGCAGATGAGACACATCCAAGTCAGAATAAAATCTGTAAGGGAACTGGTGTCTCAGTTAGTGGTTGCTGTGGACTATATTGGATCCAAAGAGAACACAGCTGATCCATTAACGAAAGGACTAGATAAGTCTTTAGTCCTGAAATCCAGAGAGGGGATGAGACTGAAACCCATCTGTAGTTCATCTGCAATAACAACCCAACCTATCTGAGTGGAGATCCCACAAAGTAGGTTCAATGTGGTAATAACAAGCTATAGGGTAAACTGGGTAGCACCTTATTTATGAGATACTATGTATCTGTGTTTGTCCCCTGTTTACTCTGGAAAGGTGCTGTAGCTGCGAGTTAAGGAAGAGTTAAAACTCTGAATGGGTTCAAAGCCTTATAGGCGAGATGTTAGCAGTGCATCTTTGGAGAAACCCACCTATGTGAGTGTGACTGTGTGGCCGCAATTTAAGGAATTGGGTTATTCCTGAAGTCACTCATGAAACAGGATTCGGGCGCATGACCTTTAACGCGCCGCCCCTAAAGATTACAACCAGAACCTTTATCGTGTTGTTGCTGATGGACACTCTTACACCAAAGGTTTAAGTTCAAGACTTCAGTTCACTTCGTTCCTGTAGGGGTAAAGTTAGTCAACTAAGGTAGTGGTTCAAACCGGAAGGTACCATTGCTGAAAGCATGATATGTCCTGTTGCAGATTGTCTCATCTTGCATCTTGGTTTCCTCCCGTTTCATTCTTTGAATTTGTGGGGGAATGTTAGGTGTAAGAAGGAAGGGAGAGAGAATTTAAAGGAGAAACTGGGCTGTTTTGGAGAAGGTGGTCTTGATGAGGTGGAATAGTCCCACATTGCTTGTGTTTGAGTTTTTTTTGTGGGCTTTATAAGCCACATATGAACTCATACACTTGTTCTTGAGAACAAGAGAGTGGGATGACCACCACACACACGCGCGCGCGTGCGCCCGCCGTGCCGTGTCGTGCCGGGCCGGGCTCGGGCTCAGGTTCGTGTAATTGGCCCTTTAAGGGTCATATCCAATCAAGACAAAGTACCTTTTTACCCAAAGTTTCTTTGGATATTTGGATCCTGTAACGGGTTATGGGAAATGATAACGGGTCACGACTCCTCGTATTCCGTGCCCGTTATGGCTCTTCGGATTCCGTAACGGATCTCGATCTTTCGAAGTCCGTTAACGGATCACATCTCCTCAGAATCCGTAACGGGTCCTTCCATGTTTCATAACTGTTCGTGGGTTATAAAAGCATGGTAAGGGCTAGGGTTACGGACAGGCTGAGACAGACGCATTTCTGAAGCTCTGCGATTTCCCATCTCCCCTGTTGCTCTCTCTCTCTCTCTCTTTCCTGAGTTTTCCCGAAAGGGTGTTCTGCGACATTTGGTTCGTGGAGGTTGTTTTCGAAGGACGATCCGCTGGAGTGCACCGTTCGGTTTGTCGTGACTATTGTATCCTGGGGAAGGACGCCGGACCCTGATTTGCACTGTATGTGGGGGCGAATCTTCTCTAAGGGGAGTACTTTCGTACGCCTTAGCCTGTTACATAATCTAAATATGTTTCTGTTGTTTTCCTTATGTTCTTTGCTTCTGTTTGCTCTTATGCTATCGTCTGGATTTTGGTTGTTTGCGGAAACCGACATGCCTACTCCTTGTTATTGTTTCGATCTACTGTTAATCATGATTTATATGTTGTTTTATATCATGATGTTGATTGCGAAACTGTGTGATCCTAAATATGATCCAACAATTTTGAGTGTGTCTGATCTTTATCGGCAATTCGTTGAAGCTTTGTCATGGGGATGGAGTTAGGAACTGACCACATTATCAAGGTCTGAGAGGGGTTTAAGAGCTTTACACGGGTTGAAGAGCTTTACATGGGGGATGGGCGATATCATCCATTTTTGTTTATTGGGCATGATTCTCTTCTTGAAAAGGACAAATTTATTCCGCATGATTAGCTACAGACAATCATCATCTTGTCAATGTTGTCATAGGCACCAATATTTGGAGTTGATGCAGAGAGAGGCAAGGAAGCTTTGAGAATTGAAGTTCGTTGG
The DNA here is from genome assembly GCF_984573655.1 of Nuphar pumila. NCBI lineage: Eukaryota > Viridiplantae > Streptophyta > Magnoliopsida > Nymphaeales > Nymphaeaceae > Nuphar > Nuphar pumila. The sequence continues at coordinate 99,113,411 of NC_143255.1, read as the reverse complement.
TCTAACATAAACACCTCACTCTTCTAAAAAAAAACATAAAACACCTCATTGTTTACATTATGCTTTATAGGAGAAGTTTCTAGTTCACGTTTCTCTATTACATCATCAACTGAAGAGAAAACAAGCTCTTATATAACCAATGTAGGCTACTGAGATGAATAGCACCTCACAAGTTCTATAGACATTTTGGCTTTACGAATTTGGTGGCTGTAATTCCAGTAAAGATTTCTCCAAATCCTCAAACCGTCTCTTTTACTGTTTCTGCTGGGAAAATGGATAACCAGATGGGCAAACTTTCACATATGGATGCTGTGAAGTGATTGGTTTCCGTGTCATTTGTTAATGCTCGAGACTTAAAGTTTTGACCTCACCTGGGTTGGTTGTTGCTAGTCCAAAATATTGATTTAGTTTAGGTTTTGGTCTGGGTAGCTAGTAGCTAGTTCCATACCATATTTACCAATGTCGTTCTCAACAATATCTGGAAAATAAACTCTTCTATAACCAATGTAGGTTACTGAGATGAAATAACACCTCACAAGTTCTATAGACATTTTGGCTTTATGAATTTGGTCACTGTAAATCTGGTAAAGATTTCTGCAAATCCTCAAACCCTCTCTTTCACTGTTTTTGCTGGGAAAATGGATAACCTGATGGGCAAATTTTCATGTATGGATGCTCTGAACTGATTGGATGCCGTGCCAATTGTTAATGCTCATGACTTAAGGTTTTGATCTCAGATGGGTTGGTTGGTGCTAGTCCAAAATTTTGATTTAGTCAAGGTTTTTGTCTGGGTAGCTTGTTCCATACTATCTTTATCAATGCCGTTCTCAACAATATCTGGAACTGGAAAATATCGTCTGATGTGACAATTAAATATAAACATGTAAATATGTATAAATTTCTTGAAAGCAAAGTTGAATTTGAAATCGTATATACATGGCAACAAAATAAAAGATCTTTAAGCCATTATTATGCAAACTATTCATACGATTTAAAACAATGAGACTCCTCCTTACTTCCAACAAGAAACAACACTCTTCATGATAACTAGATAGTTGAAGGTTTTTTTTTAAGATGAAGCCGAGTATTATTCCTGAACTCTGAGTTTTGCATTTCTAAAGTTCTTGTTATTATTTATTTTTCATTATGACTGGATATGCATGCGAACAATGTTTTATTGCAATGATAATGATAGATTTGACTGAAGTTACTAAAGATGTCATAGTTTGATATTGGTATGAAAATAACCAACCTACATGGTATATTATCTAACCAGGTAATGACCGTTATGATTGAAGCTCAGTTGGTAATTTTTTTTAAGATTTGTCACCCAAAATATTTATCTCTGGGGTTTGTAGACTGATATTCAGAACTTTGCTTGTTGATGCAAGTCATGGCATGAGAATATGGTTTTGAGCTTACATGTAGAAGTTGTTGGGTCACAAGTTCTTTTGTTTTTCTTTTAAGGAATAAAATGATGTCTATGCTGTATAGAATCTTGGTACTCAGTTATGTTGCTTTTTTGAGGTTTCTAAATGAACTTTATAATGCTACTAGCAAATGGAATTTTTTCTTTGGGATGGTCTTAGTTGATTAATTATTTAATCTCAACTCTCAAGCAACTTCAGGGTTATATGCATTATAATTGTGCCCTTGCATTAATTAGTGATTTCTTTATGTCTTTTAGCAAATTTTCATTTCAAATTGCATAACTCCTGTGCATGTCATATTGCTCAGAGGGGGTCAAGGAATAGTAAACAAATACAGTTGCAACAAGAAATACTTCAACTTTTGAAAGAGGCCAACTCATTATCCACGTAAGTGATTTATACTTTCTGGTTGGGATTCATTACATGGTATTTAGGCTTTGTTTCTTTATCTCTTTTGGTGGCTATTTGTGATTCATCAGATAACTGTAGAAAGCCATGTAGGATCCTTTGATTCCTTAGTGTAAGTTTGATGTAGTTTAGATGGGATCACATATGCTTGATCATAATTTGATTAGGTTTGCACTATTTTTGAATGAAGATCAATTGGTTCTTCTTAGGGATAATCCTAATCCAAATGTTATTGTCTTATGAGTAGTTGTGTGGTATGTGTTGTCTAGGCTCGAATGTGCTTTAATGTTGTTTTGTTGAATTTGTGACGTGATAGATATGTAATGAAACAAGGAGTCTTCACACACCTCACTCAAGAGGCACAAATCGTCCAAAGCACAAAAACCACTAAGGGCTTATGAAGAACGCAATAGCAAAGTGTACATGCACACGTCCACTATGGGACAATAAAAAAAGCACTAAGGCTTATACAAGCACAAGATTGCATACAATATCAAAAGAGAGACAACACTTAAAAATAATGAATTTATTCATCAAGGAACTTGAAAGAAGCTTACCAATATATGGGACCTTAAGCCCTTATTTACAGATAAGAAGAAGCCAAGAGGGAGCCTCCAAATAGACATTGTGTGGCTCTCAATGGTCATATTTGTGACCGTTGAGAGTACTCCCAATGACTATAAGAAGGCATTTTACAAGAATACCCTTACATAATGAGATAAAATACAAAAAATTTAAAGAAGAAGAATAAAGAAAAACCTATTTTCTAACATGTACAAAATGATCAAAATGTGGGGCAACCTAAATTACAATATTAATTATATATATATATATATATATATATATATATATATATATATATATATATATATATATATATATATAACACTTAACACCCCCCGTCAAACTTACGGTGATGTAACCGTAAGTTTGCAAATATAAAAGAACCCATGTCTTTAAAAGTCTTCATAGTCTCCATCATGTTTTTTCATTAGTTATTTCCATTGAAGGATGTATAGAGTCTTCAATATTTATGTTCAATCATTTGCTAAAAAGTCATTTTTACACAGCGGAAGATATAAAAAATAATTCAAATCATTCAATAAAGGTTAAGATAAGACAAATATGACAAACATGGATCAATCAAACATTATGTTTTAGAAGCAATATTAATCATGCATATATGAATGAATCATAATCATGCAATAGTTTAGAGCCAATGAAAGAGTCACTTATGGACCAATAAAAACTTTTTTAAGATAAGAGATTTAAAATTTCATAAATCTCATGAAATAATCTTTTTGCAAATAGTAATATATATGCAAAGGATATGAATGCTTTTAAATATATTAGTTAAAAGAGGTTGGGGTAGGCCTAGGAAGACATGGATGGAGATGATAGGAAAGGATATGAATGCTTCCTCACCGAGGACATGGCATTGGATAGAAATGATTGGAGGAGAAGGATTCATGTGGAAGACCCAGAATGATTTTCTTTTTTGGTTCATATCGCCGACCCCAATTGTTTTGGGATGAAGGCGTGGTTGTTGATCTATCATGCTCAATTTGCTGTAACATATTGAGAAACCTGCACTTGCGAGGGGCTTGGTGAAGACTGTGGCGACTTGAATAAGGAGCACCAGAGCCGAGTCAGGAGAGAGAGAGAGAGAGAGAGAGAGAGAGAGAGAGAGAGAGCTTGTTAATCTTGATTAGGGCTAATCTCTATGTTAAATAGAGAGAGGCCAATGTAAAAATTTACATACAAGTCCCTCATTAAACAAGAAATATCAAATAACCTACAGTTTAAGAAAACTTAAACTTAAAACCTCTTAATCTCAACACTCCCCCTCAAGCTGGAGCATAGATATCAATCATGCTCAGCTTGTTACAACATTTTGAGAAATTTGGTCTAGCAAGAGGCTTTGTAAACGTATCTGCAACTTGGTCCTCCGACTTTAGATATTTGGTAGTGATATGACCAGCTTGAACCATATCTCTTACATAGTGGCAATCAACCTCAATATGCTTTGTCCTCTCATGAAAGACAGGATTGTTCGTTATATATGTGGCAACCTTGTTATCACACATCATGGTCATAGGAGAGGCAACCTTTACCTGAAGATCATGTAGAACAGTACGAACCCACATTAATTTAGCAGTTGTTTGGGCCATAGCCCTATATTCTGATTCTGCACTCAACCTAGAAACCACATTTTGCTTCTTACTTCTTCATGAAATTAAGTTATCTCCCCAAAACACACAGAATCCTGTGGTAGATTTTCTATCCACTACAGATCCTGCATAGTCAGCATCAAAGTAAGCCACTATCTCCAGAGTTCCACCTTTCTTGAATAATAACCCTTTTCCAGGAGAAGATTTTAAATACCTGAGAATCATTATAGCTGCATTCCAGTGTACCTCAGTTGGTTTGTCCATAAATTGGCTAACTTTGCTTACTGCTAAAGCAATATCAGGCCTGGTCACAGTTACATATAGTAGCTTCCCTACTAGCGAGCAATAACTTTTACTATCAACCGGTTTTGACCCTTCTTCAAACAACTGAACTTTATGATCCATGGGAATATTAGCTGGTTTAGCTCTCAACATTCCAGTTTCCTTTAATAAGTCAAGAACATACTTCCGTTGAGACAAAACCATCCCTTCACGGCTCCTGGCAACTTCTATACCCAGAAAATATCTAAGTGAACCAAGGTCTTTTGTAACAAAGTGTTTTTGAAGATGAGCCTTTGTGGCTTCAATATCTTTCACATCATCTCCTGTAAGAATGATGTCATCCACATATACCACCATAACAACTATGCCTGAGTTAGTTTTCTTGATAAATAGTGTATGATCTGCCGCTGACCTATTAAAACCAAAGTGTGACATCACTTCAAACAACTTTTGAAACCATGCACGCAGACTTTGTTTCAAGCCATAAATCACCTTTCTCAATCTACACACCTTCTGACACGCCCCCTCAACCTCTAATCCTGGAGGTTGTTGCATGTAAACTGTCTCAGATAGATCCCCATATAGAAATGCATTTTTTACATCTAATTGACACATACTCCAACCATGATGAACAACTACTGAGAGAACAAGACGAATGGTGCCCATCCGTGCAAGAGGAGAAAAAGTTTCAAAGAAATCAATACCATAAGTCTGAGTATACCCTTTTGCTACTAATCTGGCCTTGTACCTTTCAATAGAACCATCCGATTTGTACTTTATTGTATATACCCATTTGCATCCAACAATGTCAGCATCCACTGGGGAATCAACTAGATCCCATGTATGCTGAGACAATAAAGCATCCATTTCTTCTTGCATAGCCAACTTCCACCTGTTATCTAGCTCTGCCTGTTGATAGTTCAGAGGAATAGTTTCAGCATATAAGGCTGAAATAAAAGTTTTTATCTGATTTTCAATTCTGACATCGGAGACAAAATGAGATATGGGATATAAGGTACATTGTCGTGTCCCCTTTCGTAGAGCGATTGGCCTGTTATCATCATCATGAAGATCACTATTGTCGGTAGTACTTACCTCAGGAGAAGAAGAAGATGAAGGCACTGGAGGAGGTGGAGCTCCACGCACATATACCAATGGAGGATTATTAAATCGTGAAGAGGATGAAGTTTGGTTCGGTAATGAGGGCACATATTCCAAAGGAAAATGAGGTATAGGTAATGGAAAAGACTCAACTGGATCAACTTGCATCGGGGAACCGGTACTAGAGTAATATGGAATGGATTCCAAGAAAGATACATCCGCACTGACATACTCTCGGCGAGAAATTGGATCATAACATCGATATCCCTTTTGATTTTTTGGATAACCTATAAATATGCATTTTGTAGCTTGAGCAACTAATTTATCACGGTCAGGGCCAAGTTTGTGTACAAAACAAACACATCCAAATATTTTTGGTGAGAAAGAGAAGAGTGGGGCATTAGGTTTTAGGATATGTAATGGAATTTGATCACCCACAAAAGATGAAGGCATGCAGTTGATCAGATAACAAGCAGTGATAATCGCATCACCCCAATATAACGCAGGAACATTGGATTGTATCATAAGGGTCCATGCGACATCAAGCAGGTGCCTGTGTTTTCGCTCAGCCGCCCCATTTTGTTGAGATGAATAGGCATAGGTAGTTTGGGGTTGAATGCCATGATCTTGGTAAAATTGTAACAGGACTTTTGATTTAAACTCAAGAGCATTATCAGTGCGAACAATCTTGACAACAGATTCAAACTGAGTTTTTATTTCAAGAATTAAGGATTTGATAATACTTGGAACTTCAGATCGTTCTTTTATTAAAAACACCCACGACAACTTAGAAAAATCATCAACAATAACAAGATATTATCGACACTGGACCCCATACATCTGCATGAAGTTCAAAAACTTTATGACTGGACTGACTCTGACTCGAAGGGAACGAACTTCGATGATGCTTGCCCAACTGACATGCTTCACACTGAAATGATGTAGTAGAAGGAATTTGAGGAAAGACATAACTAAGCTTTGACAATGAAGGATGACCAAGACGACGATGCCACTGAACAGGACTGGATGAGTGTTCAACTGCAGCATAAACATTACCTACTGGATGATGTAGGTAGTAGACTCCATTTTCTTCATAGCTCAGCAAATCCTGAAAATGACAACCCATCAGATCAAATATCACTCTACAGTTTAGTTCTTTTGTAAGGCAACTAACAGAGCGTAAACTTTAAGGAAAGTTGGGAGCATGAAGAACATTTTTCAACTGTAAGGTGGAGGATATAGAAATATTTCCCTGGCCAACAACTGGTGAGGAACTCCCATCGACTAATGAGACTCCTCGATGAATAATAATATCCTTTAGATCTGAAAAGACAAGCGAATTTCCACACAAATGTCTGGATTCACCAGAGTCAATAATCCACTTACTATCATTCAGATGAAGATGATTCCCTGTTGAGTAGGCAACACCGACTACAGGAGAGGAGGAGCTCGAAGGGCGAAGAGCTATCAACTCATCATATTCTGCTCGACTGAGGGTAATACTGTCACTTGCAGAGGTATTATCATGTGCATTTGTTGCCTCTAGTGTAGTAACATTTGCTTTTGGAGCATTTGACTTTGATGAAAAAGAGGTTGGCCGACCATGCTTATCCCAACAACGATCTTCTAAATGTCCAGATTTTTCACAGAATGTACATTGAAGTTTTCCTCTGCCTCCCATACCTCTGCCACGACCTCGTCCTCTGATATTCTGAATATTTTCACGCCCATAACCAGATGAGACAGCTAAAGCAGATGACTGGGACACAGGGTGAAATTGTGGAAGAGAGATCGCAAGTCTACTCAGACGATTGTATGCATCAGCAAGAGTAGGTACATCTGATCCAATCAACATTTGGACTTTTGCAACAGAGAATTCTGAAGATAAACCTGTGAGAAACCGAGCAACCATAGTCTGTTCTTGATGATCCTTTTGCTTCGAACAACAAAGAGGCCTGTGAGCATTGAGTCTTTCAAACACAACTTTGACAGAGGCATAGTATTGGGCCAAGGTCTGATCTCCCTGCTGCAAATTATATATCCTTTGTTCGACTTGCAGGATACGACTCACATTAGTCTCTTGTGAGTACGTATCTCAAAGATTGTCCCACATCTGTTTGGCTGTATTATAGTAAATTAGACCATCTGCAATATGGGGTTCGACACTATTCATGATCCATGACATAACAATGTCATTATCTTTGTCCCAAGTAACGTATTTTCCCACCTTTTCATTGGGTTCATTTTTCAACAAAATATGTTTTCTACGATGTCCAGATACCGACATCATAAAAGTTTTGGACCACCTGGCATAGTTAGTTTCATTCAACCTCACAGAAAAACCATACGAGAAGGGATTTGCAAAAGCCTTATACTCCCCAATATATTCATTTTTGGAATCACATTTCGAAGTTTCACCCATACTGAATATTTGATGCTATTTCAGCTGCCAAAACAAAATCCAAATTCACTCACTTGAACAACGTGTTTTATAATCACACGTCAGCCAAGTCCACGACTACACAAACTTGCCACACCAGAAATAAATTCACGACAGGCTACAATTGACACAGAAAGCAGCGTGTTTCACAATCACGCATCAACCAATACCATGACCGCACCTGACTATTCAACCCACGTCAGACACAATGGGAAAAACAACTCAGAAATGTAGATCTGAGAAAGCCAGAATAGCGTCCAACATGACAACTTGTTCATGGTCTGATTTTAGCACCTGCACTCAATACATAAATCCCACAACAACAACAAAAAAAAAACTTTCCACAAAATAGGGAATCACGCCTGCTGCTTCCATGACACACAAAAAATAATATTAACATGCTGCTTCCACGACACACAAGTTACGCCTGCTGAAAAAAAAACTTCCACGAAAACAGGAATCACGACTGCTGCTTCCACGACACAGAAATTAACAGAAAACTGATTAACAGACTGCTTCCATTTACTTCCATGGCACAAAAATCACGCCTAAAAAAAAAAACCCTTCCACGACACAGAAAATAACGACTGCTCTTTCGTAACTCCCAGCTGCAATCGATCTGTAGATTTGATTACAGATCTGTGTCATGACGTTAGTCAGACATCAGATCTGTGATCAAATCTATGCAATTAGATAAGAAAAAAAATAACCACACCTGTTTACGATTTGGTGTAGAACGATCACGTTTTCAGGCTCCCGAGATCCACTGCTCTGATACCATGTGGTGACTTGAATAAGGAGCACTAGAGCCGAGGCAGACGAGAGAGAGAGAGAGAGAGAGAGAGAGAGAGAGAGAGAGAGAGAGAGAGAGAGAGAGAGAGAGAGCTCGTTAATCTTGATTAGGGCTAATCTCTATGTTAAATAGAGATAGGCCAATATAAAAATTTACATACAAGTCCCTCATTAAACAAGAAATATCAAATAACCTACCGTTTAAGAAAACTTAAACTTAAATAATCTCAACAAAGACATCTGCAACTTGGTCTTCAGAAGTCACATGACTAGTAGAAATATGCCCCACCTGCACTAAGTCACATATATAGTGACAATCAACTTCAATGTGTTTCGTTCTCTTATGAAAAACTGGATTGTTAGCTATATAGGTGGCTGCTCGATTATCACACATCATCAACATTGGGGATGAAATCACCACTTGTAGATCTTTTAGAATGGACCTAACCCACATCATTTCAGCAGCTGTTTGAGCCATAGATCTATATTCTGACAGTTTATTTTTTACTTCTCCAAGTAATTAAGTTTCCTTTGACAAACATGCAAAACCCTGTGGTGGACTTTCTATCATCGATGGCCCCTGTATAGTCTGCATCTGAGTATGCAATTATATCAAGGTTGGAGCTTTGTTTATATAGCAATCCCTTTCCAGGAGAGGATTTCAAATACCTGAGAATCATCATAGCTGCCTACCAATGCACTCGAGTAGGTTTGTCCATGAATTGGCTTATCTTGCTCACAACTAAGGAGATATCTGGCCTTGTTACAGTGACATATAAAAGTTTACCAACCAAGGATCTAAAACTTCTACTGTCAATAAGTTTTGCTTTTTCATCATACATATGTAGTTTAGGATCCATTGGTATATTGGCTGGTTTGGCACCTAACATCTCTGTTTCCTGCTGTAGGTCAAGTACATACTTTCGCTGTGATAGAACTAACCCCTCATGGTTTCTGGCCACTTCTATGCCCAAGAAATATCTAAGAGAACCCAGATCTTTTGTGACAAAGTGCTTCTGAAGATGAATCTTTGTGTCTGAGATGTCCTTTGTGAAAAAGGTGCAAAGGGATCCGACCCGATCCATGTAAAGATTGTGTACAGTATACATTATACCTCTTTTCCTTTTAATCGGGTCTGGATACACCAGACCCGGATCCATACCTGTATAAAGTAAAGTTATAAATAAACTGTTTTAGCTCACGATTTCAAGATAGAAATCGTGACAGCCGCAAACCCCTTCTTGCTTTCTTCTCTTCGTCTCTCCCTCTCTCTCTTTCTCAATGTTGGTACAGGTGGATTTCTAACATGGTATCAAAGCTAAGATCTGTCTAAGGTCAAAAAAAGGTTTCCGACAGGTGCGACAATCAGAGTTTTGAGGTTTTTCGTTCCTCCCCTTTTCTACTCTTCTTTATTTTCTTTCTTCTCTCGTTCTTCCCTTCTTTTCTAAATTTTCCCCACATCTCACATGGGCTTGCTTCTCTCTTGGATCTGAGATTCACGTGAATCCTGTTCACGTGAACCCAGACCGTGAAAAACGAGTGGCTGTATTTCACGTGAATCGCTGAAATCGATTCACGTGAAACATTGTGCCTCATTTCAGTTTTTGTTTGATATTGCCTGCTTGACCCCGTTTATTGTTACCGTCTATTCGATCTCCCTTTGTCCAATCCCCTCCACGCATCTATTTCTACATATTCAAATATACATCTGTTGTGTAGCTTTCTTCCTGTTTCTCTTTTTGCTACTTGTTTGAAAATATATTTAACGTGGGAAAGTTTTTTTTTACGTCAATATCAGTTTTCTAGAGTGCATAGAAAAAGGTTCAGTCTCTCTATTCTCTGAATCTGACAGCCGCAAAAAAAAAAGGGGCTGAGCATTTCGTGAAAACTCTTGCACTGTGAACACTCTTAGTGAATTTCACTCTCTATGGATCCTTATTCCTCTCAATCAAATATTTCTTCAAGTTTTCTCAACCACCTCGTTTCTAAAAAGTTGAATACCTCAAACTTCTTGATTTGGATGAGACAAATCATTCCTTTTATAAGGAGCCAAAGTCTCTTAGGTCACCTGGATGGAACCACCCCAGTCCCACCAGAATTTGTTCTGAGAGAAGAGAAAGATGATCAAGGGGGCGAGTTCGATCGTGTATGTCAAAAATATAGAATTTCTTAATTGGGAAAGGAAAGATCAATCAGTTGTTGCATACATCACCTCAACTCTGTCTCAAGAGGTCCTTGTTGCCATTCTCGACAATTGTACAACACTACAACTCTGGGAACGACTGATTCAGACGTATTCGCAGGTTTCTCAAGCAAGGATGGTTTTTCTGAAAAGGGAATTTCAGTTGTTAAGAAAAGATTCCATGACCATCATGGAATATTTAAACAAGATAAAGATAATCACAGATCAACTTGCAGTTATATGATGTGCCGTAAGTGACAATGACATGGTGCAACAAACTCTGAGTGGATTGAGATCTGACTACAATATGATAGTCACTTCACTATTGTGCCTTTCTGTTCTTCCTACCTTTGATGAGCTACGAGCCAAATTGATCCAGTATGAAATGACTTTGAAGGGATTCTCTGAAGAAACGCACATTCACCCAAATTCTCAAGAAGTTTTTGCCACAGGCCTGATTCATAGTAGAGGACAAGGGCGAAGTGGATACGGAGGGCGTGGTCTGCTTCCCACTCCAAACATGTTAGCCCATGCGCAGGGACCAAGATCCATCCCTACTTGCTTCCTTTGTAACAAAAAGGGGCATATCAAGGCGATCTGTTGGCATAATCCAGAGAATAAAGGAAAGGGTCCACAGACAAAAACCAAAAGAAGATTCACAAATACCAGAGACAGTGGAGAGATTAAAGATCTGTTGATATCTGCCTTGTCAGAGTTAAAATTGAAGCAGAGTGACGAAGGCACTTGGTTTGTCGACTCAGGGGCAGCGACTCATGTGACAGGCGATGCAGGTAAAATTTCTAACCCTATTCCTTATTTTGGAAAAAGTAAGATTGTTACTGGAGATGGATCCCACCATCCTGTTTCTCATGTTGGAAAAACTGTCATTCCCATGTCATATTCCACTCTTACTCTTTCTGACGTTCTTCATGCTCCTGACATCAAGAAAAATATTGTCTCTGTTTATAAACTTATTGATGATAATAATGCTTAAGTTGAATTCACCCCCTCCTCTGTGCAAGTCAAGGACCTATGCATGAGGGAAACATTCGCTAAAGGAAAGAGACGAGGCAATATGCATGTCTTTGAAAAAGCTCCATGTCATGCTGTCCGCCATGTTCATCTGAATTCGAAGCCTTCATTTGAGTCATGCTCACCCTCTTATGCTAATGTTTTTAGTATTTCTGAATGTAATAAGCCATTCTTATGGCATAGTCGATTAGGACATTGTGGGAGTCATTTTATTGAAAAACTTGTCTTTAATAATCTCATTCCAAAAGAAAGTCAATGGGGATGAGAGCAGTCATAAGTGTTTCAGTTGTCTTTCATGCAAGAGTCATGTAGTGCCTTTCCATTCCATTAATAAGAGAGCTTCAAAACCTTTTGAAATAATTTATTCTGATATATGGGGACCCGCCCCGATTGCCTTTGGATCTGAGAGCAGATACTATCTAATCTTTGTTGATAACTATTCTCGATACACTTGGATATATTTCATAAAAAATAAGTCTGAAGTCTTCTCTTTGTTTCAAAATTTTCTTTCCTTGGTCAAAAATCAATTTTCTGAGTCCATTCAATTTTTTCAATGTGATGGAGGTGGGGAATTCTCATCCCATGATTTTATTTCTTTTCTCCGAAATAACCGAATAGGAAGAAGTGTGTCCTGCCCTCACAACCCTCAACAAAATGGGATTACTGAACGAAAACATAGGCATATCATTGAAAGTGCCATGAGTATGCTTCATGACAGTAATCTTCCCATCAACCTATAGACAAAAGCTTTCCATTCTACCGTACATGTGATAAATAGATTGCCTATGGTTACTCTGGAAAATAAGTCTTCTTATCACTGTCTTTTTGGAGCTCATCCTAGTTATCATGATCTGCGTGTTTTTGGATGTGTTTGCTATGTGCATATTGATCAGTCCCTGAGAAATAAGTTTCAGGACAATTCCCATAAATGTAGGTTTGTGGGATATGCAGATGACTACAAAGGATATAGGTGTTATGATCCCACCAACAAACGCATCAGAACCTCAAGAAATGTTGTCTTTGATGAACAAAATTTTGATCACGAAGCTGACACAACGAACATGCCAACTAAAGTTTACTATCCTTGGCTGAGTTCAAAAGTTTTTGCTGGTTTCAATGAAGCATGTTCCTCAGATTGCGTGCAACAAGAAGAAGAGATATTTGAGAACACTGGGACGTCGGGATCACAGAATGCAGAGGAAGTACCAGGCATATACAAAGGCATTGTCTATTCTAGACAGAGACCGACAGCATCAAGCCATTCAGATCATGTCTCAGTCGCCAATCCAACTCCTTCTCATACTCTTGAGTTCAGAAAATCAAACCGCATACGACATCCTATTGACAGGTGGGTTAGCTATAACAACTTCTCCTTGGATCTTCAACTCTTTTTAACTGCCCTCAATAAGGAAGAAGAGCCCATTATGTACTATCAAACAACCACTTCTACCAAATGGGTAGAAACCATGAATGATGAAATGCAAGCCTTGCATGAATGTGGAACCTGGGAAGTTGTTCCCAGACCATCTGACAAAAATGTTGTCAGATGTAAATGGGTCTACAAAATAAAATATAAGCCAGATGGAACCATTGAACGATATAAGGCAAGGCTTGCGGCAAAAGGATTCACTCAAGAAGCAGGGCAAGACTATGATGAGACCTTTAGTCCGATTGTAAGAATGGGAACAATTCGAATTATTATTTCTCTGGCTGTTGAACATGGATAGAAGTTGAGTCAGCTTGATGTGAAAAATGCATTCTTGCATGAAGATTTGAAGGAGGAAGTATACATGGAGCAACCCCCTTGATATCAAGAACAAAATTGTAAAACCCATGTGTGCAGGTTAAATAGAGCTATCTATGGTCTGAAGCAAGTATCCCACTCTTGGTTTGATAGCTTCTCGCTAGAGATTCAAAAACATGGATTTTCACATTCCATGCTAGACCACTCATTATTTATTTTTAAAAGTCAGACTGTGACCACTCTAATATTAATTTATGTCGATGATATTATCATCACAAAAAACTCTGCAGCCCACATTCAAGAAGTAAAAGACTTACTAGGTCAGAGGTTCAAAATGAAAGATCTTGGAGTTCTACATTATTTTCTTGGTGTAAAAGTTGATAACCAGGCTCATGGCTTGACACTCACTCAGCATAAGTACACCCTAGACGTTCTCAGCAAGGCAGGCATGAAAGACTGCAAACCTATAGGAACTCCGAGTGTGCTTCATCAAAAACTTAGCGCTGATGATGGAGATCTGTGTGATGACCCCACCAGGTATCGAAGCATAATAGGAATGTTACAATACCTCACATTCACTAGACCTGACATCGTTTATTCAGTCAATCAAGTGTCTCAATTTATGCATGCGCCACGTACTGGACATATGGAAGCAGTCAAGAGGATCTTTAGATATCTGAAAGGGACTATTGGGGATGGATTAATATATTCACCACAGTCACATGGCAAAGATGAGCACGAACTTACTGTATATTGTGATGCAGACTAGACTGGAGATCCTGACGAATGAAGATCTACATCAGGATATTATGTTTTCGTTGAAAGAAATTTAGTCTCTTAGAGCAATAGAAAATAAAAGGCTATCGCTAGATCAAGCACTGAGGCTGAGTATAGATCCATGGCTGCTGCTACTGCCGAAGTCACATGGATCAAGCATCTACTAACTGAAGTAGGAGAAAAGATCTCCCACACTACCTTGCTATATGACAATCAAAGTGCTATCAACATGTCATTCAATCCAGTACATCACAGTCGTGCTGTGCACATTGAGATTGACCAACACTTTGTGAGACAGAAGGTTGAAGAAAAAGAGATTGAGCTTGAATTCATCAGTACCGAAAGACAAGTTGCAGACATATTTACCAAAGGGTTAACAAAGGATCGTTTTTGGATACTTAAAGGCAAGTTGTTCATGGTCCAAAACCATGATCAACTTGAGGGGGGGGGGAAGGTGCAAAAGGATCCGACCCGAGATCCGACCTGATCCATGTAAAGATTGTGTACAGTATACGTTATACCTCTTTTCCTTTTAATCGGGTCTGGATACACCAGACCCGGATCCATACCTGTGTAAAGTAAAGTTATAAATGAATTGTTTTAGGTCACGATTTCAAGATAGAAATCGTGACAGCCGCAGACCCCTTCTTGCTTTCTTATCTTCGTCTCTCCCTCTCTGTCTTTTTCAATGCAGGTACAGGTGGATTTCTAACACTTTGCACTACTCTCTGTAAGAATAATATCATCTACATATACAACCATAACCACAATACCAACGGAGGTTTTCTTGATAAACAAGGAGTGATCTGAAGATGACCTGTTGAATCCAAATGCAGACATAATTTCAAATAACTTCTGAAACTATGCACAAGGACTTTGTTTAAGACCATATATAGCCGTCTTTAGTTTGCATACCTTGCTACACTCCCCCTGAACCTCAAACCCGGGAGGTTGTTGCATGTACACAGTCTCAGACATATCTTCATATAAGAAGGCGTTTTTCACATCTAACTGACATAAACTCCATCCATAATGAACAACTACAGATATGACCAACCGAATTGTCCCAAGATGGGCTACTGGAGAAAATGTCTCGAAGAAGTCAACTCCATATGTTGGAGTATACCCTTTAGCAACCAACCGAGCCTTTTACCTTTTGATTGAGCCATCCGAGTTATACTTAATGGTGTAGACCCACTTACATCTAACGATATCTGCATCAGTGGGAGGAACAACCAAATCCCATGTGTCGCATGAGAGCAAGGCATCCATCTCAACCTGTATCGCTTGCTTCCACTTAGGATCTTATAACGCTTGATGATGATTAAGTGGGACAGAAGTGGCAGATAAAGCAGAGATAAAATTCTTCAAGTGAACCCCAAGTCGTGCCTCAGTAACAAACTTGGAGATAGGATGTAATGTGCATTGTCTTTTACCTTTCCTGAGAGCGATAGGTCTGTCATCATCAACATTAGACATCTCAATATTTTCAAGAGAACTTACTTCTGAAGAAGGCAGTGGTGTAGGTGCTGATTCAGGTGGTGATCTGCGAGTGTATACCAGAGGAGGATCATGATACCGAGCAAATGTGGGGGACTGAGAATGAGAGATAGTCTTAGAAAATGACTCCAAGGGAAAAGGAGGAATGGGAAGAGGTAGGGCATCACCCTATTCAACATGTAGTCTGGATGCAGTGGTAGAAAAATAAGGAACAAAATCAAAGAAAGATACATCCGCACTAACATACTCTCGACGGGAGATGGGATCATAACACCGGTAGCCTTTTTGATTTTTTGGATATCCAAGGAAGACACACTTCATGGCTTGGGCAGATAATTTATCACGGTTAGGTCCAAGTTTATGAACAAAGGAAACACATCCAAATACTTTGGGAGAGATCGGGAATTGTGGAGCATTAGGATAGAGAATTTGAAAAGGGATTTGTTCTTCCAAAGATGAAGCCGACATACGATTAATGAGATAACAAGCAGTGAGAATAGCATCCCCCAGTACGAGGGTGACATATTTGATTGCAACATAAGAGTGCGAGCTACATCTAGAAGATGCCTATGTTTTCTCTCAACAACGCCATTTTGCTGAGATGTATGGGCACAAGTAGTTTGAGGACGGATGCCACGATTTCGATAAAATTGTAACAATTCATTGGACTTGAACTCGAGAGCATTATCAATGCGGATAATCTTGACAAGAGAACGAAACTGAGTCTTTATTTCAATGACAAAAGACATAAGAATGGAGGCAACCTCCGACCTTTTTTTTATTAAGAAAACCCATGACAATCTGGAAAAATCATCAACAATAACTAAGTAATAACGACACTGAGATCGACTAGGTCCCCATACATCAACATGCAAAATCTCAAACATTGCTTGACTCGATGGACTCTGACGAGAAACAAAGGAACTTCTGTGATGTTTGCCCAATTGACAGGCGTCACACTGAAATGAATCAGACGGAGAAATCTGAGGAATAAGTCTACGAAGCTTTGGCAAAGGAACATGACCAAGACGGAGATGCCACTGATAGGTACTGGAAGATGGCTCAGACACAGAATTCATGCATCCAACCGGCTGATGTAGATAATAGACACCACCCTCCTCATGGCCTCCACCAATCCTCTTCTTCATCAGTAAGTCCTGAAAAATACAACACACAAGATCAAATATCACCCTACAGTTATTCTCTTTAGCAATACGACTAACAGATAGTAAGCTCTGAGAAAATGAATGAGCATGAAGGACATTAGTCAATTGAAGTGTGGGGGATATAGGAATGTTTCCCTGGCCTACAACAGGAGAAGATCTCCCATCAACAAGTATAACATTGCGAGGTTCAACAATAGGATGTAGCTTAGAAAAAATATGGAAAGTCCCACACAAGTGTCTAGAGGCACCCGAATCAATAATCCATCTACTACCTTGATAACTCAGGTTATCACCTGTAGAGCATGCCACATCAACAACATGCATAGGAGCACTCGAACTAGGAAGCCAGTGAGACACCAATTCATCATACTCTGAACGATTGAGAATAACCGAATCGCTGAAGGAGGTAGTGGGGTTCTCTGCCTCGAGTTTAACAACTTGAGCCTTGGACACATTTGGTTTAGGTGATGGGATAGGAGGTCGACCAGTCTTATCCCAACACCTATCTTCAAGATGTCTAAGTTTACCACAATATGTACATTGAAGCCTTCATCTTCCTCCAGTACTGCGGCAACGACCTCTTCCTCGAAAATTCAAGAAAGTACCTCTTCCACGACTTGAGGTGATTGCTAGGGCTGATGCCTGTGATTCAGATTGAGTTTGAGGAAGAGTGATGGCAAGCCTACTCAGACGATTATAGGCTTCTGCAAGAGTAGGAACATCAGAACTAGTTAGCATTTGGACTTTGGCAATTGAGAATTCCGATGAAAACCCTGTAAGAAATCGGGCAACCATAGTCTGCTCCTGATGGGTCTTTTGTTTGGTGCAACATAAGGGTCTGTGTGTATTTAGCCTCTCAAAAGCAAATTTAACAGAGGCATAGTATTGGGCTAAAGTTTGATCTCCTTACTGCAACTGATAAATCTCCTGCTCAACTTGTAGAATACGACTCACATTAGTTTCATGAGAATATGTATCACGGAGATTGTCCCACATTTGTTTAGCTGAGGTATAATAAATCAGTGTACACTATTCATTATCCATGACATCACGATGTCATTGTCTTCGTCTCAGGTGACATATTTTCCTATTCTTTCAGTGGGTTCCAATTCCAACAAGACGTGCTTTTTCCGATGACCCAAAATCGACATCATGAAGGTGCGAGACCACCTTGTATAATTAGAATCATCTAGCTTAACTGAAGATCCATATGAAAATGGATTTGCAAAGGCCTTATATTCACCAATGGCCTCTCCTTTTTGGTTATTATCTAAAGCACGTGACTCAGCCATAAAAAAAAATTCCTTCACCAGGGACAGCAATTTTTTTTTTAGCAACCCAACTATTTCTGTGCAACAAGAGTCTCCTGCATACTTTGTTTCCAGATCAGAATAGTAATCAGATCACTACCACGACCACAAAATATTAAACAATGACTATCGACTTCAAGATTAGAACAACTACCATTTAATCTTCCACAACAATGATCTGATCGCAGGCATTCAACAACGTTGATCACTATTTTTAGATCTGATCGCCGACTGCAATAGTTCAATTGCATCATTAAAAATATTTTAAGCCCAAGACGATATCAATCCGATCTAACCGTGATCTATTTTTTTTTCCGATCCAGTCGATGTCTTCAGATCTGATATCTTCTCCTTATGCTTCACGATGATCAGACACGATCTACAATCAGTAGCAGCTTCTCCACGATCAGCAACTGCAACGTCTTCAAGATCCACGAGCAGTTCACGATCCACACATCCGATCCTTCTTCACGATCTACGATCAACAACAACAGCGCCTTCAAGCCACAAGCAGTTCACGATTTCAGCAGCTTCTCCACGATCAGCAACTGCAGTGTCTTCAGGATCTACGAGCAGTTCACGATCCAACATCCGATCCTCCACGATTTGTGATCAGCAACAATATCACCGTGATCATCAGCAACAACGTCATCCCATAAGGGAGACCCACTCTGATACCATGTTACAACTAACCACCTTTAATCTATTTTAGAGAGAGAGAGAGAGAGAGAGTTCGATTAATCATTAACCCTAATCACCTATTTAAATAGGTGATTAGGTTGAACGTGATTACAACTAGGCATACATAATTATGTTAAATTACGTATGACCACTCCCAGATTTATGAATATTACTTTTAACACATATTATGATTGATTATCACTTTACAATGAAGGCTTATGAAGATGATGTTATTTCATTAGAGCATTGTGAGCTCAAAGGAGCAAGTTGCAACTATGTTGACCAAAAGTTTGGCTCCTACTTACTTTCAACAATTTCTTTCCAAACTTGGGATGATTCCATTAGCATCATCTCAAGTTTGAAGGGGAGCGTTGAGAAGTATAATATGGCCATATCATATTTGTTATTGTATACTTTGTGCTACCTTCTTATGTTCTTGTACATAATATTGTTTACGAGGGGTATTCTTGTATTTTAGTTGGCATGTAGAGTTTTTGTCTTGTAGTATAACCATGAGGGGCGTCCCCGTTTAAGATGTATCTTTTTAAGTTTTGCTAGCTAATGAAGTTTTGAGGGTTCTCTCATATTCTTCTCTTCTTTCATAGTAGTTGCCCTATCTTCTTGAACTTGTATAAAATCAATGGCTCATAATCTTCATAAATATTCAAGCATCCAAAAATCATATTTTTCATCGAAAATACACGATCCAACTGTTGATTCCTAGCAAATTCACCATGCCGTACACATTTACATGGTTGAATTTGCAAAAAAAGTGTTGGTGCTGGCCAATTCATACAGTACTCATATTCTAGTGACTCTCTCTCTCTTTTTATATATATATATATATATATATATATATATATATATATATATATATATAAATTGGTAGCTGCTCACTCGTTAGGTGCCCAAATGGAGGTCACTCACTTTGAGCATCCATCACGTGGCATGATGGACGCTCAGCATCATTTTGCAAAAAAAAAAACTTTTAGTGGTGCTAAAATAGTGCCACTAAAAGTCTTAGCAAACATTTGTAGACTTTTACTGGCACTAAAATTGCGCCAGTAAAAGTTTTTTTGCACAAAAAAGGACGCTGAGCATCCATCACGCCGTGCGATGGATGCTCAACATGAGTGACCTCCGTTTGAACACCTAGCGAGTGAGCAGCTACACATCTCTCTCTCTCTCTCTCTCTCTCTCTCTCTCTATATATATATATATATATATATATATATATATATATATATATATATATATATTAGCCGGCCTGTGGATGGACTGGTCAGTGCATCCAAAATATGTGTCTGGCCAGCTTATTGCTAAGCCCTACTCGGCTGGTCTTGTGTGCAGCCCTAAATCTGGAGACTCGTGACTTGGTAGAAGTTTGAGGAGGGTCATGGGTTTGACTGAAATAAAAAATTGGGTAGCTATGGATATAATTGTTGCTTAATTTGCACAGCAATTGGCTACGAATATGTGCGTCTCTTGCTATGGATTCCTTCCACATCTGTACAGTTCTCATCATAGCTGGATTTCACTATCATGTGTCACTTCCAAGAATGCTTTTAACATCAAAGGATCTAATAATAGGAATTTATTGGATAGGTTACATTAAAGTTTCTTTTCAGAACTTTTCAGACTATGTATGGAGTGTGACGTAGCTCAGACTATAAATGTTTAGCCATTGGATTATGTAAAATGAAAAATGTTAGAGCTTTAAGGAAAATCACTTAAACATGTTTGTTTTTTACAAGCATGCAATTATATAAACCATGCCCATTCCTATTACATACTATTATATGCTCAAGCATGGAAGCAAAATATGAACATATGGCTGCAGTAACAGCATATGGATTTATAGTTTTTTGCTTCACATCATTCATATATCATATAATCGATATTACCTGTTGGAAAAAATTGCAGTGCTATTAGTTCTCTCTTAATCTAGCCATGCTTGAGAAATGCAACTCTATGTTAACCCAGCATCTCATTTATTAGAAAATAGAATATCATGATTGAACCACAGTTTATTGATATGAATGAATGTATTATCTTCATGAGTCATATCTTCCAAAGTCCTCTTTAAAATGACATTTGTATGTCAAGTTGAAACTACCCACAGAATTAACCCATGGACAATTTGGTGCAAAGTTGTTAATGTGAAAGTGGAGATTTGTGAACTACATGTTTAACAACTTTTTGTTGTGTCATATTATTTAACTGCTCGTCATTCTTCTGATCGGTTGGGATTATTATCATATTACCCTTTAAAAGTTAATTTTGATAGAAGTTATGGAGTTATGCTTAGGATTATTTTCCCTAGACACCTTAATTGTCAACTCTTGTTATTTCCTTCCTTCTCTCTCTCTCTCTCTCTTAACAAGGATTAATGAACATTTCTGTGGTGTCTTGTGAAGACATTGAACTGTTGAAAGTTTAGAAATGCCTATACATGATAACGTTTTGTGGTTGCAGGCCATCAACATTTGCTCAGGCTGCAAAACTTAGAAGGACTGCAGCAGCGAAGGAAAAGGAACTTGCACAGTGTATGTCTAACTTGTCAGTTGTCACTATTCATGGATAAATTAATTTCATCATTCCTCTTGTGATTATATGTTCTATTTCCTTAAAGTTCTTAGTTCATTTTGCAGTTTATAATTTAAATTTGAATATTGATTTGTTTATGGCAGTCCAGGAATCACATGCAAAGGAGAAAAGATGGTCACCAGATTTTTATTTGGGGCATATGAAAATTGTGAAAGTATGAATATATGCTGTTATTTTCTGTTATAATGCCTTTCCCTAAGTAAATATCCAATTCTCATGGTTTATTTCCATGTAGAGTATAACATATCTTGGACTGGCTTGGTGGTTCTGGAGCACTCCTGTTGCAGTCATTCCTGGTCAACTTTTTCAACCTTTTGGTAATTCTTTTTGAGATCTGAAGCTAATTGTTTGGATGATGCACTATCTCTTCTTAACGGTTGAATGTTTACGATAACCAGTTAGCTTTATTTTATTTAGTTTTTGTATGATTTATTGCATGTGAAAGGAATTGCTTGATGCATAAAACTGCAGCAGGGCATTGAACCTACGTTATGGTTCCATTGAGATTTTTGATCCTTAAAGAGTTACACTATTTTAGAGCTTCAACCTAGATTTGCCTGTTTTAGACTTGTACTTACTAACTTGCATGACTTCTAATGTTGCCCCTCAGCTTGAATGGTGATATTGGGATATATTGTTAATGCTTTCTGTGACCATATTGTTGGCTGCCTTGTGTATGTGGACATAACCCAAATCCACACTATTTGACAGAACGGAAATTCACTTCTTCGTGTTTATATCTAATGCAAAGGACAGTTATTATAGTGCTAGTGTTTGATGTCCTTGAGGTGATTTGCTGGCAAACTTGTTTAACAGTTATATAAGCAACATATGCCATTAGTTTAGCGCTTGGATTGGAAATCAGATTCTTGTTCCTTCTTCATAAGGGCGTTTTGCTTCACATAATCCTGCCATGGATTTACTATATTCCACCAACTGAATTATCCATGGTGATGTGACTAATTCATGATGTATGCAATGCAATGCAAAGACATGAGGTCAACATCTTATGCTCAATATTATCTAGATGATTTGGAATTCCTTTAAGTTGCTTTGGTAATGACCTTGAAATAGTACCCTTTAGTTTGAGTTAAAAAATAAATGAGAATCTACTTTGTAATGATACATAAAAATAATGACTTATAAGAAAGATGAAAGGCAATACAAATGACACAAGTATTAATAGAAATTCCCTTGGGCCGTTTCCCAAAAAAGATGGTATCAACAAAAATTACAAGTGATCTGTGTTCATTACAACTAAATGATTGTGTTCACAACTAGATTCATTACAAGTGAATACTGAAATCACAATAGCTAGCTTTTGAAGATGCAAAAAACTTCTAAATGATTTCTTGGATTCTTGATTCTGGTTCCGTACTATCTGAATGTTATATTAACTCCAATTATTCCTATGTTTTAATCGCCGATGAGACCTCTTTAAAAGTCAAAAGTTTTGGTACTTTGAAAAACTCTTTTAAAAATAATCAAAATTTTTATGTACCAAACATTAGAGCAGTACCAAAATTGAATTTAAATCTCCTATCGGTTTCACAAATTGTCGTTCATGGATGTAAGATCTCTTTTTCATCTAGTGGTTTCTTGGTGCAGGATCTTTGGTCTGAGAAGCCGATTGGGCGAGTTCATAGAAGAGGGGATCTTTACTACATGGACAATTTAAAATTATCTAATCAAGTTTTTTGTAATTTTGTTAAAAAGAAAGATATAAAAAATTGACATAGGAGATTAGGACATCGAAGCATGTCAAAATTTTATTTGTTTCCTTTTCTTGAAAATTGTAATGGAAAAGACTTGATTTGTGAATATTGCATTCTTGAAAAAATGAAATTACCTTTTGGACAGAGTCATTTTGTCTCTAAAAAACCATTTGAGTTAATATATTCGTATGTATGGGGACTGGCACCGATTATGTCTAAAGGAGGAGTGTCATATTTGTGGATAATTATAGTAGACATAGTGACACATGAATTTACTTTCTTAGACTCAAAGCCGAAGTATTTGATTGTTTTAAAAAAAAATTTAGTTATGCCAAAAATCAATTTAAAGCTACTATTAAAATTCTTAGATCCGATTTTGAAGGAGAATTCTTATCAAATGATTTCAAAGATTATCTTGACCATCATGAAATTATTCACCAAAAATCTTTTTTATATACCCCACAACATAATGGTTTAGCCGAAAGAAAACATCGACACGTTATCGAAACAACTAGAACTTTTCTTATATTAAAAAATGTTTCAATTTTTTTTGGGCTGAAGCCGCCCTTACGGAGGTCTATTTAATTAATAAAATGCCTTCAACTATTCTCAAAAATATTTCTCTTATAGAAAATTTGTTTAAAATTCTTCCTGATTATAAAAGATTGAGAATCTTTGGTTGAAAATGTTGTCGTTACTAACAAAAATGATAAGTTTTCTGCCAAAGCCAACAAGGTTCAGTTTTTTTGCCAAGCCAACAAGAATCAACCCTCTAGGGGTATTGTGATAATTTTATAGTTATAATAGGCTCTGCCCATTAGGGCAGAATGATAATTTTGTACATGTAATAGGCTCTGCCCTTTAGGGGCAGAACTGACCTCTTTTTTATTTATTTTTTATTCTGTCTTTTACACTTTTGTAAAGAGTAGTTTTGTCTTTTGGTGAATATAGTTGTTGGGAATCTCCAACAACAATATTAAGTTTTGTCTTTTAGTGAATATAGCTGTTGGGAATCTCCAACAGCTATATTTATATCTGTTTGGGCCTTTCTCAACAGCTATATGGGTCCTCTTGGACCTCTGGTTTGTATATAAACAGGGACATCTTGTCTCATTAGAGGTAATGCATTTTCCTAATACATATTTGATAAATAAAGATTATTTTTTAAAGATTGTGTTGTCTTGGCTTTGTGAATTTCCCTTTGTGTGTTGTTCTTGTCATAGTTGGCAAACCCGGCGAGTCGACTCGGGAATCACCCGAGTTGACTTGGATCGGACCCCAATCGGGTCACGATTCAGGATTGCAGATCCAACCCATTAAATATATTTTGTTATCATGTATTTTATTATTTTAATGCATAATTCTTATATAAAGAATTTAATATTGTTTAATGAAAACAATTAATACAACAACAACAACTACACCTTCATCCCAAAACAATTGGGGTCAGCGATATGAACCAAAAAAGAAAATCATTCTGGGTCTTCCATATGAATCCTTCTCCTCCAATCATTTTTATCCAATGCCATGTCCTCAGTGAGGTTCAAAGCATTCATTTCCTTTCCTATCATCTCCATCCAAGTCTTCTTAGGCCTACCCCGACCTCTTTTAACTAATATATTTTCCCATTTCTCCATCCTTCTAACTGGAGCATCATTAGGCCTTCGCCGAATATGTCCAAACCACCATAAACGGTTCTCTCTTATCTTATTTTCAATGGATGCAATACCTACCTTCTTACGTATCTCCTCATTTTGAATAGTATCTTTTATTGTATTTCCACACATCCATCTAAGCATATGCATCTCAGCTACACTCATTTTTTGAATATGATGTTTCTTGGCAGCCCAACATTCCGTACCATATAGTAAAGCGGGCCTAATTGTCGTCCTATAAAACTTTCCCTTCAACCGCAATGGCATTCTACGATCGCACAACACTCCAGTTGCACTTTTCCATTTCATCCACCCAACCTTTATCCTATGATTTACATCTCCATCAATTTCTCCATACTTTTGAATGATAGATCCCAAATATTTGAAACAATCATCCACCGATATTTCTTGCTCACCAAGCTTCACTACACTCCCATCACTACTTCGTTGCTTACTAAACCGACATTCCATATATTCTGTCTTACTCTTACTCAACTTAAAACCTCTTGCTTCCAATGTCTGTCTCCATAATTCTAACTTAGCATTAACCTCAGCTCTAGACTCATCAATCAAAACAATATCATCAGCAAACAACATACACCACGACACATTTTCTTGAATTGATCTCGTAAGCTTATCCATCACTATAGCAAATAGGAAATGGCTTAAAGCAGATCCTTGATGTAACCCAACCGTTATAGGAAAATTGGTTGTCACCCCTCCACAAGTGCGGACATTGGTTACTACTCCTTCGTACATATCTTTAATTATACCAATGTACTTGAGAGAAACACCTTTCTTTATCATTGTCCACTAGTGAACATCCCTAGGTACTCTATCGTATGCCTTCTTCAAATCAATAAAAACCATATGCAAATCTTTGTTCCTCTCTCTATATCTCTCAATAAGTTGTCTAAGAAGATGCATAGCTTCCATAGTTGATCTTCCTGGCATAAAACCAAATTGATTCTCTGATATCATGACAACCTTCCTCAACCTATACTCAATCACCCTCTCCCAAAGTTTCATAGTATGACTCATGAGTTTTATACCACGATAGTTTGTGCAATCTTGTATATCACCCTTATTCTTATATAGAGGCACCAAAGTACTCTTCCTCCACTCATTAGGCATCTTATTTGTCCGCCAAATCTTGTTAAAAGTATTTGTCAACCATTCTAAACCTTTCTCACCCAAGCATTTTCAAGCCTCGATAGGTATACCATATAGGCCAACTGCCCTTTTTTATTTCATTTTCTTCAAAGTCTCTGCAATTTCTTTCTTTTGAATCTTGCGCATGAAGTCACGATTTATCTCATGAAAAGGAATGGAGAAGTCTCCAAGATCTTGAGCATGACTATCATTAAATAGCTTATCAAAATAATCTTTCCATCTCTCCTTAATCTCCTCATCTTTGACTAGAACCCTTTGCATTTCATCTTTGATACATCTAACCATACCCAAATCCCTCGATTTCCTATCTCTCATCTTTGCAAGCCTATAAATATCCTTCTCGCCTTCTTTGGTATCCAACTTGTCATAAACCTCCTTATATACCTTAGCCCTCGCGTTTCGAACTACTTTTTTAGCTTCCTTCTTTGCTATCATATACTTCTCCAAATTCTCATTATCACGACTCTTACTTAGATTTCTTTAACACTCTCTTTTAACCTTAATAGCTAATTTGACATCCTCGTTCCACCATGATGTATCCTTACCTAGCGGTGCACCGCCTTTAGACTTACCCAATACCTCCTTAGCCATCTTTCTCATGTCACCCGCTATCTTATTCCACATTGATTCTGAATCCTCCTCGAGACACCAATCAACTTCCTTAACTACCTGCTCTACAAACATTCCTTGTTTAGCTCATTTCAATGCCCACCACTTAATTCTAGGATCTATCTTATGTCTATCCCTTTTGCGGCATTTTCTAATTCTAAGATCTAAAATTAAGACTCTATGTTGTGTAGCTACACTTTCTCTCGGTATAACCTTACAATCGATGCAACAACCCCTATCTCTCTTTCTAAGTAGGAAAAAATCTATCTGACTCGTATTAACCCCACTTTTAAATGTTACGAGTTGAGACTCCCTTTTCCTAAACCAAGTGTTTGCTAAGATCATATCATAGGACAAACCAAAATCTAAAATCCTTTCTCCACTCTCGTTTCTTTCTCACATACCATAGCCTCCATGGATACTCTCAAATCCATCCTTACTAATGCCTACATGTCCATTAAGGTCACCGTCGATGAAAAGCTTTTCTCCATAAGATATCCCTTGTACTACTCCATCTAAATCTTCCCAAAATTGACGCTTAATAGAATCATTTAAACCTACTTGAGGTAAACACTAATAATATTAATAATATCCGTACCTAATACTAATTTAATAAGTAAAATCCTATCACCCTTCCTACGGACCTCAACTACATTATCTATAAACTCGCGACTAATAACAATCCCTACTCCATTCCTATTCCTATTTATTCCTGTATACCAAATCTTATATGTAATAACCTTAATTTTTAGGTTTTTATTTAAATATATTATGATATATATTTCTTAACAATGTGATTTGGGCCCGGGATCCAAGTCGCAGATCCGGGGTCCATAAAGGGGTCTTTATATATGTATTTATCTCATAAAACATATATGTAATTACATAAGTGCAAAAATTTTCAATTTGGCGAATTATTTAAGAGATAACTACGTATATAATGTATGTATGGGCGTGGGATCCACATTTCGGATCCAATACCAGATAGGATCCATTTGGATATAGGTAAAATACCCTATATATTCGTATACCTGATTAAAAATATATAAAAATATATATTATATGAGAATTTTTAGGGGATCCACGATTGGATCCATTTGGATCCAATCCATGGATGACCTAGTGGAAGGCAAGGGTCCGGTCAGGTTTGGATCCCGAGCCGCAGGTCGCAGACCCGGACCCGGCCCTCTCGTTAAAGAAAAAAAAATTTAAGTTTAAAAGGTAAGAAGCTCTTGGACCCGGGTCGAACCCGACCCGGATCCATAACCCGATAGGGTTTTTTTAAAACCCTACATCGGGCTGCTCTTGTTTTAAAAGGAGGAAGGAGCAAGAATCGTGCCTAGGGCACGATTCCTGCCATTTCCAGAAAGGAAGGGGGGGCTCGGCTGGCGTAACCGAACCCCGCGCCTCTCGGAAGAGGGGGGTTTCGGCAATATAAAGGGAGGTGGAAGAGGGGGTCTCACCCTCTTCCCTCATCTTTCTCATTTCTCCCTTCCCTCGTCTCTCTCTCTCTCTCTCGTGGGGGCGTGCATCGGAGTGGTGGAGGTCGCCGACGAGCTTTGGCCACCCACAACCACCGAGGGCCGCGGCAATAAATAGCCACACTCCCTGTCACGGTAGCAGGGAAGGGGCGACTCCAGCTAGCTCGTTGTTGCCGCCACGGCAGCCTTCGATTTGCCGGAAAGACCGTCGGAGAAATCTTCAACAAGGTACGGGTTTTTCTTTTGGCTCGAATGGGAAAAAGAACCTAAATACGATTTAGGTATTGTTTTTAAGGAATCCATAAAAATCTGAATTTCTTTTATGCTTGACCTATGAGGAATCAATAGATTTATGGTGGTTTATGGGTATAGTACATTGAATCTGTTGATTTAGGGAAAAACGTGTGTAAGATGGGAATTGTGCCTTCATTAGTCTTAAGTTTAAAAGATAAACATGTCGACCTTTTATGCATGTAGATAGAGAACAAAATTTCTGTGCACATTTTTGTTATTTTGAAACACACATTCTGTTCTGGCCTATGTTCATAGCACACGTAGATGCATAAGAGCCTTATGTATGCATAGATATGATTTACCATAAGTGAATATACCGGTATAAATCTGGTCTTGTACAACACACCTGGAACAGACCATGTACGAGATACATGGGTCCGTTTGGAATATATATATATATATACATATATATATATATATATGTGTGTGTGTGTGTGTGTGTGTACTCATACATATATCATAATCCATTAGTATGAATTGGACCCATTCATTACCAGTTTTGGTGATGTCTCACAGTCCGGTGAGTGGAAAGAATCTACACATATTTACACCCTATTGTCATGAGAAGTTTATCAATGAAAAATTCAGAGTTAGTATGTTTAATCTGGCAGCATCTACCGATTCTTCATGTGATCGTGAAACCCATTTCTGTAAGATGTATGTAGATGGACTGGTGTGAATTCTGTTTAAGTAAATATACGTGACTGATACTATTACATGTATAAAATCAGGTAACCCTTTCAAAAAAAAAAAATATGCTTTCTGCTGAATTACAACTATGAACTGCATGTGCATCTGATGATTCTGATCAGTTGGTTGGTCTGGTGTTATAGCTGCAGATTTGCATCTTGAGGTCTTTTTATTTCTTTTAGCTGTCTGTAGAATTATTAGTTCAAAAGATTTTCTAAGCTACAACATCATATAATGTTGGGTTCAGCCAACATCATAGTAATATTGTTGAGCGTTTATTATCTATTGGCAGTTAAGCTGCAGATTGTTATAAATCATGTCATGCAGTTAGTCTGATTGGTACTCGTGCAAACTTAGATACTATTCATTATTTAGTTGGATTGACTTTTTCACGGACCATTATGCTGGGTTGACCACATGTCTCTGGATAATGAAATTGGGTTTAACCCTAGTCGGCAAAGCTTGAATAGCCAATTTCAAGAAAAACCTTATATAAACTAGATGTTATTTTAAATCCACAATTTGACTCATAGAGTGTGCATTTAGCTAAGTAGGTAACATGTTTGTCATGTACATGTGTGGTTATGAGTTCAAATCCTGCCTTATATAGAATTAAGTTTTTATGTATGTTCCATATGCCTATTGGTTATGTTATGCTTATTCAGGGTGATGTTTCCTTAGGTGCTTAAACTTGATAAATAATCCTTGTTCGAAATTATTGTTGTGAGTGTACTTGTGCATATACACATATGGAATTTAGATCAAAACTGCATGGTTGTTCGTATGTTTTAATTGGATTGATTCATGAATGAACTATTGCATTTGACATGAGTACGTGCATGTCATGAAAACATGCATTTAATGTGGGGGTGTGAATTTATGCTTATGCTTATGAAATTATTGATTCATGCACAACTTGCATACATGAATGCGCATTGGAAAGCATGTGAAAAGGATGCATAGTGGCATGTGATTGAGGATTTATGCTTATGAATATTGTGATGATCAAATTGGATCATCAGGGGCTGGGTGAGCCTCGAGAACCAGTTGTTCTCTATTTTAGTTATTTTTGGTGCATTGCAACAAATCAAATGTGATATTATTTTACTGCACTGTTCTATATTGTCACGGCGAAATGCTTGGGAGAGAAAGGTTTAGAATGGTTGACAAATCTTTTTAACTTGATTTGGCGAACAAATAAGATGCCTAATGAGTGGAGGAAGAGTACTTTGGTGCCTTTATATAAGAATAAGGGCGATATACAAGATTGCACAAACTATCGTGGTATAAAACTCATGAGTCATACTATGAAACTTTGGGAGAGGTTGATTGAGTCTAGGTTGAGGAAGGTTGTCATGATATCGGAGAATCAATTTGGTTTTATGCCTGGAAGATCAACTATGGAAGCTATACATCTTCTTAGACAACTTATTGAAAGATATAGAGAGATGAACAAAGATTTGCATATGGTTTTTATTGATTTAGAGAAGGCATACGATAGAGTACCTAGGGACGTTCTCTGGTGGACAATGATGAAGAAATGTGTTTCTCTCAAGTACATTAGTATAATTAAAGATATGTATGAAGGAGTAGTAACCAATGTCCGCACTTGTGGAGGGGTGACAACCAATTTTCCGATAACGGTTGGGTTACATCAAGGATCTGCTTTAAGCCCTTTCCTATTTGCGATAGTGATGGATGAACTTACGAGATCAATTCAAGAAAATGTACCGTGGTGTATGTTGTTTGCTGATGATATTGTTTTGATTGATGAGTCTAGAGCTGGGGTTAATGCTAAGTTAGAATTATGGAGACAGACATTGGAAGCTAGAGGTTTTAAGTTGAGTAAGAGTAAGACTGAATATATGGAATGTCGGTTTAGTAAGCAACGAAGTAGTGATGGGAGTGTAGTGAAGCTTGGTGAGCAAGATATACCGGTGAATGATTATTTCAAATATTTGGGATCCATCATTCAAAAGTATGGAGAAATTGATGGAGATGTAAATCATAGGATAAAGGTTGGGTGGATGAAATGGAAAAGTGCTACTGGAGTGCTGTGCGATCGTAGAATGCCATTGCGGTTGAAGGGAAAGTTTTATAGGACGACTATTAGACCCGCTTTACTATATGGTACGGAATGTTGGGCTGCCAAGAGACATCATATTCAAAAAATGAGTGTAGCTGAGATGCGGATGCTTAGATGGATGTGTGGAAATACAATAAAAGATAAGATTCGGAACGAAGAGATACGTAAGAAGGTAGGTGTTGCACCCATTGAAAATAAGATGCGAGAGAATCGTTTACGGTGGTTTGGACATATTCGGCGAAGGCCTAATGATGCTCCAGTTAGAAGGTTGGAGAAATGGGAAAATATATTAGTTAAAAGAGGTCGGGGTAGGCCTAGGAAGACTTGGATGGAGATGATAGGAAAGGATATGAATGCTTTGAACCTCACCGAGGACATGGCGTTGGATAGAAATGATTGGAGGAAAAGGATTCATGTGGAAGACCCAAAATGAATTTCTTTTTGGTTCATATCGCTGACCCCAATTGTTTTGGGATGAAGGCGTAGTTGTTGTTGTTGTTGTTGTTGTTCTATGTTGTCACGGGTTGTGGTCCCGTGAAAAGCTTAGCATGCTGATGTGCAAGCTTATATTATTAATTCTGCATGTAAATTTGCAAATGTAAAAGGAAATGAATTAATAACCAGATAAAAGAAAATAAAGAACAGTGTAATTCACTTTCTCCTTGATGTCCCTGCGTTAGCATGGGAATCTTGGATATTGCGGTTTAGGGGAAACCGTGAGGATACAAAAACTCCGTGTGCGTTTTGTTGCCCCTGAACCCGATATTGAGGTTCTTCTCCTGGCCACGGTTTTAGGGAGAGTCCGCCACTTTACCCGGGAGTGGTGTGTTAGTCACAGCTGTGAGTTTGTTTTGGTATACCAAGAAAGTGGCGCCAGTGGATGCTGTTTTCCCTGGTGTCCCCGACTTTGGATGCTGTTTTCCAAGGTCCCGATGGATGGTGTTGTTTCCTGATATCGGTCGAGGGCTAAGTTTGGAACTCGGTAACAAAATACAAATTGTGTGTGAAGCTACCCCGGGAACCCTACTTAACCTCGAGGATTGTACCCGTTTGGTGTATCCGCGGGCCACTGTAATTAAAAAGAGGAACTTAAGGATGTGTGCATTTAATAGGACATGCATATGGAAAGAGGAAAACTTAAATGGAAGATAATAAATGGGTCATGCATTGCACACAAATCATGCATATTCCTGCTATGCATTAGTTCATGCATATTTACCTGTTCACTTAGTTGTTTATGTTGATCATTGTATGATGTTGATCTATTTTACATTTAATTGCCTTATTGATTAAGTTATGATCAATGTTGCATATTTCGTGTTCCCTCCTGTTAACTGTTTAATTATGCATGAATGGTTAATTGACTTAAGAATTGAGTATAATTGTATTCCTCAAAATATTACATGGATCTTATTTATGCTCTTTTTCTTATTTGATTCATTAGGGAAACCTGTACGCAGAATTCTTCGGATTTCTGACCCTCTTATTTTATTGGTTTTTCCCAGGCACAGGTGATCAGTGAAGTCGACTAGCTTCTGAGAGATACGAGGGTCACATTTGTTTCAGACGACTTCACTTACGGACAGAGTGGCTCTACTGTTATTTTCTTTTAGTTCTTCTGATTTCCTGCAGTTTGATATTTCATTTTTGACATGAAACATATTACTCTTATTGATTCATTAATAAAAGAATTCAGTGGATTGGTTATGATTGATAAATGTAAGTTGCTTTGTGGTGTGTGGTTATCCAACTGAAATTGGAACTGTAGGGACCCCAGGTCTCTGGGAAGTTTTCCGCGACTCTTTTAAAAAAAAAAAAAAAATATTCCGCATTTTTCAAAGGTAGGAGTTGGGGTCGTTACAGGTTTGGTATCAGAGCAACCACAAAGACTTACACTTTTATCATCTTTCTTGTGTTAAATTTCTAAATTTTGGTATATGAGCACTGTCCTGAAGCGTCGACAAGTGTAACTCGTCCTCCAGAGCAGTCTTCTTCACTGGTAAGGTTATTTAATACTTTTACTTTAAGTGTGTGAATTCTGTGTGATGGATTGCAATTATAATTTAATATTCTTTGTTGTGAAATAAATAAGTCTTGGTGTGATTTCATGAACAATTATTGTTCGTGATCAACCTTAAAGGGGTAGGATCAATAGGAGTCTAATTTGAAGAAAGGATGTACGTTGTAGATGTCGCATTATACCCGCAGAGGTGCTTCGTCCTCTACTGCTGCTCCCTCAGACTGGCAGGAGCAAAGGGATTTCATGATGGAAGCCATCCATACCCTGACAGAGACTATGACGGCTCAAGCTGCACAAACGACCCAAGCGGCGCAGGCTGCACAGGCGGCCGTGCAGGCAGCGACTCGTGACCCTCCGGTCAATATTGTTCCCAACGCAGGTGGCGTTTCGTTCGAGCGGTTTCTGAAGTTGGACCCGCCTTCCTTTTCAGGAAAGGCAGACCCGGAGGCTGCCGAGAGATGGGTCGAGGAGATTGAGAGGGTGTTTGACGTCTTACTTGTCCCTGAGGAGAGAAAGACACCCTTTGGCACGTACCGCTTAAAGGGCGATGCCATGAACTGGTGGGACACCCTGCGAAGGGTGAAATTTGCTGATTGGGATGAGATTCCTTGGGAGACGTTCAGGGAGGAGTTTCTGGACGCCTACTTTCCCCCTTACGCCGAGGAGCAGATGCAACAAAAGTTCCTCGATCTGACTCAGGGGACCATGAGTCTAGTGGAATACACTACTAAGTTCCGGAGTCTTGAGAAGTATAGCCCAAACCTCTTCAAGAATGAGAAGGCAAGGGCGGCTAGATTCGTGCGTGGACTGAAAGATGGGTTACGGACTCGTGTGCTCGGGGGTCGTCCCTCTACTCTGGCCGAGGCGATCGAGTCAGCCACCGTACTGACCGAGGACTGGGAAAGATCTAGGAATGTATCGCAAAAGGAAGGCACGAATGGAGGGAATGTTTCGGGCGAAAAGAGGAAAGACCCGCCGATGGGCGAAAAGACTCAGGTTGGCAAGAAGCAGCGAACCCAGGAAGGACGTCAGCAGGGTGCGCATCAGGGACAACCTCAGCAGAGGCAACAGCAGGGGAAAGCCCAATCAATGTGTCGTAGATGTAATGAAAGTCATCCTCAGGGTTTTTGTCCAATGTTCAAGGGAGTTTGCTACCGGTGCCAGCAGCCAGGGTACATTGCTCCCTACTGTCCCAACCCGCCAGCAGCTCAGGGAGGACAGCAGCAGCTACAACAACAACAACAGAGACCTCAGCAACAAGGCCAAAGAAAGACCAACGGGAGAGTTTATGCTGTTACAACCTCTACGCAGGAGGATGGGACTGTTTTGATCGAAGGTATCCTCTTGGTTATCGACCTTTAGGCCTATGATATATTTAATTTTGGTACTACTCACCGTTAGTATGTTCTAATTTCGCGGACGAAATTCTTTTAAGGGGGTAGGGATGTAATAACCTTAATTTTTAGGTTTTTATTTAAATATATTATGATATATATTTCTTAACAATGTGATTTGGGCCCGGGATCCAAGTCGCAGATCCGGGGTCCATAAAGGGGTCTTTATATATGTATTTATCTCATAAAACATATATGTAATTACATAAGTGCAAAAATTTTCAATTTGGCGAATTATTTAAGAGATAACTACGTATATAATGTATGTATGGGCGTGGGATCCACATTTCGGATCCAATACCAGATAGGATCCATTTGGATATAGGTAAAATACCCTATATATTCGTATACCTGATTAAAAATATATAAAAATATATATTATATGAGAATTTTTAGGGGATCCACGATTGGATCCATTTGGATCCAATCCATGGATGACCTAGTGGAAGGCAAGGGTCCGGTCAGGTTTGGATCCCGAGCCGCAGGTCGCAGACCCGGACCCGGCCCTCTCGTTAAAGAAAAAAAAATTTAAGTTTAAAAGGTAAGAAGCTCTTGGACCCGGGTCGAACCCGACCCGGATCCATAACCCGATAGGGTTTTTTTAAAACCCTACATCGGGCTGCTCTTGTTTTAAAAGGAGGAAGGAGCAAGAATCGTGCCTAGGGCACGATTCCTGCCATTTCCAGAAAGGAAGGGGGGGCTCGGCTGGCGTAACCGAACCCCGCGCCTCTCGGAAGAGGGGGGTTTCGGCAATATAAAGGGAGGTGGAAGAGGGGGTCTCACCCTCTTCCCTCATCTTTCTCGTTTCTCCCTTCCCTCGTCTCTCTCTCTCTCTCTCTCTCGTGGGGGCGTGCATCGGAGTGGTGGAGGTCGCCGGCGAGCTTTGGCCACCCACAACCACCGAGGGCCGCGGCAATAAATAGCCACACTCCCTGTCACGGTAGCAGGGAAGGGGCGACTCCAGCTAGCTCGTTGTTGCCGCCACGGCAGCCTTCGATTTGCCGGAAAGACCGTCGGAGAAATCTTCAACAAGGTACGGGTTTTTCTTTTGGCTCGAATGGGAAAAAGAACCTAAATACGATTTAGGTATTGTTTTTAAGGAATCCATAAAAATCTGAATTTCTTTTATGCTTGACCTATGAGGAATCAATAGATTTATGGTGGTTTATGGGTATAGTACATTGAATCTGTTGATTTAGGGAAAAACGTGTGTAAGATGGGAATTGTGCCTTCATTAGTCTTAAGTTTAAAAGATAAACATGTCGACCTTTTATGCATGTAGATAGAGAACAAAATTTCTGTGCACATTTTTGTTATTTTGAAACACACATTCTGTTCTGGCCTATGTTCATAGCACACGTAGATGCATAAGAGCCTTATGTATGCATAGATATGATTTACCATAAGTGAATATACCGGTATAAATCTGGTCTTGTACAACACACCTGGAACAGACCATGTACGAGATACATGGGTCCGTTTGGAATATATATATATATATACATATATATATATATATATATATGTGTGTGTGTGTGTGTGTGTGTGTACTCATACATATATCATAATCCATTAGTATGAATTGGACCCATTCATTACCAGTTTTGGTGATGTCTCACAGTCCGGTGAGTGGAAAGAATCTACACATATTTACACCCTATTGTCATGAGAAGTTTATCAATGAAAAATTCAGAGTTAGTATGTTTAATCTGGCAGCATCTACCGATTCTTCATGTGATCGTGAAACCCATTTCTGTAAGATGTATGTAGATGGACTGGTGTGAATTCTGTTTAAGTAAATATACGTGACTGATACTATTACATGTATAAAATCAGGTAACCCTTTCAAAAAAAAAAATATGCTTTCTGCTGAATTACAACTATGAACTGCATGTGCATCTGATGATTCTGATCAGTTGGTTGGTCTGGTGTTATAGCTGCAGATTTGCATCTTGAGGTCTTTTTATTTCTTTTAGCTGTCTGTAGAATTATTAGTTCAAAAGATTTTCTAAGCTACAACATCATATAATGTTGGGTTCAGCCAACATCATAGTAATATTGTTGAGCGTTTATTATCTATTGGCAGTTAAGCTGCAGATTGTTATAAATCATGTCATGCAGTTAGTCTGATTGGTACTCGTGCAAACTTAGATACTATTCATTATTTAGTTGGATTGACTTTTTCACGGACCATTATGCTGGGTTGACCACATGTCTCTGGATAATGAAATTGGGTTTAACCCTAGTCGGCAAAGCTTGAATAGCCAATTTCAAGAAAAACCTTATATAAACTAGATGTTATTTTAAATCCACAATTTGACTCATAGAGTGTGCATTTAGCTAAGTAGGTAACATGTTTGTCATGTACATGTGTGGTTATGAGTTCAAATCCTGCCTTATATAGAATTAAGTTTTTATGTATGTTCCATATGCCTATTGGTTATGTTATGCTTATTCAGGGTGATGTTTCCTTAGGTGCTTAAACTTGATAAATAATCCTTGTTCGAAATTATTGTTGTGAGTGTACTTGTGCATATACACATATGGAATTTAGATCAAAACTGCATGGTTGTTCGTATGTTTTAATTGGATTGATTCATGAATGAACTATTGCATTTGACATGAGTACGTGCATGTCATGAAAACATGCATTTAATGTGGGGGTGTGAATTTATGCTTATGCTTATGAAATTATTGATTCATGCACAACTTGCATACATGAATGCGCATTGGAAAGCATGTGAAAAGGATGCATAGTGGCATGTGATTGAGGATTTAT
This sequence comes from Nuphar pumila, assembly GCF_984573655.1. Taxonomy (NCBI): domain Eukaryota; kingdom Viridiplantae; phylum Streptophyta; class Magnoliopsida; order Nymphaeales; family Nymphaeaceae; genus Nuphar; species Nuphar pumila. Next base: position 99,075,892 of record NC_143255.1, on the reverse strand, counting down.
GCTTATGAATATTGTGATGATCAAATTGGATCATCAGGGGCTGGGTGAGCCTCGAGAACCAGTTGTTCTCTATTTTAGTTATTTTTGGTGCATTGCAACAAATCAAATGTGATATTATTTTACTGCACTGTTCTATGTTGTCACGGGTTGTGGTCCCGTGAAAAGCTTAGCATGCTGATGTGCAAGCTTATATTATTAATTCTGCATGTAAATTTGCAAATGTAAAAGGAAATGAATTAATAACCAGATAAAAGAAAATAAAGAACAGTGTAATTCACTTTCTCTTTGATGTCCCTGCGTTAGCATGGGAATCTTGGATATTGCGGTTTAGGGGAAACCGTGAGAATACAAAAACTCCGTGTGCGTTTTGTTGCCCCTGAACCCGATATTGAGGTTCTTCTCCTGGCCACGGTTTTAGGGAGAGTCCGCCACTTTACCCGGGAGTGGTGTGTTAGTCACAGCTGTGAGTTTGTTTTGGTATACCAAGAAAGTGGCGCCAGTGGATGCTGTTTTCCCTGGTGTCCCCGACTTTGGATGCTGTTTTCCAAGGTCCCGATGGATGGTGCTGTTTCCTGATATCGGTCGAGGGCTAAGTTTGGAACCCGGTAACAAAATACAAATTGTGTGTGAAGCTACCCCGGGAACCCTACTTAACCTCGGGGATTATACCCGTTTGGTGTATCCGCGGGCCACTGTAATTAAAAAGAGGAACTTAAGGATGTGTGCATTTAATAGGACATGCATATGGAAAGAGGAAAACTTAAATGGAAGATAATAAATGGGTCATGCATTGCACACAAATCATGCATATTCCTGCTATGCATTAGTTCATGCATATTTACCTGTTCACTTAGTTGTTTATGTTGATCATTGTATGATGTTGATCTATTTTACATTTAATTGCCTTATTGATTAAGTTATGATCAATGTTGCATATTTCGTGTTCCCTCCTGTTAACTGTTTAATTATGCATGAATGGTTAATTGACTTAAGAATTGAGTATAATTGTATTCCTCAAAATATTACATGGATCTTATTTATGCTCTTTTTCTTATTTGATTCATTAGGGAAACCTGTACGCAGAATTCTTCGGATTTCCGACCCTCTTATTTTATTGGTTTTTCCCAGGCACAGGTGATCAGTGAAGTCGACTAGCTTCTGAGAGATACGAGGGTCACATTTGTTTCAGACGACTTCACTTACGGATAGAGTGGCTCTACTGTTATTTTCTTTTAGTTCTTCTGATTTCCTGCAGTTTGATATTTCATTTTTGACATGAAACATATTACTCTTATTGATTCATTAATAAAAGAATTCAGTGGATTGATTATGATTGATAAATGTAAGTTGCTTTGTGGTGTGTGGTTATCCAACTGAAATTGGAACTGTAGGGACCCCAGGTCTCTGGGAAGTTTTCCGCGACTCTTTTAAAAAAAAAAAAAAAAAATATTCCGCATTTTTCAAAGGTAGGAGTTGGGGTCGTTACATTATATCCCCAAGGTTCTATTACTTTTGCTTTCTCACCTACCAATTTGGTCTCTTGTAGACATAAAATATCCATTGTTCTCCTACACATAACATTTACTAACTCTACCAACTTACCAGTTAAAGACCCTATGTTCCAAGTGGCTAACCTAATTTTACCCCCACCCGTCCAACAAAGTGAGGGAACCCTTGTTAGAAAGTGACTTGGAATACATTGGGTTCAATAATGAACCCATACTTATGCACGTGGAGTGCAAATATACCCATTAAAGGGAAACAACATAAGCACATAATGTGCTAACACATAAAACCCATAAAAAGGGGAAAATATGACATAAAGTCATAAGTTGCATATCATTGAAGAATAATGGAGAAGGGGTAAAACCCCCATTACAATGGAGCATAAGCTCCCTCTAGTATTAGAAAATACAAAGGGGGAGACCCCTATTTATAACACAAGAAAGGAGCCACTTAGGGGGCTCCCAAAGGAGTCGTTGGGAGCCCCCAACGGTCACATTTGTGACCGTTGGGGGCTCCCCAACGACTCTTTGGGGAGCCACCCTAGGTTGCGCAAACCACGAAAAAAGGAAAAAATAAAAAATAAAATAAAAGATAAAATTACAAACATATTCCAAATGGAATATGCGTAAAACTGGAAATGTCTAAATTACCCCTATGCCTATAAATAGAGAAATATATATTTTATATATATAATTAGGATAATACATATGCATATATACCATATATGAATATGTATTATACTTTATATATATAAAATATATATAATATTACAAATGTTGAATGATACATTTTAACACCCCCCCTCAAGCTTTGCGTGGGGGAACGAAAAGGTTGAAGATGGCAAGAAGAAGAATCTCAAAGCTTCAAGAGCCTTCAGAACGAATGCCATTATAAATATCTTCCTCCAATGTCTTTATCGATGAGCACCTTCTATCCAAGGGACTTCCTTTTCTCTTATCTTCAAGATCCTGAGAAAAGAAAACAACAAAGAACAAGTAAAAAATACCTTTGCACTTTACTCAAAAAGGAACATTCCTAACAAGGTGCAAAATTTATGTATAATATGATAGTTACTTTAGCATGAAACGAAAAATTTAGAAAACCAAAGTTTCTAAATCATACATTATGTTAAAACAAAAATGAGCGGAAGCACATTATGCAAAAATAAATTGCAAGAATGCATAATGCATTCATAAGGTCCAACATTGGACAAATATAACCCCATAATGAGGAATAACAAAATGGTCCACTAAGGGACACCACAATAAGCCTACGAAGAGGCATGATATACATAAACATTATTGAATGAGGGCCTAAAAAGGCCATAAAGAGCATATGCATATACTTATCATGAAATGACATAATACTCAAAGAACTCATTAATGAACATGCTTCAAACATGTAATGAAGTGCCAAACAAGAGAAACAAAGTCTCCAAGCATACTTTAGGCAAAATAAACCCAAGAGTTCACAAGGTTTTAAAATCATTTATGAAAGACATACTTAATACACATTTTGCATATAAGGGTGACAAAAACCATAAGCACTTAATATATAGATTAAATGCTAAAAAATCAACTTGATATGCATATCAAAAATATGATTTGCTTGAAAAACACAAGTCATGAATGAAATTTTGCCAATTTCAATAATAGTTTATTCATTACAAACAACTTCCTCATTAGTCCTCCAAAACCCATAAATCAAGTGTATAAGCTACTAGATCAAGAATATAAAACCATTAAAGGCAAAAGACACACACAAAGGTGTGTAAACGAACCTCTTGTCTACATATAATAATACTTGAAATAAGTGCATCTACGACAAGAGCAAGAGAATACATGCCAACATGGACTAAAAAGTATCTCTTGTCTACGTAAAAATACACTTAAAACCAAGTATGCTCAGCTAATAGAACAAGAGTAATAAGCCAACCATAGGCTAAAACATAATACATTTCTTGTCTACATAAGATGACACTTGAAATGAGTGAAATAAGCCAACCATGGGCATACATCTAAGCGACTAGAACAAGAACACAAACGCCAACATGGACTAAGATCACACACGATGGTGTGAATCAACGTGTCTTGTCTACATATAAGATCACTCAAGACAAGTGTGTTCAGCTACTAGACCAAGAGAGCAAAAGCCAACAAAGGGCTAAAAACACACGAAGGTGTAATAAAATTCTTGTCTACATATGATGACACTTAGATAATGGGCATAAAAGGAAAAGACTTTTGAGGCAATAAACTTGTAATGAAAATAAACCTCGAATAAAACAATACTCCTTTTAAAATGAATTCTCATAACAATAACATGCATGTAAAAAATATCTTCAACAAGATACTATAATCGATAAAATAAAATTCCTGAGAACAAATGTGTGAACATACACACACCAAGAACACTTAGAATACTTGTGCAAAATCACAAGAACACATGTGCACAACGAGCACAACATACGGAATCACAAATGTGCAAATGCACTCATAAGATTCATAAACAAATAAAAGGTTGGGCTATAATCCCAAAACATCTTGATTTTAAATGTACCTTAAAACATTTAAGGTTTCAAATACCATATGTCCATCACATTTACTTAGGAGCATCCATAATATCAATGGCACAAGAACAAACTAGTGACACACTCATATATCAAATCATTCTAGAGTCCCAAGGTGCCCATAACTCACCTCAACCACCATCTATAATATGGTAAGTGGACAATCTAAAAAGACATAACAACGAGTGTCACACTCATAATTAAAGATCATATACCAAATCATTCTAGAGTCCTAAGGTGCCCATAACTCACCTCAATCACCATCTATAATATGGCAATTTGGACAATCTAAAATGATATAACACGAGGTGCCCATAACTCACCTCAACAAACATCTCTAATAAAACAATAATAAGGCCAAAACAATGATGCATTAAATAACATGTGATGGACAAACATAAATGCCACAAAAGGGCAATAAACACATAAGGAATCATTTTTCAAATAATTTTTTTTTACAAAGAGGACCGATTAACAAATTGAATCAAAGGTCCAATATAATCCATCAAAACAATTTTGCATAACCACGAATTATGCTTAATCTTCAAAAGAAGTCTTGTACACCAAAAAAGGCTTACTATGCAACATAACATGAAATATTAAGCAACATCATGTGTATGAGCCGATTTGGAACAAACAAACCTTAACTATGAAAGACATAAGGTGCAATTAAACGGTGAAGTTGGTGAAGTTCAAAAATAACAAACTTAGGCCAATATAGGCATTCATAAAGATGGTGAATTTCGAAAAACTTATGAAATCTACTATTTCAACTTAAAAATGATAAACAATCATGAAATCTTCATAAAAGAGTATATACTCACAAGAAGATTATAAGGACCGAAAGGCTCCTTAAGGAGAGTTTGAACAAACAAACATATACAACTCCCAAAGAAGGAGAAAACTCCATTAACGTGGAAGAAATCCCAACAAAATAGATTCATTAACAAAACCTTATGATAAAAAAGATTGTACTATGGCTTAAATAAAAAGTAAACATTTATTGAGGAAAAATTTAACACTCTTAAGTTTTATCGAAAAACATGACTTAATAGATTATTACCTACTCCTAATGAAATAAGTACACAATAAACATTAGTGAAGACCATAACTTTTGTAATGAAATATGCGGAAAAGCAAAAGAGTGCATTAAGCACTTACAACATTCACTAATGAACAAACAAAAGGGCAAACACCAAAACCCACAAGAGACAATCACAACATAAAAATATAAATGTCTCTTATTGAAAAGAGAGAGAACTCTCTAAATGTTGAAAACATCCTTAAGAGTGTAAAGATGGAAAGAAAATCACCATATTCTATAAGACCATTTTAAAACTTAATTCAACCGGTATTAAAAAAAACTTTCTTAATTAAATGTTGCTCATATAAAACGGACACATAATATGGAATTTTTCATATATGCCAAACATTTTTCAAAAAACTATATTTCACAAGCATTTTAATCTTAACATACCTTTCTTTAAAGACTAAACATTCATATAAAGGTATTTTCATAAACAAGGTTAGGTTTAAAATGTAAATTCAAAGTTCCAACGGTCATAAATTTTTACCGACCCATTAAAGCAAGTTTTGAGCAATCATATATCTAATTTTTCGCCAAACAAGTTATCATTTAAAGTTTTTCAAAGAAAAACATACGAAAACGATTCAATGGAGTAGCAAGAAACTCAAAAAAGACATAATGACAAAAGTCACACATAAAGAAAAGAACATATTCCATTCTTCATACAATACTCAAAGAAATAAAATGCATACCGAATAACTATAAGAAAGACAATAGAGAGAAATGAATACTTCACCATTTTTCTTTAACAAATTCTTGAATACCACGCTTCCCGATGCACCAAAGAGCAACTCGATCTCAACCTTGCTTTGATACCATGTTAGAAAGTGACTTGGAATACATTGGGTTCAATAATGAACCCATACTTATGCACGTGGAGTGCAAATATACCCATTAAAGGGAAACAACATAAGCACATAATGTGCTAACACATAAAACCCATAAAAAGGGGAAAATATGACATAAAGTCATAAGTTGCATATCATTGAAGAATAATGGAGAAGGGGTAAAAACCCCATTACAATGGAGCATAAGCTCCCTCTAGTATTAGAAAATACAAAGGGGGAGACCCCTATTTATAACACAAGAAAGGAGCCACCCTAGGTTGCGCAAACCACGAAAAAAGGAAAAAATAAAAAATAAAATAAAAGATAAAATTACAAACATATTCCAAATGGAATATGCGTAAAACTGGAAATGTCTAAACTACCCCTATGCCTATAAATAGAGAAATATATATTTTATATATATAATTAGGATAATACATATGCATATATACCATATATGAATATGTATTATACTTTATATATATAAAATATATATAATATTACAAATGTTGAATGATACATTTTAACAACCCTTGCCTATTTGACACCACACCCGGGTGCCGGCGTGACGCGTCGCTTCTGGGCGACGACCTAGCAACCCTTGCCCATTTATCACTGCCTCCGAGCCTATAGAGTACAACACGTCGCTCAGTAGGGAATGCCCCAACGAAATTCTCATATTGGTTCATATTCATAGGGTGTGACTAAGTTTTTATGCTGGCTGTCACTGGCCTACTGCGACCCTCCTCCTTTATCCGGGCTTGGGACCGACAGTGTATAACTAAACAGTTATACCCAGGCGGAGTATAACTAAACAGTTATAATCATGTATAATTATATGTTTTTGTAACTTATCTATTAACATATTAGCTTTAAGTTTAGTTATTTCCATGTCTTAGACATGTTCTTACATTATAAAATATAAAGTCCTGACTGGTCCCAACATGCAGACTCGGTGACCCAGTAGGGGTCCCAACCGTCAGAACTTGACTTTCCAGCCACGTCAATCTACTTTCAGCAGAAAAGGAGATAGAATAAGACAAAAGGGCTGTTGCTTGCTGTATAGAAAAAGGTCATCTTCGTGACCTAGAAAGGCTTTGTTTATATAGAGTGTTTACAACATACTATGGACGATAATGTCCTTAAGATAAATATAAAATACAAATATGTGCACGTGTAAATTAGAAATACAAAATATGATATATGGATCTGGAGCAAACATAGGTCCAGAACCATATCACGACTTCTTTAACAGCCTCCCTCAAGTTGTGCATGATCTTGAATCATGGACAACTTGCCTTTTAAGAACCAAAAATTATGTTTGGTCAGCCCCTTTGTAAACATATCAGCCACTTGATCTTCAGTGCGAACATAGTATGGCTCAATTTCTTTCTCTTCAACTGTTTGCCTGACAAAATGTTGATCTATCTTGATATGTTTAGTGCGACTATGATGTATGGGATTAAAAGAAATATTTATCGCACTTTGATTGTCACACAGTAATAATGATCTTGAGATAGATTCTCCTAATTCTGTTAATAAGTGTCTAACTCACGTAGCTTCTGCTGTGGTCACTGCCATGGAACGATATTCAGCCTCAGTACTATATCTGGCAACAACCTTTTATTTTTTACTACTCCCAAGACACAATGTGGCTGCCAAGAAATATACAATAGCCTGAAACTGACCTTCTCTCATCTGGATCTCCTGCCCAGTCTGCATCTGTATAGATAAAGATTTTATGTAGTTCATTATCTATAGGATTGCTTTTGTAAACAAGTTCATCTCCTACCGTGCCCTTTAAGTATCTCAATATCCGTTTAACTGCGTCCATGTGCCCAGTTCGAGGTTCATGCATAAATTGAGAGACTTGGTTTACAGAATAGACAATGTCAGGTCTAGTGAAGGTAAGGTACTAGAGCATGCCGACTATACTTCTATATCTGCTGGGATCATCATATAAGTCTCCATCATGAGAACTTAGTTTCTGCTGTAAAACACTCGGAGTAGCTAAAGGCTTGCAATCTTTCATTCCTGCTCTACTTAACAAGTCAAGGGTGTATTTATGTTGCGTTAGAGTCAACATATTGTCTTTCCTGCTAACTTCTATTCCAATGAAGTACCTCAGTTCTCCAAAATCCTTCATTTTAAAATTTTGACTTAAGAATTCCTTGACTTCCTGGATATGACTGCAAGAGTTGCCTCTGATAATTATGTCATCTACATAAATCAACAAGAAGGTGGTTGTATGCTCGTCTTTGAAGATAAATAGCGAATGATCAAGAGTGCACCTGTGAAAACCAAGGTTTTGAACTTTGAGAGAGAAACTATCAAACCAAGACTGTGATGCTTGTTTTAAGCCATAAAGAGCCTTCTTTAATTTGCAGACGTACGCCTTAGGATCTCCTTCCGCATATCCAGGTGGTTGTTCCATATAAACTTCTTCTTTAAGATCCCCACGAAGGAAAACATTCTTCACATCCATTTGACTCAATGTCCATTTGTGATGGACAACTAGAGATAATATGATACAAATTGTCCCCATCTTGACCATAGGGCTGAAAGTCTCATCATAATCCTGGCCATATTCTTGAGTAAAACCACGTGCAACAAGTCTTGCTTTGTGTCGTTCAATACTCCCATCAGGTTTATACTTGATCTTATAAACCCACTTAGACCCTACGATATTTCTATCCTTGGGTCTGGGAACAACTTCTCATGTTTGACATTCATGTAACGCTTCCATTTCTTCATTCATTGCTTCTATCCACTTGGGGAATTTGACTGCCTGATAGAAGGTAATAGGTTCATCTTGCTTTTCAACCTGTGACAGAAATAATTGAAAATCCAAAGTGAAATTATCATAACTAACCCATCTGTGAATTGGGTGTCGAATTCTTTCTGATCTCCTGATAGAGGAATGATTTTCAGGTTCATCAACAATGACATCAGTAGTGGCGGGAATATTTTTTGTTGCTCTTCTCATATAAACTGGTCCTGAAAACTTCTCAATTTCTTTGTTCAGCAAATTGTCAATCTCGATTTGAGTTGTGCATGAAGTTTCATCCGGTACAGGAGTAGGCATGGGAGCAACACTATAATCTAATGAACACTCTCCGTTGATGTTAGGAAACAACTCAGCATTCAACCATGGAGAATAAACTTCAACATTATGATGCATATTTTGTAAAGAATGCCCATCTCCAAGATTCTGCTCATCAAAAATCACATTTCTGGAGATCTTAACACGCTTGGACAGAGGCTTGTAGCAACGATATCCCTTATGATCATCCACATATCCCACAAATCTGCACTTAGAGGCTTTATCTTGAAATTTATTTCTTAATGATTTGTCAATATGCACATAACAAACACAGCCAAAAACTCGTAAACTATCATAATCTGGATGCTGCCAAAAAAGAATATAATAAGGTGATTTATTTGCTAAAATAACCATCGGCAAACGATTTATAATATAAACCGCAGAGTGAAAAACTTCTGTCCATAACTCAATAGGAATGTGACTGTCTTGCAACATGCTCATCGCACTCTCAACAATATGGCGATGTTTCCGTTCAGCCACACCATTCTGTTGTGGTGTATGCGAGCAAGAAACTCTCTGATTTATACCATTGTTTCGAAGAAAGGCAATAAAGTCATTTAAAGTGTATTCACCTCCCCCATCACACTGAAAATTCATAATATTTGACGAAAATTGAGTTTTGACAAAGGCATGAAATTTTTTGAACAATTGAAGAACTTCATATTTATGTTTCATGAAGTATATCCAGGTATAACGAGAATAACTATCAATGAAAACAACATAGTATCGACTCCCCTAAAAAGAACAAGTAGGTGCAGGGCCCCATACATTAGAGTAGATAAACTCAAAAGGTCTTGAAGCTCTTTTATTAATTGAATTGAAGGGAAGAACATGACTCTTGCATAATTGGCAACTTATACATTTCTCATTATCAAAAGTAGGACTCAGACTAAATAAGGAGATAAGATTATCTCTTACAAGCTTTTCAACGAACCAAGTCGACTATGCCAAATGTTTGACTTATTACACGTAGACAAACTAAGAAGACACTTATTAGAAGAAAATTCATCGGACTTCAACGAAGGCTTCAAGACAACAGGAACAGAAACACGAACAAAAGGATCTTCCTTGAAGATATACATATTTCCTCGTCGCTCCCCTTTAACGAACGTCTTTTTCGTTTGAAGGTCCTTGACATACACAGAAGAGGGAGTAAATTCGACAGAAGAATGTGTATCATCAACAAGTTTGGAGACAGAAATAATGTTTAGAACATTAGACAATTTTATGGATGAATTTAAGAAGGGTATTATGGCATTCCCAGTGTGAGAAATGGAATGATGAGTTACATCTCTAGTGACAATATTGCCTTTATCAAAATAAAGGGATAAGTTTAAGAGTTTACCTGCATCTCCCGTGACATGAGTGGCTGTCCCAGAGTCTGCTATTGTCATCTTTGAAAGAGCTGCCAATAAAAGTTGTTGTACATCTCCATTGGATTTATTCCCATCAGTCTGCAATTTTGGTTGAATAATAGGATTATTGCCTTTATTCTGAGGATTGAACCAATAATCAACTTTAATATGCCCCCTTTTATTACAGAGAAAGCATGTGGGAATATTTCTTGGATTTCCTTCATGAGAATTAGGAGGTATGTTTGGGGTAGGAAGTAGCCCACGCCCCCCTGTCCACCACATGGTCTGCGAGCTCTACCTCCACGATGATTATTTCTTCCACCACGACCCTATCCATAAGTCAGCTTAGTAGCTAACACATTTTGTGAGTCAAGTCGCCCACCATCATCATCAAAAAGGCTCTTTAAACTGATCTCATAATGTAAAAGTTTAGCCCATAAATCTTCAAAACTGGGTAAAATAGGCAAGCATGTGAGGGATGTGACAGGAACATGATAGTCTGCTCCCAACCCGCTTAAGACTTGTTGCACCTTATCTCTCTCTGAGATTGCACATCCAACAAGAGTCAACTGATCTGTGATGCTTTTTACTTTGTTCAGATATTCCATAACAAACATGGTTCCCTTCTTTAATGACTTAAATTCTCGCTTGAGATACATAACTTTTGCTTCTGACATTTGAGAATAGGTTTGGGCCAACATATTCCATAGTTCAGCGGCTGAACAATTATTTGGAATTGCAATTAGTATTTCCTGTGATAAAGTAAAAGTGATGCCGGAATTTGAGCAAATAAGGTCATCACTTCTATCCTCATTTACTCCTCCCTCTCTTGAAGATGTTCTCACCAAATTAAGTGGTGAGGAGACTCGTATGAATTTATGTAAACAAGGACCAAGTGTTCTTATGGTTCCTTGTAATCATGAAGAAAACAATGAGGTTAATGTCGTATCAAGACCCGGAAATAATGTAAAGACCTATCGTCCTCCTCATTTTAAATTCCAAAATCAAGAAGGAGATGGTGGACAAAGAGGAAAGCGGGACTATAGCAAGACTATATGTCATTTTTGTAAAGAACCGGGGCATATCAAGCCCGTATGTCCCAAATGGAAGAAGCTTCTCGCTATGGCCACCACCGGCGCACCACAAAAGGAAGAGGCATCATCAAGTGGGTCACTCTCGTTGAACCAAATAATGGAAGCCCTTCAACCTCTTCTCAAGGGAGCTACATCCGGTGCTGCCGTGTCTACTTCTTCCATTCCAGGTAAAGTCTCTTGGCTTTTGGACTCAGGTGCATCATTTCATATGTCCCCAAACATGTTTTCACTTTCCGATTATTCAAAAAATGCTTCTCCATCCTTTGTTTCCACTGCGGATGGAACTTCTCTTGAAATTAAAGGAATAGGTAATTTTGAAACTCAAGATTTTTTTATTCCAAAAATTAGATTTATACCTAAACTTAACTTAAATCTTCTCTCTGTTTCTCAACTCTCGGATCATGGTTGTGATATTAAATTTTCATGTGATAAATGTTTAATACAGGATCGCCTGTCCGGGAAATTGATTGGGGAAGGCTTTAGAAAAGGCGATTTATACTACATGGAATCTCTTCAAGTTCCAAAATCTTTTTGTAATGTTGCCCGAAACAAAGATATAAACATGTGGCACAAAAGACTTGGTCATCCTAATATCACCAAGTTATCTTACTTACATTTTGCAAAGGACCTATGTAAAAGTTCTTTTTCTTGTAATGACTGTATTCTCGGAAAAATGCAAAGTTTACCTTTTGAGCAAAGAACTATGTTCTCATCAAAACCCTTTGAAATTGTTCATTCCGATGTTTGGGGACCGACACCTGTTGTCTCAAAAGGAGGCTTTTCTTATTATGTTATTTTTGTGGATGATTTCTCTAGATATTCATGGATCTTTTTTCTTAAATTCAAACATGAAGTTTTTTCGTGCTTTAGAACCTTCCATTCAATGATCAAGAATCAATTTAATAGTAACATAAAGATTTTTAGAAGTGATTCTGGAGGAGAATATCTCTCCAACCAATTTAAAATATATCTTGAAGATCAAGGAATCATTCACCAAAGATCTTGTCCTAAAACCCCTCAACAGAATGGGTTGGCCGAAAGAAAACATAGACATATCATTGAGACCACTAGAACCCTTCTTATTTCCCAAAACATCCCAAAAATTTTTTGGGCTGAAGCAGCTCTTGCTTCTGTTTATCTGATAAATCGTTTGCCTTCTAGAATATTAGGAAAAATATCCCCTTTTGAGATTTTGTATAAAACCGAACCGGATTATAATAGGTTACGAGTCTTCGGGTGTAAGTGTTTCATACTTACGGATAAGAATGACAAACTCTCTCTCAAGGCTATCCCCTGCGTTTTTCTTGGATATTCCGAAACTCAAAAGGGATTTCGATGCTATGATCTTCGAGAAGATAAATTATATGTTTCTAGAAATGTAACTTTTTTGGAAAATGAAAGTGGATTTGAAAAAAATGTTTCTCAACAAGAAAATTTTGATTATTCCTTCCTTTTTGACTTATTGTCTAGTAATGATGATACATCTAGTGATGATGATATATCATCAAACCATGATGAGAACATTGAGAGTAATGTCGAAGAGCATAACCAACAAGAAGGCAGGATTTCAAATGATCCTATAACATACTCTCGTAGAAACCAAGACACCTTTAGAAGTGTTATTGACCAATATAGTGAACTTATTCCTGTTCTCGATCACCGAAGGTCTGAGAGGAATAGGAGACCTCCCACTCGTTTTGTCTCCTTTGATTCCTTTTCACCTCGATATAGAGCTTGTCTTAGTGCCATTCATTCTTATTTTGAACCAAGAAACTTTGAAGAAGCAAAGAAATGTATAGAATGGCAAGAAGCTATGCAAAATAAACTTAATGCTCTTAAAAGGGCTGAAACTTGGGATTTTCAAACTCTACCTATAGGAAAGAAAACTATAGGTTGTCGATGGGTTTTTAAGGTTAAAACTAAGAGCGACGGATCCCTTGAAAGGTATAAGGCTCGCTTAGTTGCAAAAGGGTACGGGCAGGAGTATGAGATTGATTATGAAGAAACTTTTGCTCCTGTAGCTCGAATGGTTACAGTTAGATGTCTTATCACTATTGCATCTATTAAAAATTGGAATATCTTTCAAATGGATGTGAAAAATGCCTTTTTAAATGGTGATCTTAATGAAGAAGTGTATATGGATGCTCCACCTGGCATGGAGATCCCTAAAGATAAAGTCCTTCGTCTTCGAAAGGCTCTTTATGGTTTGAAACAGGCCCCCAAAGCCTGGTATGACAGATTTACCAGTGTAATGCTGGAAAATGGCTTCTCCTCATGTTATATTGACACTACTTTATTTACTAGAAAATCTAAGGCAGGGATTGTAATATTATTACTATATGTTGATGACATGTTAATTACAGGTGATGATATTCAAGGAGTCAAGGGTATTAAGTCCGTCTTGACTTCAAAATTTGAGATGTAAGACTTGGGTTTTCTGACATATTTTCTTGGAATTGAGGTTGCCTATTCGCAACGTGGTTATTTTTTATCTCAGTCTAAGCTTGCTTGTGAGATTATTGACAGATCAGGAATTTCTGATGACAAAGTATGCGAAACTCCTGAAGTTGTAGGAGCAAAAATGAAGATTGACGACGGTGTTCCTCTAATCGATCCTACTCCTTACAGACAGTTGGTAGGTTCTTTAATGTATCTCAGCATTACTCGACCTGATTTGTCACATGCTATACACATCGCCAGCCAGTTTCAGCATGCTCCTACAACCGTTCATATGAGTGTTGTGCTTCGCATCATCAGATATTTGAAGGGAACGGTGAATAAGGGAGTATTTCTATTCTCTTCTTCTGAATTAAAATTGCTTGCTTATACTGACTCAGATTGGGGAGGTGACCCTAGTAACCGTCACTCCACCACTGGTTTTTGTATTTTCTTAGGAGAATCTTTGATCTCGTGGCGATGTAAAAAGCAACAGAAGGTCTTCTTATCATCCACGGAAGCCGAATACAGAGCCATGGCATCTACCACCATGGAAATAGTATGGATTCAACGTCTTTTGGAAGATATGGGAGTAGTTGTCAAAGAACCAACAAAGCTTTGCTGTGACAATAAAAGTGCAATCTACATTGCCAAGAACCACACATTTCACGAGCGAACAAAGCATATAGAGATGGATTGCCATTATGTCAGGGAAGAATACTTGAAGAAGGTCATTGATCTACCATACGTGACGTCTGAGTATCAACTTGCGGACTTCTTCACAAAAGCTCTTTGTTCGCCTAGATTTCATTTCCTTCTTGACAAACTTGCGGTTATCACACCGTAAGTTTGAGGGGGGATGTTAAAATGTATACTCAAGGATATTATTGTAAGTATAAATATATATACTTATATACATAGAGATACATATACATATGTTATATGTATACGTATCTCTATATATAAGTATATATATTTATACATTTTTCTCCTTTTTACCCGAAAAGGGTATTTTAGTCTTGTAATTTCTCTTTTATTTTTAAATTTCTTTATTTTTTATTTTTTCCTTTTTGTATTTACAAAAAGGTGCATTGGGGGTCTCCCCAATAGAGTCGTTGGGGAGCCCCCAACGGTCACAATTGTGACCGTTGGGAGCTCCCCAACGACTCCTTTGGGGAGCCCCCTTGCACCTCTCCTTTCTTGTATAAATAGGGGTGTTCCCCCTTGTAAAATAAGCTTGAGAGTCTCAAGCATTTGCTTTTATATATTGAAATACATGCATTATTGCATGTTTATTATTTATACGCTTTTTGCGTATTTTGTTCAAGTGTTGTGAGAGTGCTTTCGTGCACTTCTTTTATAAAGTTTTTATGCTTGTATATGTATTGTCTCTTCGTAGGCAATTTTACAGTACGCAACTAGTGCGATGTACGCAACTAGTGCTTGGTCTCTTTTCATCCAGGCCGTGAAGTCAGGATTTTGAATAATGCGAGATGAGACAACCCCTTTATCATCCTGTATTTCCTGTGTGATGAATTGAAGCGGGGCTAGAGTTGATCCATCTAGATGCTCAGAAAGGTCTTGGCTTTGTATGAAAGAGATTATTTGTCTTTTCCAAGTCAAAAAATTTGAATGATTTAGTTTTTCAGATACAAGTTGACTCAAAAAACTAGAGTAAAGACCAGAATGAGTAGAGGACGAATCCATATTATGGATCTCGTGCTACGTTTTTTTTTAGTTTTGGTTATGTACCATAACCGCAACATAAGCTCTTATGAAGCCCAAAATGTCAGAACAATGGATTGCGTGATAGAGAAAAAAATAATATTGACATCAAATAGAGAAGAATATAAAATATAACGAAGAAGAGAAGTTTTGTTTGCACAACAACAATGAGATGCATGAAAACAAAACTTCTGGTTTTAGGTGAAAAGAATGGAAAGGATTTTTGAAGAAAAAAAAGGAATCACATAGAAATTCAAGTGTAAATCTGAAAAAAAAAACAATATCAGACTTTAACGTGATCTGGTTTTCAGAAAGAGAAATTACACAGATCTTTAAGTATAGTTCTGAAGAAGCAATACCAGATCTGTCTTAAACTGAATGGAGAAACCGATAGAATAGAGAGATAGAAGAAACCCAGATCTGAAAATCAGATCTGACGTGATCTGGATTTCAGAAAGAGAAATTACACAGATCTTTAAGTATAGTTCTGAACAAGCAATACCAGATCTGATACAATCAGATCTGTCTTAGATTGAATGGAGAAACCTATAGAATAGAGAGATAAAATAAACCCAGATCTGAAAATTAGATCTGACGTGAAAACGAAAAGAAGAGAATAGAAGTCAGAGATGGGAAGAAGAAAAGAGGAAAGAAATACGAAACCAACCTTTAGTGAACTTAGATCGATTCAACCTGCTTTGATACCATGTCAGAACTTGACTGTCCAGTCACGTCAATCCACTTTCAGCAAAAACTGAGATAGAAGAAGACAAAAGGGTTGCTGCTTGCTGCACAGAAAAAGTCATCATCGTGACCTAGAAAGGCTCTGTTTATATAGAGTGTTTACAACATACTATGGACGATAATGTCCCTGGAGATAAATATAAAATACAAATATGTGCACATGTACAAATTAGAAATACAAAATATGATATATGGATCCGGCGCAAACGTAGGTCCAGAACCATATCACGACTTCTTTAACACGAACTCATGAGTTTGCCAACCATGGTTCTTGTGCTCTTGCCTATGGTAGGTATTCTATATTTGAGTCCTTGAGTATTCATTACACTGTTCCTCCTAGTATCTCCACCACTCCATCCAACATTCGGAAAAACAACAGTGTATCTTGAAAGAGAAAGACAAAAGAACAGGAATAGAAGCAAATTCCTTCAAGGAAAGAAAAGGAAGTGCAATGAAAAATTTAAGTAAAAAGTAAAAAAGAAACAAGGATCAGTTTATGTTTTATCCCTGTAAGATTTTCTCCTTATGAAATCAAAATCAACATCACAGCCTGTCCCATCCAAATGGGATAAGTTTAATTATTACTATTTCTCTATGTTTTCCCATGTAGAGCAAAAATACTGTCACTGAAGGATCTTCCTTATCCTTTTCTTCTATCTCTGTCCATCATTATCGTAAAGTGTTTCAAGTCATACAGCTGCAACTTGAGGATTGTGGTTTCATATTTTGCCTAATTTACTATGTTTTTCTGGGTACAATTATGTAAGTACAAGGATCATGTTGGTGGTCACCTTGAGAAGCAGCTTGAATTATGTTAATTCTGCAGTCAGGTTGATCCTTTGTGACATAGAACTGCTCATCATTACGAAGCATCTTATGGTTGATAAAGTCATTGGATAATGCAGTTGTAATAATATATCTTTATTTTTAATAGCTAATGATCATCTCTCTATCTCTCTTTCTTTTTTCATCCCAGCTAAATGATACTCTCTCTCTGTTCATCCCAGGCAGGATACTCTTCTGTAGGGATAGTAAATTTTCAACTGGCAATGTTATCCAGGTACCATTAGCTTTAAATTTGGACAAGTTGTTGTTATTATTATTATTATTATTATTATTATTACACAGAGTAACAGCATGCAGAATCGGAGACCTGGCCATGCTGGTCTTAGCCTGCTGTACCTATGATTGTTGTCTCGGAGGAACACCTCGAACCCCAGGGCACCTCCTGCTTCGCCTTGTAGAAGGGGGCACCCACACAAAGGCTTGAACTTGGGGTAGGGGGAAACCTTACTATCCACGAGCCCAAGACCATCTGGGGTGAGCCCCTTGGGGTCAAAATTTGAAGCATATGATGTCAGATGAATTATTTAATTGTTTTGTTCGGCTGAAATGGATGCAGGTTGGAATTATTCCATGGCTGGTTTTAACAGGGCGAGTTGGTGAATTCACGTTTCAGAAGCTGTCATTACTCATGGGCCTTTCTCTTCCAAAGCTACTTAAAGCATGATCTTTTTTACCAAATAAATATATACTGGATTGACACTGTTTGTCACATTTGGTATCAAATTTACTTCAACATTTGGGAAGATTCAGGATGTGATGAACTTTCTATGGTGTACTTTGAACTACTAATGTTTTTTTTCTGTTATTGCAAGTTGAGCTAGGTGGCCTCTTGTACTTTTGAGCTAATTTCTGCTTCCAACTGTAGTAAGTTATTTGAACTTTTCCGGAAGGAGAGTATTTTTTGTTTCATATGATAAAATGAGTTGATCAACTCTCTCTCTCTCTCTCTCTCTCTCTCTCTCTCTCTCTCTATATATATATATATATATATATATATATATATATATATATATATATAAACAAGAGCAAGCTTTATTCATGTGATGATGGCCAAACCATTGAATTGCAAACAAACATGAACACGATATTTGGTGGAAATCATGCTCCTGATATTAGCCAACTGGTAACTATGTCATGTTCAGTGTGCATCACCACTGAACTGCTAACTAGTAAATCAAGTTCAACTAAATGGACTCAACACCAACTGCTGTCATAGTTGATTTCAAATAGCGATGTCAACAGATTGGATTTGGGCCACATGTTCTAACTGAACCGATTTGTTACACTATTGAAAAATATGGTATTTTTATTGAAAAATATCTCCCAGCCAAATTCTTACACTATTGCAACATAAAAAACACCGTTGTTATTTGTCCAGTTCGGTTTCACTCATCCCCTATGCCATCCCCCATCTTCACACCCCTCTTAAATCTTATAATGCGAGTTGTTTTGTACAAATCTGATCCTAGATGGGTTTAACATGGTCGATTTAATAAGAATCAACTCTTGGATCTTTTTTTTTATGAAAAAATTATAATTTTTTAAATCACAAAATTGTGTTTTGTCAACCGTTGATTCTGAGTCACCAAAAAATCTAAAGAAGTCTGATTTCAGTGATTTAGATGTCTATCTTCACTAAATGAATGATGTAAATCACATCTATGGAGTCCGATTTGATCAAAACAACTTGCATCAATGAAATCCCAGTAAGGGGTATGAAGATGAGGATGACTTTGGGAACGAGTGGAGACGATTTGTTATTTGTCACTATGCATGCACTAATAAACATTTATCACAACATTCAAGAGGTTACAAAGTTTTGTCATGCATTTTTATCAAAACATCAAAGAAAGCATGATCTTTTTTATATGTAAATAGGATTTTTTCTTTGATTCATGTTAGCATGCCATGCGCTTGGTTGTTGGATATTCCGATGTGTGCGAATGTTGCAATTATTTTTTATACAAATCCTCTTGGTGATGATTTGCAACTTCTGATTGTATGTTATGGATTTGGATGATAATTGAATCTTTGCGGTCAAATTTTTGGAAAGAAAAAATAAAGTATGCTTTCGAGAAACAGATACTTTGAATCGGAAGGAGAGCTAGTGCATTTGGTTGCTAAGATAACTAGGATTTGACACTAATGACAACTCGAGGTCTTTCGTAGATGGGAAGATAAGAATATTGTAAAACAGGTGTTTTAACTTGAAAAAGTATTAGGTACCATAGTTTAAAAACTTGCCGGGTTGACTCGGTGAATAGGTTGACTCGGACTGGATTGCCTAGTCATCAGGTCAAAAAACAGGTGTGACCTGGCTTTAATAAAACTCAGCCGAGTCATGCATATATATATAATATATTATATAAAATATAATATAAACATTATGTATATTATATATAAAAATATGATTATACATGTATTAATAAAATCATACATTAAATATATTATAAAAATATCATATAATGTATATTATATATAATATATTGGTAAAATACTATAAAATATAGATAATATATACATATATTTATATATTTTATATAAAATATAAAGTTAACATGACTCAGACGAGTCACGAGTCACTCAAGGATGAGCCAAATGATGAGTCACCGGGTTTTAAAACATTGTTTGGTACTCTTGTGGGTAAGGAACCTCTTAATTCAAACTTATAGTGAGAGGTTGCTTTGACCAAATCTAACACAATTGATGTGTTCAACATAGTCAAAATAGTATGAATTGATTCTTGGATAGTATTTTTTTAATGTAAAAATATAATTTTATGACCAAAAAATTACTATATTATAGATCTAATTTGACAGGTTTCCCTAAAAAACCTACAATTTCTACTATTCTCCCAATGTCTAAAATCGCAAATGCCCAACCTTGTTAAGACCTTTTTACCATTCACAATTGTGAATTGATGCGTCATTACAATAAAATTGTACTACTTGTCAGCTAGTGCAAAGTCCCAGTTAAATCCAGAATTACACATTTTCTTATGTGGACCTCACGAACTCATATAAATTTATTTATGAAAATTTGGTGAAATTAAAACCACTAAAATCACAAATATCTTACTTATTCACATATACTTCACGAATTCACATAAATATATGTGTGAACCTCCAGTTAGACTGAAACCACTAAAACCATAAATATCCTACTTATTTGCATATACTGCACGAATTTGCATAAATATTGTGTGAATCTTCGGTTAGACTGAAGTCGCTAAAATCACAAATATCCTACTTATTCACATATATCCATGAAGTTGCATAAATATTGTGTGAATCTTCGGTTAGACTGGAGCCGCTAAAATCATAAATATCCTACTTATTCACATATATTCATGAAGTCGCATAAACATATGTGCGACCTTTAGTTATACTAAAGCCATTAAAATTGCAAATATCCTACTTATTTGTATATACTTCATGAATTCACATAAACATATGTGTGAACCTCCACTTTAATTTAAATGAACGACGCAACATCGCAAATATCATACTTAAATATTTATAAATTTATGGCATATATGTGATATTTCATATTTTTGCGGAGTTCACAAATCATATATAAACTCGTTGTTTTCACCCCAGGGCTATTACATGTGGAATGCAACGTTGAATTATATGGAAATCATTGCAAGGAGAGAGGAACAATGGAGGGGGTTGTACATGGAAGTTCTTTGCATACACAAACGAAAAGAAGAAACCCTAAGTATAAAAACAAGTTTATATATGATTCACGAACTCTATAAATAATAAAAAAACTCACATATATATAATAAATTTATAAATATTTATTACGGATATTTACGTTGTTTAGTGTAATTTTCCTCACACATATTTATGTGAATAAATAAGATATTTGCAATTTTAGTGGTGTCTGTTCGCACAATATATATGCAAATTTGTGACGTATATGCAACTAAGTAAGATATTTGTAATTTTAGTGGTTTCAGTTTTATTGAATTTTTGCAATTAAATTTATGCGAGTTCATGAGGTCCACATAAGAAAACATGAGATTCTGGATTTAAGTGAGAGTTTGCACTAGATGATGAGCGGTATAATTTTATTGCAATAACCTGTTAATTCATAATTATGAAGGGTAAAAAAGTCCTAATTAATAAATTTGGGTATTTGCAATTTTCAACATCAGGAGAATAACAAAAATTATAAGGTTTTTAGGGAAACATGTCAAATTAGTCATACAATATGCTTAATTTTTTGTTTTCTAAAGGTTGAAATCTTGATACATTGGAAGCCAAGCCATTGAATTTTTGACTCCTACAAAATCTTACCTACACGTTGGAATAACATAAGCACTCATTTTGACTGACCAAACATGTAGAGCACATTTGGAGTGTCAGATGTGCAGAAGAATTTAAAAAAATAGACATTAGTTTTTTACCAAAGGTTCCTTAATAAGGTAGCAAACACTAGCCCTTTTAACTTGTTCACCCGTTGTGTGTCATTGTTAAGTTATGCCAAAAAAATATGCTCTTATTTTCAGTTGTTTAATGATATACCTTTTTACTTTTAATTGTAAAAGAAGTATTTGTCTTTGTGCGTGACTTTTTAGCACTCTTGATTTAGTAAAGATTTATAAGCTATTAGACCACAACATAGAGAGAACCATTTCTCTCTATGTGTGTGCTCCTTTACGTGTTGCTAAGCTTTCCCAAATGAGGATTATGTTCTTCCCAATTGTTCTTTTATGGATATCACTAGCACATAAACAACCCTTTTGGTTAAACAAGGCAGCAAAGAAGGATATGTATTGGTTTAGAGTTAGCTCTTGGTGCTTTGCTTTTTGTTTTTACTTACTATTCATTGTTATTCTCAAGCAGCATTTTTAGATATGCATATCTTGAATTTCTTTTTATGTATGTAACAGCAGGACGCATGATGTAAGAGCTAGATCTTGGCAAATTGCATTTTCTTGACTTACTATTCATTGATATTCTCAAAAAGCATTTTTCAATCCGTATATCTTGCATTTTTTCTCATATTTGTCATAGTAAGACATGATTATAATGGAATTGGTTTCTCTTACCGTTCATACATTGTGAGCAATGTTGATTTTCAATATTCCAAGTCTTGTTTTGCATCTCAGACTCCACATGTGTGTTCAACACGATCCTTTGCTAAAAATCTGCTGTTGGATCACATTTGTTTTGATGAAACAAATATACGATGTTATGAGCCTTGAAATTTATAAAAAAATTTGGACCATTGATTTTTTAAGTCTCACAAAATCCTGTTCACATATTATAATTAGATGATTCAAAAGTTGATTGTTGTTAAACAATGTAGATCACATATGCAAGGTTAGACTTTCAAAAAAATAATCAAAAATTGAATAACTGGTAGGAGGAACCAATCACTCCAAGATTATAGACCTTAACAAATCAAAAGAAGACTGTAGTGCCCTCTAAGGAAAAGAAGAGTTCCACACACATCCTTCTTTTTGTAAATCGTTGAACTTGTGAGATAAGCTATTTAATGTTATTTTTATCTGCAAATATTTATTGATTTTCAGAATTTTATGTGAAGCTCCACCAAATGGTATATACGGTAGCTAAGGGCATGTTTGCAACGCCATGTGATTCTCATAACATGTGATTGTAAATCACAATCACCATACTTTCTCAAGATTAGTAAAACGTGAAAAAGTAAAAGTTGTGTTTGTGATTGCCAGCTGTGATTGTTTTTGCCTTTTTTTTGTTTTGAATCTTGTGAAAATAGATAACAAGATTGACCATGTATTTTACTTTCTCAAGCTACTATTTTCTTACGTCTTACCAAAACAAATATGGCTTAATAGCAAATTTGAAAGTGAGAAAGATGTATGAAAAGTGAAATAAAATGAAAATTTCTTACCATTTTTTTAACCTTTTCAAATAAGAGAAAAAATCTTAATTTTTAAAAAAAAAAAAAAAATATATATATATATATATATATATATATATATATATATATATATATATATATATATATATATATATATATATATATATATACCTTTGATGATAAACATTCCTCCATGAAAAAATGTAGAGGAATGTTTTATACCTAGAGAAAATGGTAAGTTCCACTCCTCCACCACCCGTCTCACCACCATCATTCATCTCACTACCACTCGCCATCACCCACCTCTCGAAAAACCATCATCCTCGTGATGATTTTTCACCATCCGTCACCACCATCTATCTCACCATTACCACTTATTATCACCCACCCTAAAAAAAATGATCCTTCACTACCACCCTTTATCTCACCATCACCTACCATCGCCCACCTCTCAAAAACCGCCCTCCCCACCATCAATCACTACCATCCATCACCACCCACCCCTCATCCCAAAAAACAGCATCAGTGAAGCTTCACCACCGTCACCCCCATGATGATTTTCTATCACTACCATCACCATTATCCATCTCACCACCACCACCCAACATCACTCACTTCTCAAAAAAGCCATGCCGAGTAAGAAGCTCCACCACCACCCCCTCCTCCTCTCTCTCATTTATTTAAGATTTTTCATTTTATTTTTCTAATGCGATCCAAAGTGAAAATTTTTCTTTTCAAAAACAATATCATATCAAGACTTCTCCTAGACAAAAATTCTTTTTCCTATAAGAGTTTTTATTGCTTCCAAGCGTTTATTACCTAGTTAAAATTTCTTAAAAGACTTGTTTTTTTTGGGGGGGTGGGGGGGGGACAAAAGTTGCTCGGCCTCCTTTTTTTTTTTTTATATGTCGTTATTTTTGGATTTCCTTTGGTAAAAATGGAACAAAATGCTCAATCAATAATTATTATTTTTTTTACATTTTCTTCCTCAAATGCAAGTGAGGTAAAAGGTACTTATTAGCTTTAAACATTTTTTAGCAGCATCTTTTAGTTGAAAAATGAATAGAGGACATTTTTTTATACGCCGCCGACAGCCGCCCGTCTCAGCATTTGGCGAGATGGAAACAACGCCCATCCCGAAAAAGACAAGATGAGTGGCTGTAAGTGGTGCTGCATGATGCAGCGCCGCTGAATATAACGTGAACACAAATGAATTTTTATTTCGGTATAATAAAAATATTGACGCGAAATTGCAAAATCTCGTTCATATACGAAGGCATTCGTTAATATCTGTAACAAAAGCTTTTTATCCAAGAGACGTTCCTCCTGAAGTGCTGCTGCCCCTGTCCTTCTCTCATCTCACTGAACCCTAACATTTCCGCCGACGACGCTTCTCCGGCACCGGCCGTCCCCCCTCTTTCACCGCCACCGACTACATCTGGTACTCTCTCTCTCTCTCTCTCTCTCTCTCTCTCTCTCTCTCTCTCTCTCTCTCTCTCGCTCGCTCGCTCTGGCCGGCAAGCCCCTCTTTTTCAGCTCTCTCTTTCTCTTACCATTGAAAAGGCGGGTCGAGCCTCCTTTTGAGTGCCGGTCACTGTGTTTTCTCTCTTCTCTCTCTGGCTGCAAAAGGGGGTCGATTGCAGGCCCTTTCTCCGGCCGTGCTCCTCCGGAGAGATCACATACGGGTTGGGGTCATTACCGAATCGGACACATGTCAATTTGAAATGGAATAATTCTTCTGGGTGTTCCGGGAGATCTGAGTTGGGTTCCAATATTGGAGTTCCTGAACATCTGTAGAAATCCATATAGAATTGGGACTTCTGGACCAGGTTTGGGAAGGACTCGCTCAGTTCGGCCAAAAACGTGAAATTGTGTGAAGTTGGTGATCGTTCCATTCAGCAAGGACTCGCTTTTCGGCTGGATATGGTCGGAGCTAGCCACGCTTCGGCGATGGCTGAGATTTGGGGAAAGGGGGTTTTCGGTCAACGCTTGCCGGGGGATTCCGTTGTTGTTATGCACTTGCTTGATCCAATAAAATACCGCTAACTGTCTACTTGATATAATTCTATAAACTTTATGCATTTATCATCTAATGCTAGGTTGAATAATGAGAAGTTTGTTCTCTTCACAGGTTGTGATTCCTTTTTCTTTTGGTCATTTTCAGGCACTTGTTGCTTCGAAGAAAGGTACATGCTCGAAAAAATAAGCCCAAAGTCTGCCTATTCAAACTCTTTGTTGTGAGATAATGTGTGTTTTATTATTACCGCTTGAACCAATATATTCTAGATCTCATGTTGACATATCCAAACATATTTTATTGTTGAAACTTATGTGATGATCACATATGTTAATGTCATGAGTATCTGCTTTCCTTCTTTCAATTAGGCTTGTACATTGTTATAAGATATATGTTTTTTAATTTTATTATTTGCTTTACAAAATGAATTCATGAAGTATAGTGATTGAATGCCCACATTAGCATTCTCTACTACACCTTATCTAAAAAGGGTTTCTCAACATGAGAAAACACTAAGATATAATCACGAGTTTGGGATTGTGCCTCCTACCACAGACAGACCTATTTTAGCATCACATTTTTATAGAAATTTGAATAAAAAAGTATGTTTCTTAACAACCACTAAAGAATCCTCAAAAAGTTACTCAGTTGTTTGAGTAATCCCTTATCTTGTGTATATTTGTATTAACTCAGTTTGTTGTATGTTTGTGTTGGTTTGAAAAGAAAAAGGAAATTATGACTCATAATGAACCTATTAAACAATACTAGATTCCCCCTAGGAGTTTGAGATATACAAGATCCTTATCAATTTGATGCTAGATACATACATACGGAGAGAGAGAGAGAGAGAGAGAGAGTTAAATTACACTAAAAATGTATCTTGCATAAATTAAAAACCATGTTAACTGCTTGTCATACAAATAGTAAAACTAGGTTTCCAGGGTTTTCAGAGAAAGGGTTTTGCTCTATGCTTTCTCATTACAGGGTTTCAAAATGCTAGGTTTTTTCCATGTTTCATCCAAGTTTCCCCTAAGGCATGAACTTTGAAATGCCAAAAAAAAGTGTCAAACTAATAATGAAATACGTGAGACCATAAAAAACTAGAATATTTTATATAATTCTTTCTTTGATATTGTAACATCATGGGGTTATAATTTCACTGCAAATTTAATAAAATTAAGCACAAGAAATATTTTTAATCAAACCAAGGAAAACCTAAAGCAAAGAATGTAGGGAAGATTTGAACAGTTAACCAATTACAAATTGAAATGTATAGAACTTAGAAATGTTAGTGTTGGTTCCGATGTTGCCAAGTGTGGGATAAGAATGTGGTTGGGTTGTAGGAGTGTCCAGGTAACATCTTTATCCCTATTTGTAATGGCTAATGACAGTTTATGTGGTTTTCGTAATTAGATATGCATGCAACAAGTTGGTTATTAATATAAAATCAATTTTATTAACCACTTTGAATGGTCATGATTTGAATACCTAGAGACTCGAGACTTGGCCATGGTTAACTTGGGACAAGGCCGAGTCAATTAATCTACTGCCTTATGTGACCTTTATTGTGTGTATGTGTATCTTATGTATGTTCACCCTTTTGTTCTTATAGAGAAAATGGAATTATATATGTAATTGTATAGGTTTTAACAAATCATAATTATACAATATATATTAGTGATAGTTGAATGGACATATGGCTTTACTGAGTCAGGTAAGTCTTGGCCGAGTCTTGATATTGATCAATCCATTGGTGGGCTGGGTTAGTTTTAGAACCCGAACTACCACGGAGGACGGTTCTTTAAAAGGGCCTCGAGAGGGCAACAAGAGGACGCGTTTTAAACATAAATAGGTAAAGAAAAGGGTGGCACATACAACGATGGGGGAGAGAGAAATGTCCCTCTTGGACGGTTGCACAGGGATGTGTGAGGTGGATGGGGGGTCAACGACAAGGGAGGGAGAAAGGACGTTCTCTCTGATGATGGACGTGGAAGAGAGGCGAGAGAAAAATACGTTCTCTCAGAAAACAAGAACACGAATCAAGAGCGAAGCTTAGAGAAATCTCTGAATAAACTTCATTGAAAATAAGCTAAGCAAAATACATCTATATATAGATTTACAAGAGGGTAAAAGAGTAAAAATACATAGTTCCAATCCTACAGAAGAATCTAAGGGGGGCATCCCATTCTAGGCAGGACTCCAATCTGGGTCAGTTTCTCTGGAAGTCTTGTGAGAAAGGGACTCTCTGCACAGTCTCAACTGAGCTGGACTTTAGCTGTGTGGGTCCTGACTGGGGCGGATATGGCTGGTTGGACCCAGGGCAGGAAAGGGTCTGTAAGAAACCACCCCTCTCAAACTCACATTGCCCTCAAGGCGAGAACTTTAGGCACTGAGTTGTTAGCCGGTCCTCCTCGTCTTTTTTCAATCTCGCTTCACCTTGTGGGTTATGGGTCCACAATATGTAGCCAGATCTTTGGGCTGCTCTATAAACTGAATTAACCAAGTAGGATCTACTCTAACATGTGTACTGAAGCCATGAACATTCTTTCTGATCCAACCAAGAGGCTTCCAAAGTGGAACGGGTCAAACAGACCTTGATCGACTGGTTGACATAAAATATAGATCCATTTTGAAGGCGTTTGATCTGGTCCAGATGAGTTGAAGATATGGAGCACCTTTGGGTTAAATAATATGGGTTTGGGATGAGTTTGGATTTATTTTTTAAAATCGGATATGGGGAGGTTTTGGGATGAGATTTAACAAGCTAATCTTTAGATCCATTTTAAGGGTTTCAGGGATGAGGAATGAGGGTCTAGGTGGGTTTAGGAGGGCCCAATATAGGAGACTTGGATTCAAGACATGAGTTTGGATCCAAATCTTCTTGAATTGGATTTGGGTCTTGAAAAAGGTCTTGTTGCTCGATAGAGGCAACAATCGGCAAGGTCATATCAATACTCATTTTTCCCATAACTGAATCAAGCTCTGATTCCGTTTTGGTGTACCCACAACGGCTATTGGGCGTTTTGTACTTCAGCTATGCCTTCTTCGAAGAATGATGTAAGATTTGTATCATGGAGAACTAGATACATTTTCTGTCAATCTTCACATGATCCCGCAAAGAATGACGGAAGATCTACAAAATAAACGATCCAATCCAGATTCATTCTTTTTCTTTGCTTAGCGAATCTACGTAGCCTCTTCGCCAAATCTTGCATGACATCGTCTATCTTGCACAACATTGAATCTATCTCATCATCTATCTTGCATCATAATGAATCCATCTTGATTGCACCCTCAAAGTCAAGTGCTACCTGTGGGACATGCCATTGTTGGTCTGAAGTTCGGGTGGTGTAGAAGGTTGGGGTAGGTTTTATGGCTGGTTTTGGGCTTTGTCGATTGGTGGGAGGTTTTAGGTACATAAAACAAATTTTTGGGGGATTTTTAGGGCTTTTAGAAGTTTGAAAACAATTAATTTTCGGGACTGGTCAGGATGTTACATGTTCAGTCTGGGATTCAGGCTCTGACAGGTTCCAAAGATTTGACCGGATCTTAGAGGTCCGAACATATTTTTAGGATTTGTAGATTGGGTCTGAAAACTAATAGGTGTACACTCCTACGGTTAAATTTTTAGGATTTTTGGCTATTGGACCTGGCCTAGGGAATTTTTGGAAGTAGTCGCTCGGAAACCGGTCAGGATCCAGGCGCGGTTTCTGACAGGGTCTGGTAAAAACGCGATATCTATAGATCGAAAATTGATTTTCATGATCTGTAAATTGGTTCGATCTAGGAAAGGTAGGACTAACTAGGGTATTTTTTTTTTAAGGTTGTCTAACTATAGAAACATGAACTTTTAAAATCAGACTGGGTTGTAGGCATGTGCAGAACTTTCCTGAAAACAAGCAAAATGAGGTCGGTCTTCCGGACATCGGATCAGGAGTGATCCAATATCGGATTCTAACAAATAAATACTTGATTTAGAAGTCTAGAATCTGAAAATTTTGTTGCTGGAAGTACAGATGCAACATTGATCTCAAGAGATCGCTCGGAGGGGAGATCCGGATATTGGTAGCCGCAGTTGGTGATGATCACCTTTGATGGCGGTTGAATCGAACGGGCAGATACGTGAAGGGCTTGGGCCCTTGTTGCAAAAGTTCAAAAACATCTTTGGGGTCCGAGGAAAACCTACTATGATATCAGTGTTAGAACTCGAACTCCCATGGAGGACGGTTCTACGAAAGGGCCTCGAGAGGGTGCATCTTAAACACAAAAAGGTAAAGAAAAGGGAGGGGTGTGCAGTGATGGGAGAAAGAGAGAGACGTCTCTCTTGGACGGTTGCACAAGGATGTCTGAGGTGGATGGGGGTCGACAACAAGGGAGGGAGAAAAGATGTTCCCACTGAGTCGATGACGGGCGTGAAAGCTAGGTGAGGGAGAAATACGTTCTCTCAGAGAACAAGAACATGAATCAAGAACGAAGCTTAGAAAATTTTCTGAATAAACTTCATTGAAAATAAACTAAGCAAAATACATCTATATATACATTTACAAAAGGATAAAAATACACACAGTTTCATCCTAAAGAGGACTTTAGGAGGGGCGTCCCACCATAGTCCCGGCCTAAGCAGGTTTCTCTGGGAGTCTTGGGAGAAAGGAAAACTTCCACTGTGCAGTCCCAACTTAGCCGGACTCCAGCTGGGTGGGTCCTGGCTGGGGAGGATTTGGCTGGTCAGACCCGGGGCAGGAAAGGATCCGTAACAGTTAGGTGTCAATTTGAATTTAATTGCCAGATTTTTAATCGGTGAGGTCAGTTGTAAGTTCTAAACAGACAAACTTAGCATTGAGAAGTCTGTTTAGAGTTGGGGAGAGATATGTGCTCGGGCTATCATTGGGTTGACTTAGGTTAGGTTTTTAAACAGTGAGATTTGTTTGTAAGCTCTAAACAGACAAACTTAGTGTTGAGTGCTCTCTTTAGAGCTGGGGAGAAAGATAGAACACAAAGACAAACTCTTTCATTTTAGAGCAAGTAATTATGTGTTTTGGTAAGGTGTAGACTAGCTATTTAAGTGCCAACAGCTAGTGTATGAACCTTGGCAGTGGTATAGACCAATCTTTTTAAGTGAAAGATTGGAATTCTAATTTCTTAAGAAAATGTATTTAAGTTGGTGACATTTTTTTAAATGGTTCTTTTAAGGTCTATGAAAAAAAATTGCTGCCATGGATTTCTCATAAGAGTGATACACTTCCTGAATGTTTACATAAAATAGGCAACATTTGAAGCTTTAAGATAGCCGACTCTATATGCATCCTTGATGCATTGTCATTCTACTTGAAAAGGGTTTCCAAGTTTATGAATGCATGACAGTCTTTGAGTGTATTGTCCATGTCTTAGAAACCAAATGAAAAGAGGCTTGTGGGCACCATAGCATGTATCTTGGAGATTGTGCAGTGTTGGACCAAGAAAATAACTCTTGAAGTTTGGAGTTTAATCCTTCAATCTAATTCCTTGACAAGGCCATCTTCATGTTGAACATCTTATGAGAGCTACTAATGTTATAATACAGAACCATCCTTGAAAAACCAACAATGGCAGGTGTTTTATAGAGTTTGATCGAGTGGTGGAAAATGGGGTACGGGGTGTGGGTTGGTGTGATGAGGGGAGGGGCATGATGGTAATTCCTTGTTTACCTATCTGCATATGATGATGGTTAGTGAAAGGACTATGTTGAAAATAATGGTTCAAAAGCTAGGGAGCAATATGGAAATGGCAAGAAAGGGGCTAATGTGAAAAAAAAACCAATGTTGTTCGTATCATATTGATGCAAGGGCATGATACAATACACACTCGTATCTCGATACAAGTGTATATCGTATGTATCGTACAAGACGGTATCAACAAACTTTAAAAAGGCCAAAAATAGGGTTTTAAGTTTTTGGGTTTTAAAGGGCTTTTGAGGGGCCGAAACCCTTATTCGTATCGAACATACTAGAGAGCTTCCCACGAACCCTAAGAGTCGTAAAACCGTTTTGAGGGCCTGTCTTTGTGTCGGGAAGAGGGATTTCGTGATTTCATTAAGTAAGAGTGCATTTTTACCATTTTTTCACCCAACGAAGTGTGCAAAGGTAAAAAAACCTTTTTCACCCAAAGAAGTGAGTTATTACTATTTTGCATTGTTCTTGTGAGATTTGATGATTGAAGATGTGTTATGTAGCTCATAGAGACATAAATGCTTACATGTGATTTTATGGTTGCATTTTGTGCATTTTATCATTGTTTTGTTTGTTATTTTTTATTATTTTTTAGATTTTTTATTTTATTTTTTCAAAATTGACAATTTCTTCCGATATGATACTTATCTTATTTTGGGCCCGACTGATGTGGGTTATGTTACGATACGTGTACAACCTTGAAAAAAAACCCTCAATACGTACAACCTTGAAAAAAAAACCTTGATTAGAAAATGAATGTAGATAATGCAGAGATTTTGAGGAAAGATTTAATAGTTTTTTATGTTACTTTCATATTTTTTCTTGAGCTTTCTAAAGCAAGTCACGATTTGATTATAAATCTTCATTGTAGTGAAATTAATAAATACTGTTGCAATGCTCCGGCATCCAGTTGTGAGGTCAAACCATAGTCACAAATATCGGTATCGGCTATTCCTCGGCAAGGCTATTTCTCACGTTATTATTGGTTTGATGATAAATCTCGGGACTTAAAAAATAAAAAATAATAAAGAAGTAAGAAAATTTCATGTTTAGACAAAAAAATACATAAATAATAAAAGAAAGAAGAAAAACATATTTAAAATGTAAAAAATAAATAAAAAAGGAAAACTAATTGATAATATTGTGATATTACGATATATATAAATTTCTAATATTTTACCTTTAATATAGTTTTTCCATCATATCACGATATTTTCAAAATATCGCCGATATCTGTGACCACGGGTCAAACACATTCTGGGTCTGCACTTGTTTACCTTCCCCCCCCCCCCCCCAGGTTGAATGAACACAGATTGAATCATACAGTAAATTGCTGAGAACTTATATAGAAGCAATATGTTTTTTTCAGTTACAGTGCTTTGTTATTTACGGTGGGAAGCTATAGAGTCGGCAAAAGCTTGATCCAAATGTACTAGATTTTCTTGGTGAGCCTAAAATTTCTCTTTACTTTGATTATACGTGGCAGTCCTTTTAGCATTTATTTTTGCCCCGATTGTAGCTTCTTCATTGTTACTTTAATACTTTGAGTTTGCTTGCTTATCTAAATTGCTCAGAATCTGGTGAGCCAAAATTTTCTCTTTACTTTGATTATAAGTGGCAGTCCTTTTAGCATTTATTTTTGCCCCTATTGTAGCATCTTCATTGTTACTTTAAACTTTGAGTTTGCTTGCTTATGTAAATTGCTCAGAATCCTCAGATTATTAACTTTTCCGTGTTTTCCCTCTTTGTGCTGCGCTTTTACCATATCAAATATGCCTTTTGGTTAGTTTTGAACTTTTTGTTATGTTATTCTGCTTCGTTGTAATGTCATGCATACTTACTTTCAATGTTGTTGATCTATAAACAACTTAAGGGCCATGTTTGGAGTTGGGGGTTTTTCAAATGGGTACGAGGTTGGTTCAAAGAGGCCAAGGATGATGGAAGCTAACCCATATTATGGAATGGGTAGTGGCTACCATATTCAACCTTTTCCTGTGGTCCGTCTGAGAGGCCTTCCTTTCGACTGCAGTGATATAGATGTGTTCAAGTTCTTTGCTGGTTTGGATATTGTTGATGTTCTTCTGGTCAATAAAAATGGGCGGTTTTCTGGCGAGGCGTTTGTTGTGTTCTCTGGATCAATGCAGACAGAATTTGCTCTACAGAGGGATAGGCAAAATATGGGCCGCAGGTACATTGAAGTTTTCAGGTGCAATAAGCAAGATTATTACAATGCAGTTGCTGATGAGGTGAATTCTGATGGGATCAGCGACTATCGTAGCCCTCCTCGATACTCAAAAAGATCCGTTGACAAAGAACAGATGGAGCATACTGAAATTCTGAAGCTTCGAGGCCTACCTTTCTCAGTCACAAAATCAGAGATTGTAGATTTCTTCCAGGAATTTGACCTGACTGAGGCTAATGTACATATTGCTCTTAGGTATGATGGTAAAGCAACTGGCGAAGCATTTGTGGAATTTGCCTCTGCTTCAGACTCAAATAAAGCCATGAGCAAAGACAAGATGATGATAGGATCAAGATACGTGGAACTGTTCCCCTCTACACCAGAAGAACTAAGCCGGGCGGCATCTAGATCAAGGAGCTGATGTGGAGTTGTCTGTGACCCTTGTCATTGTTGGGGAGTAGCTCGGTTTATCAATACCAGTATTCTTATCTGTTGAACCAGTCATGTTTTGGGTAGGCAGGTTTCTTTTCTTGTTATATGTCGTGGCTGATTAGGTATAAACTTTTACAGCTCAGTCATTATGATATTAACACTTCAAACTCTTTTAATCTCCTAGTCTTCCAATCAAAGATTGATTCTAAACCTGCTCACACACACATACACACACACACATTTTGGCATATGCCACTGGTGGTTATACAGTGCCATGTTGAAGTTCATATATTGAATCTCTTGGGGCTTTTGTGACTAAATTCAAACAAAATAGACAACCATATTTTGAGCTAGTGGTTAGTTTTAAAAGATGTCTTCACCCAATAGCAAGTTTGAACATAAGTCCGCACTATGAATGTTGCCGCATGCAAATTGCTTCAAGCAAAGCATACGTCGTGCAGGCAGGTGCTTTAGAAGCCAAAGTGGCCATTATGGATGGATAGGTTCAGAGTCGTGGCCTACCAGTAGCTATTGGCTGGATTGTACCGACGTGCGTCCGGTCGGCTAGGTTAGTGTTAGACTTATCCCGTTGCCTAAGAAAAGCTCTTGTACTGGACGAACACCTGTTTTGCTAGGAGTCATAAACCCGTTTGTAAGAATGAAGAAAAACTTTTCTTAAGGAGAATGAATGATGAATCTCTCTCTCTCTCTCCAATCCTCGTTTTGTTTGGTTTCTCAACATCATCAAGACCACGAGGGAGGATATTAACAGTTTCATCACTGAACATCTACAGTGAAGGTGCACATCGAGCATATGGTGAAGATGAGTTTAGTGTAGAGAAAGAAAAGGAGTGTGATCTTATTCTAAAGTGTAAAATAGTTATTGATTATAATTGAGGATAAAAATGCGCAAGAGAAAAGATGATCTAACTGAAAGCTGCTTAAAGTGCTATTTTGGTTGACAATTAAAAGGAAAAAGAGGTATGCTTTTGCATGTAGAGACCGTTAGGCATGGATCTGAATTACTAGAAACCATGAAAAATTGGAAAAGGGAGTCTGGGGGAGACCTCTTCCACTGCCTACACCATACGAATTCGATCACTGGGCCACCCCTTACCACAAGAGAACATTTGATACCTGCCTCTTTGCTTGTTAAAAATGTTAGACCCACACGATATAGGGTGGACAAAAAAGACAATGCACACAAGATTTTCCGTGTTTCGGTCAACATGACCTACATCCACGAGTTCTTCTTTCTCTTTAGATGACATTGAGAGAGGTTTCCTTGCTTTATATAATAATTTACATCATTGAGAGTCCTTAAAGATGAGGCTTATCTTGAGAGCATACAAGCGACTCTATTTGGGTTACAATAATGAGACTGAAATTGATTTGGAGTCTCTGTACGGTTTCAACAATTGAGTCCTATTCTCTTGAGACTCATTATGAAAGAGAGTTTGTTGGTGATGAACCTTACCAAGATAAGTTTTAACAACTTCATTTGATAACATTTATCTTGTTGGTTCCCATAAGGATCAGCCTCCTTCATTTCTGCACAGTTAAGAGTCCTACGTGACTATATATTCTTGGCATGCCCCCTCAAGTCAATGTTTATGAGATTGAGCTTGTCTTTGAATTGAGTGAATCTTGTCTCGGCCAAAGGTTTAGTGAGAGCATCTGCAACTTGATCTTGAGTTGAAACAAATTGAACTTTAATTTCATCATTTTCAACTTTTTTCCAAACAAAATGATAGTCAATTTCTATATATTCGGTCCGAGCATGAAACACCGGGTTCACTGCAAGATATGTGGCTCCAAGATTATTGCACCATAGAATAGAAGTCCCACAAGAAGGAACACTTAGTTCCTTAACAACTATTTTTAGCCAAACTAACTCAAAAATGACTCCAACTACAACTTTAGATTTGGCTTATGTGCTTGACCTGACAACAGTTCGTTGTTTGGTTGAGTTTCAAGATAAGAGGTTTGAATCCAAGAACGTTAGATAGCCTCATGTAGACTTTCTATCATTTGAACATCCTACTGAGTCAACATTTGATAGATACTCAACTGCAAGGAAGTGAATTTCTTGATTTGTAAATCCATATTTATGGTTCCTTTGAAGTATCGAAGAATCTGCTTAACGTGAGCCCAATGGTTCTGACTTGGTTCATGCATGAACTGACATGCTTTGTTGATAGCATATGCTATGTCAGGCCGAGTAAATGTGATATATTGAAGACCTCCAACAATATTTCTATACTCGTGTCATTTTCTAACAGGATTCCTTCGTGTCTAGATAGCACTACATTAGGTGCAACAGGGGTGACCACGGACTTGCAGTCGGTCATACCCATTTTTGTTAGGATATCCAAAATATATTTTCATTGACATAGAACCATTCCACCTATAGAGTCTGAGATGACTTTAATTCCAAGAAAATAATGTAGCGGAACCGGATCTTTAATAGACAATTCAAATCCAAAATTATGTATTGTACGATTGGCCTTATCCTGTGAGTTTTCTGTAATGATAATGTCATCAACATAAACCACGATAAACATGTGAAGTTGATTGGTGTGGCAAACGAATAAGTAGGGATCAACTTTAGATTCAATAAAGCCTAGTTTTTTCAAATAAACTCAAAGTCTTTCAAACCATGTTTTGGGAGTTTGTTT
Organism: Nuphar pumila; assembly: GCF_984573655.1. NCBI lineage: Eukaryota > Viridiplantae > Streptophyta > Magnoliopsida > Nymphaeales > Nymphaeaceae > Nuphar > Nuphar pumila. Next base: position 99,039,730 of record NC_143255.1, on the reverse strand, counting down.
TAGCCCATAGATAGCTCGACCAAGTTTATAGACATAGTAGATGACTTCTTTCCTCAAATCCTTGTGATTGAGACATGCATACTTCTTCTTTTAGGATGCTATAAAGAAATGCATTATTGATATTTAATTTATGAATTGGTCATCTTGAACTAACAACAATAGATAGAACCATTCTTAAAAACGTGGGTTTAATGACCAGACTAAAAGTCTCAAAGTAGTCAATACCTTCTTGTTGACTATATCCCTTAGCAACAAGTCAGGCTTTGAACCTAGCAATTGTTCCATCTGCATGCCTTTTGATTTTGTAGATTCACTTACACTCAACTAAATTGGTGACATTTTCTGGTGGAACAAGAGTCCAAGTTTGATTTTGATAAAGGGCCCTTGCTTTTTCTTCTATAGCCTGACACCACCTAGGATCTGTACTGGCTTGATCAAAGTTGTAGGGCTCATGTTCGTCCTGATTAATTTTACTTAGAAGAGCAATAGGATGTCTGGACCCAATGAACAATCTTGGTTACAAGGTTCCATCTTGGGATCTTGTAACCATATGATGAGTTCTAGCTAGTAGGTGTGTGGTTAAAGAGATCTACTATTATATTCAATCCAGAAGATAAGGACGACAAGATGATTTCACTAGATCTCTCTTTTAAAGGAGACTCAGTGGGAGATACAGATCCGAGTTCTAGATTAGGTTCAAGTATGAACATATTTGGTTCAGGTGTGGATTGTTCACTGGACAAGTTGCATAGTTGCCCATGTTCTATTGGATTAGGCAACTAGATCAAATTACATGGTTCCCTATGATTAATGGTTTCAACTAGCTCACTGGGCATTTTAGAGTTTTTGTTTTGGATCCAATTGGTAACCTCTTTTGATGTGAGGGGTTGTTTGCTCCCAACATAAATAATTTTTTTTCATCGAAAACCACACGTCCAGAGACAAATGCCTTCTGGGTCACATGATCATAACAGATATATCCTTTGTAGTTAGATCCATAGCCTAGGAAGATGCAAGGTTTGGATTTGGGTTCAAGTTTAGATTTGACATATAGGACAAGGTATGGGTAACAAGTACATCAAAAAATTTCGAGATGTTCATAACTAGGAGTACGATTGAACAAGAGTTTATAGGATAATGTCTGACCCAAAGTTAAAGAGGATAACCGGCATAGTGACAAATATCATGAGATTTATGAAAATTTCACGATAATATCATGAGAAATTGCCTAAAAGTTTAAAACGACAATTTCTCATGAGATTTTTAAAATATCATAAGATTTATGAAAAAACATAAATACCATGATTTAAACATGATATTTATGTTTTAAATGGCTATTTATCATGAAAATACCGTGTGTTTTTATTTTTAAATAGTTTTTATTAATATTTTATTATAAAAAATATTTGTATATTTTTTAAAATTTATTTTTTATTGTCAAGATTTTGTTGAAAATGCGAGATTTATGAAAAAATTTTAAATTCTCATGAGTTTTTGAAAAATGATATTTTTCTATTTTTGACTTTTGTCACTGTGGTAACCTGTTAATAAGATAAATGATGGTTTTAAAAGCATTCACCCAAATTTTTTGACTAAGACCAATATAAAATAATAGGGTCAGACCATATTCAACAATATGCTTATGCTTTCTCACAACAACTCAATTTTGTTGAGGGGTGTAAGGACATGAGACCCATCTTTTAATGCCACAATCATTTAAAAAGTTGGTAAAATTGTCACTAACAAATTCACCTTCACCACCACTGTGAAATATTTTAATTTTTTTTCTAAATTATTTTTTAAAAATATTCTTAAAATTTATAAAGCAAGGAAAAACATTCGATTTTATTCTCAAAAGCAACAACAACAAAAAATTTGAGAACTCATCAACAAGTAACATGTAATATTTGAAACCTTCCCAAGATGGGGTTGACGTCGGGCCTCACAAATCAACTTGAATGAGCTCCAACAGAGCTTGAACAAAATATTCAGCTTTATCAAAGGGCAGTTTATGAATTTTACTGATTGCATAGGAATAACATAATTCCATATTATTATTGTTCATAAAGAAAATGGATCCAGTTTTTTCAAGATTTTTTAAAACTTGAAAACCAGGATGACCTAAACGGCAATGCCAAATTTCATCAAAAAAATCAAAACTTATTTGCACCTATTCTAGCAAAACAAAATGTAGGAGGTGTCGCCTTTTGATCACATTGTCTAGACGGCCATGAATATAGACCTCCCTTAACTGGTCCTCTTAGGAGAGTAGTCCCACTCTTTAGTTCCTTTATACAAAACCTATTAGCATCAAACTAAAATAAACATCGATTATCTTTTGCAAATCTAGATACTGATAAGAGATATTTCTTAATAGTGGGAACATGAAGCACGTCTCTTAATTTAAAACTCTTATTTTTATGATGCAAAGAAAGATTACATATACTAGTAATAGGTAGATGCATACCACTTTCAACCATGGCAACATCAATATTGTGATACTCGGTTTTATTGATCATACCTTGATCTTGAGCAATAACGGTGAGAAGCTCCAGTATCTGGGTACTAGGCAAAATCTTGCATGTTATTGAGTGACATGGTTGCAAATGCTTTTTGATGTCATAGCAGGTGCGGGCCGTATGATTATGGCAACAACAAAACTGGCAAATAACCTATCCTTTCTTACTTTGCAGAGGGTGTGTTGAACTAAACCGACCACTCTAATTATTTTGATAATTTCCAAAAAATTGACTAGCCCCCTAGATCGACCTCTACCTCTACCAAGAGGTCCTCCTCTGCCACATTCTCTCTGAGTGAAAAACGTAGTGGATGAGGTTTCTCCTTGTAGAGGTTGGCCATTTAAAAATTGTAACCTCTTTTCTTAATTGAGTAACATTTCATAAATATCCTCAAATGTGGGTAAAATATCTCGAGTGGTGACAGAGGTGACAAAACTCTCATAGTCTCTCAAGAGACCATTCAAAGTGTAATAAACTAGGTTTTCATCAGGAACATGTTCGCAGATGGTACATAAGAAGTCTGAAAAAAAAATTATACGATCAAGATACTCTACCATGCTATTATCTTCTTTCTTGATGTCTTGGAGTTTTTTCTTTAATTGAAGAATACATACACTAGATTGAAAAGAATATGCTTATTCTAACGTAGTCTACACATCATAAGCATAGATTCAAACAATTTGGCCTAACATAGGCTCAATAACAGTAGCATGGATCCAACTCATGGTTAGTTAATCTGCTTTCTTTTATATTAGGAACTCAAGATTTGGTTTTGTTTCATCCCCTTGAACAAATTGATTTGGTGCAAAGAATGATCCATCAGCATATTTGAACAGATCCTTGAAGAGCATAAGAACTTTAATTTATGATTTTAACAACAGGTAATTGTGTCGGTCAAGCTTGATAGACACCAAGGACGAGAATGCATTTCATTGAATAAATGGGTTTGGCACGAAGGATATAACAAATGATGATGTTGTCATAGAACGGGAGGCCATGAGAGATACAACTAAAGTTCAGAAAAATCTAAACACACTAGCATGAAAACCGAGGCAACCATGCTCTGATACCATAAAAATGTTAGACCCACACGATATAGGGTGAACAAAAAAGACAATGCACACAAGATTTTGTGTGGTTCGGTGGTTAACGTGACCTACATCCACGCGATCCTCTTTTTCTCTAGACGACATTGAGAGAGAGGTTTCCTTGTTTTATATAATAGTTTACATCATTGAGAGTTCTTGAAGGATGAGGCTTATCTTGAGAGCATAGAAGCGACTTTATTTGGATTACAATGATGAGACTGAAATTGTTTTGGAGTCTCTCAAGACGGTTTCAACAATTGAGTCCTATTCTCTTTAGACTTATTATGGAAGAGAGTTTGTTGGTGACGAACTTTACCAAGATAAGGTTTAACAACTTCATTTGATAATATTTATTGGGCCGGTTCCCATGAGGATCGACCTCCATTTTTGCACAGTTAAGAGTCCTACGTGACTATATTCTTGACACTTGTTTCTCTAGGTAGGGAACGTTTGCTGGAATTCCATTTGATTCTAGATCATATGATTCCAAATCACAGGGTGGACAATGTGATTTGGAATCACATGAGAAGTGAGTAAAATGGCTTGAAATGTGATTCTGAATCTCATTGCCCCATTTGCTCACGTTTGCTTGCATGTGGGGAAATGAGAATCATTCTCTTCCCATTGTGAGAGAATAATTATCATTTGGGCCCAAGCAAACGTGCCCATAATCATTCAGTAAAAGGCTTTATAAAAGTCCATACTTTCTCATGAGGAATCAGAGAGCTTCCAACAGAAAAGGAATGAATACGAGGCTCGACATATTGTGCACTCCTTAGAACAGGTTCATTGTCTATAACAATTAAAGAGTTAGGTCATATGAGTTTGCCACAGAACTGCGAGATACCTCTCAAGACTAAAGAAAAGCAGGGTTTTGTCCAACAATTATATTTATCATGATGTGATCAGGATTTATGAACAGAATGGCAAGGTAGCAAATGCAAGGAAATATCTAAAGAAGCTGAAATGGAAGGACTCAAATTGGATAAAGAAACCGCCTCTCTTTTATTGCAGAAAGCAGCACAAGCTGGTGTGGTCCACACAACATGAGAAGCATGGCCACAGCCTAGATACCAACCCAGGTGGTGAATAGTTTTAGGGTTTCCTAATTCAGCGTTTGGGCAAGAACCTTGGCACAACTTTTACCAAAATCCATATACAATCTTACACAATTTCATTAGCTTCCATTGTTGAAAACTTCCAGTATTAATCAGAAGATCCGATTGTGCATCACTTGTTCAGGAAACAAAAAAGCAAATTTCCCTTGGTGGTGATATGAAAGTTCATTAGCTCTTAAGTGCTCAGAAGTTCCAATTTCAATAATGAGGTCACCTATCTGATCATGATCATGCTTCCCTAGTATGAAGACTTATGCAGAATCTCTTTATTCAGTTCTTTATCATTCCGTATCTTTTTGCTCAATGTCAAATTTCTCACATACTGAATACAAGAATACAATGCAAAACTGACCATAGAAACTCGAGCAATCACAGTCGTCTAAGGAATTTTAATATCAATCCAATGAATTACAATTGGTGATCAACAACCGCAGACATGCGATTTTATTCACATTTTCACCATTAGTAGTAACAGGCAACTGACAGCGGTGACTGTCACATTACATTTATTTTAGTATATTTAGCTATTTACAGTGAAGGTGAGTGCCTGTTTCCATCTACTGTTGGTTCTCTATTTGATAGACTATAGTCTGCTCTTTCCACCTTTCCTCCTCGATGTATTTCTCATAGAAGGTTACTTCTCCAGTAGTTTTAACAGACAGGCCGATCATGCTTCTGGTTCCACAGCGTCCCTATACAGCAAAACAGATTAGTGAGGAAAAAAAGTGTTCCTAGCTAGCAAAAGAAAGAAAGAAAAACACTGAAATGGAAAAGCGTGAATTGATTCCCATGTTATACTAGCAGAATAAATTTTTTACCCTTTCTGTATCAGCTTCGACAAATATGGAACTCAGTGCCAGTTCCCATTCTGGATCATGACCAGTTTTTGGTAGCATGTGTCTTTCAGCTTTAACAGTGTCTCTCATCAACTTTTCAACCATATCTTTCTCATGGACTTCTTTGTCACCGTACCATTGAAGTAGATCTTTGAAATTTTGACCCAAGCGTTGAGCCTGCAAAAGTTAGAGCAGAAATATTATTAAAGTAAGTGCACAAGAACTTATGCAATGAGGTTCTAGAAAATGTCTGTTGATAGTGCATGGAGTTAGTAAACAATACAATTGGTTCATAACTTAGCAGTAAGATCTAGATGGAAGATTAAGGTTGTTCTATGTAAACATTGACATGCTTTGGATTTCCAAATATGTGGTAAAAGAGTGCAGGTAATAAACTGCCGAAAATCTCTGGCACGAACTGATAAATTATCTCATTAACTACTTTAAATGGAAAAGGAGTACTTTCAACGAGTATAAAATACAGGCTTCCATGACCTGTTCAAAGTAAGCATTCTCAGCAACTATACAGTATCACATACATCTACCATATAAATCAATCTAGGTCCATAAAGACAGACTGAAGTTTCTCTCCACAGGTGGTTTGTCAGAAAGACAAGGTAATTTCCCCATTATTGGTGCCTAATTACTGTTTTTAAGGATCTAGGATGATGACTTAGTGATGCAATGCCATGTCTTACAAGGCATACTTCAGCTGCTTGTCGTTATCTTCTATCCCACAATGACTTTGCAGGTTCTTATGAACATCATAAAGAACTACACTTTAATCAACTTGCACCCAGTACAAGGATGCACCAATGTTTTAGCTCATAGGAGCCGTTGGTTACTTACGTTTCTCCTTGATACCTACAAGTTGTGTATTCTAGATGTACATTCTTAGTCACTTTTGAATCTTATCCACATACTGTCTCATGTCACCATAATGGTTGCTTTAACATCAGTTTTGACATCATAATGCTACCATATTCTGTTTCTTGCTGTTCATATCATGACATTCCATCTTTTTCCTTCCAATGACTGAAACACAGGATTGCAAATGCCAAACTACCCCAGCAATAACATAAGAAAAAGTAAAGACATTTATTCAGGTGATTCTGCAAGTATTTCAATTAGAGTGAAATGACAAATATAAGCTATCGCACCACTTTCCACAAACCACTGGAGGTTTCATGGATGCCAGATACCATAGGTTTAGAGATTAGTTCCAAACAACCTCAGCAAATATCCATTAATCAGTTGTAAACTACTTTAATTTCCCATTAGACCTGAGAAAATGGCCATACAACAGAAAAAGGTAGTCTCAAGCTGCATAGCCTTCCATGCTTTTATTTTTTCAATAATGGTGGGTGCTGACTCCCAAAGGAGAAAACTTGAACATCTAGGGAAATTGTAGCTCATTTCTTGTCAAAGACCAAGTTTTTGTTGTCTTCCACAAGAAACACTGGTTGTAAAATCATATTAGGAGTATGAATATCTCCGTTTCTGTGCCCAAAGTTGAGAGACTACATTCTTACATTGTGACAAAATGGAAAATGGCCTGCCACTTTCTGAGATCAATCATAATGATGAGACCCAGGAATTCATTTAGGAAGCTACTGAAATTCACTTCATTGAATCTTCTGCTAGCAATAAAAAAATTAGTGCAGCAAAGAGAGCAGCACAACTATACACGGTCTCAAAGTTGATCACATTTTCTCCTGATGAAATAAAAGTGATATACAGGTATCACCACCAATGAGAGTTAAGTGCAAACCAATTCTCTTCTATGCCGAAGTACTGAATGAAGTTAAGAGTGGAAATCATATGTATAATATGGAAAAGTACAAACACAAAAAACCTTTGGTCAGTTATTGCTAAGTTATCAGCAGCAAACAAGAAAAGATTATCATGATAAGAATATTTCATGCAAATCAAATCTTGTTAGTCTGGAACGTTGACATACCTTATGCCAAGGACTGTCCAAAGATGCATTGGTGAGCACATGACAACCAGGAAGAACCTCTTGAATGTGAATAGGCTCTCCCTTGGGCCTATTCGTGACATATACCATTTTTTTGGTACATAGATCAGCCAAAATAAGATTGAAACCGTTATAGTGGTGTCCTTCTCTCTCCACCTCTAGTGCAAACTCCAATGGAGTCTTCCTACTCTGCAGTCAAATACAAAAAAACAAACCCCATTCTAAGTTATCCCTTATATTCAGCAAGAAACATAATAACAAACAACAATATAAACAGAAAAGATAAAGCTGAAATAACAGGTTTATTGAATTCCAGTTAAAATTACTGAAGCTGACATGCTTGATACAAGAGAATATTCAGATTTAGGATGAAGCAGTCAACGTATAGTTTGACAATAATGATAAGGAATAATCACTGGCAGACAGAACAAGGATATACAATGGGTAGTAACCACAAATCTGCCAACAATAATAGGAATGTCTAGATAAATACAACAGTTTGAGGGAATCTAACTGTTGACTATTTATAAGAACTTTGCAGTGAAGATGCCTAAGAAGAAAGATTAACTATTTCCAAAAAGAAAAGACAAGAAGAAAGATTAACCATTTTAAAAAAGAAAAGACAAAGAGGTTCCGTTCAAATACTCAGTCATAAAAGTATTGCCCAATCAAAGGAAAAAAACTGAATTTCAATAACCAAGAATTGGCTGACATCAAAGATCAATTAAACAAAAAAACCAAAAAATGAACATTAAAATTAAGAGAAGTCAAAGTCATGGATAAAACGATCAACGACAGAACAAGTTTTATCTTGCATCATATCTAACCGATTCCTGTAGATCAAATAAACAATGCTACCCCTGGTTAAATATCACCGTTTATCACATCCAAGCAAAAAAAACTAAATAATTGTCTGTGGGGTAAAAGAAAACAAAAACAAAAGAATTAAGTACTTCGAATTTGGAGAAAGAAAACAAAAAGAAACACGGGCGGCGTCCATAATGAAAGAAAATTCAATTTAATTTTGAAGCTCCATAAATAATGGAACAACCGCATGCGCACACATTGTACACATTCTACAGAATACAATGGAAACGAATTTATGAGTATTTCATGCATTATTTGCACAATTTCTTCAAAAATGGAACTCAATAACAACATCTTAACTCGCAACCGATCCAAACTAGGAATAAAACAAGAACATGAAACCCCACCAAAAAAACATTAATAAGAAAGAGCAAAACCTGCAGGAATCGAATCGGCAAGTCTCCTCTAGTCTTCACATCAGGAAGTAGTTGGGGCTCCATGAAATTGGTGAGGAAAGCCACTCTACCATCTCTCGAACACGCCAACCAAGTTCCTCCCGCTAGACAATCTCTGCCACCCAATATCTGCGGATCCTCTTCCCACCACGACGCTGGCTCAGATGGCCTACCCCATTGCAAAAATGCAAAATTAACTCATTTTTCAACATACCCACAAACCCGAATCCCCAGAAATCCATGACTCGTGACGGCACTGGTGGTGCAAATTGCAAAATTCTTCTCTTCCGTACACCAGATTTGCGTGACAATGATATGAATTTCAACCATACATAGCAGCAAAACTTGAAAAAATTATGAGAGAAACGATGGGTTGAATCCATGAAACACAACCAACCTGTTGTGGTATTCGTCTCTATTGAGCAAGAGGAGAAATGGGTAGAGAGGGTGAGATTGCCATAACCAAACGGCTATACACATTCTGCTGCTTCCGTAGTCCACTTTGCAAACCAACGTGAGACTTCGTTTCCCGTTTTCCCCTTTTTATAGCGAGAGAGAGATACTATTTGATTTCGTTTCCAATTCCCACGTACTCAAACCACGGCCTTCAGACTCTTTTTTTTGTTTTAAATAATCCGTTGACTGATCACAGGACATGCCGGGCAGTCGGGGGTTTGATTCCTTGAGCATTATCCTCTTTGCGTAAGCAGAAGCTGGTTGTACCCAGGTTTACACTCCTGTGGGGTGGTTTTCTAGTTCGCATGAAATAAAATAAAATAAACAAAGAACTCTTCTGTTTGCTTATGCAGTTATGCTTGCTCATGATATAATTGGAAACTGAAATCATGTTTGGCTCAAGCCTCAATTCTTGTTTGATATATATATATATATAGCTATTTGTGCAAGCATTTTTTTTCTCTGCAGGTTATTTATTAATCGATTAAAGGGTACTCCGTTCTCTTGGGTTATTGCACTATTGAGTGATCAACCAGTGTTTTATTCTTGCAACTTACTGCATTTATCAAAGTGATCCACAAACAATGAAAATCTTGCATTTTTAACATCTTAACTCCCTAATTCAAGTAAATAGAAGATAGAGATTTGGTTGGAGATCCAAATTGGATCGGGCCGCATGTGCTAATGAATCATCCGTGGTTAGCTTAGGAATAAACAAGGCTTGTCGATTCAGGTTATAACCAGGGTTTGATTTGGTAGATGAATTGGACTGATATGATCTTAACTCGAGGAGTTCCAATTCCCAATTCAAATATTGATCGACCAAGCGGGTGCAAGTCAAAGCCCATGCAGAACATGCATGGGAACAAGTTTGTTGGACTCATGCACCTTGTCATAGATATCATCGCTCATTTGAAATTATTGTAAGCTTTTATAAGACCAATATATATTGAAAATGTGATGTTTTAGAAAACATCGTAATTGAATTGTAACATGAGAGTGCAATAAAAATAACCAACGGGGGCTCCGCTTGTTTGGTAGGAGCAGTTAGTGCTGGGATGTTACAAGTTCAAATCCCAATGGTAACGGTATAACTGCTAGGGGAAGCAGATCAGGTCATACCCAACATGAGCTATGCCAACATTGTGGCCGTCTGTTTGCATTTTGGATGAATGCCACGATGTTGGGATGAGCAAAAAAGCTAATGTTCAGCATGACCTGATCTGCTTCCACTGCTATGGGTCTGCCTAACCCCATCTTGCCTTTAAAAAAAAACAGGCATGATATTGGTTATTGTCTACTATATATTGTACCCTCTACTAAAATATTTTTTTTAATCTTTTATTCTTTATTTTTTGTCAATTATGTCTTGTGAAAATGATTTATATGGTTTTTTATTAAAAAACAAATTATAAATCATCGATCATGTCATACAAGTAGATTTTTTAAGGGCTTCAAATTTCAACCGTCTTCAATGCATCGAAACTCCTTGATTGACAAATTCAACTTTTTGGGAGTGTTTGCATGTCACGGAATGGGGTGCCAAGTAGGGGTGGCAATCGTGTCCGGGGTTGGCGGGTTGACCTGACAGGTTGGCGGATCAGCATACCTCAACCCTAACCCGACCCGTTTATTAAACGGGTCGGCTGTGGCAAACACGAACCCGACCCGTTTAATAAACGGGTAACCCGACACGACCCGCCAACCCATTTAATAAATGGGTTGGGTCGGGTAAACGGGTTCTCAGGTTCGCGGGTCGGGTTGGCGGGTTGACCCACCCGCCTAACCCGTTTATTAAACGGGTCAGCCGGGTTGGCGGGTTGGCATACCCCCAACCCGAACCCGACCTGTTTAATAAACGGGTTACGCGGGTCGACCCGTTTATTAAACGGGTTGGCTTAAGCCCAACCCGAACCCGCCTAAGAGGCGGGTTGGCGGGTAGTGTAAGAAATTGCCACCCCCACCCCTTTTCGTGGATTCCACTGCTACAGAAATGAAATCGGACTCCCCCCTCCACGGAAACTGTTTCTGCAGAAAACTCACTTTCAGCGTGTCTGCCCCACGAAAACATATGCCCGTCGATGCGTTTTCGCGGAAAACAATCCACTTTCAGTGACACACAAACGCGCCCTATATGTGGAAACTAGTTAGTCCAAAACGCATTTCCTTGTGATTGGACTACGTTGAATGCATTTGTGGGGGTTGACTTTATTAAATAAAGCCTGCATTATTGAGTTTCAGAGAGAGATTATAGAGTGTAGCCAATATTTTTTCAAAATAATTTAATATGATTTTTAAGAAACCAACTGCAAGGAAAAACTGTGTGCTGTCACAGACTCAAACTTATGCGTACGGTTTGGATCAAAGAGAGAGAGCTCATCTTTTATTTAATTAACGGTGACGTGGCAAAGTGTTCACGTTCACACCAAAATAAATTGGTGTGGGGCCAACAAGATAAAGTTTTACACGACCAATTTCGTGTCGTGGGCCCAAACACCTTATCTGTATCCACTTGGTCAAAAAAGACAGACGTCTTGACTTACTCACGATGAGCATCTTGACTTTACGTGATTTTTTTTTAAAGATCGTATAAACGTGCCTCATGATCTTTTAAATTCCTCTCATGTCCAAATTAAAAAAAAAATAGCTTTAAAAGGAGTTGGCACAAGTGAATTTCTTTATATATATATATATGATTTTCCTTTCAAATATGCAAATATCCAATTTTTCTCTCAAATATGTGATTTTTCTTTCAAATATGTAATTTTTTTCTTAAATATGCAATTTTTTCTCAAATATATGAACATGTAAATTGTATCTCAAATATGTGAATCTCCTACTAAATATATGATTTTCTTTTAAATATATGATTTTCCTCCTAAGCTTCATGTAATGTGCAGCTGCACTCTCCGAATCTCGCAACCTCTCACTAAAAATTATATTCACATGATGTTTTCGCAGAAATCCTTAATTTTGTATAAATTAATATGCGAATATGGCTAGTTTTCATCCCAACAAAGCATATTCACACATCAAATGCGTGTATCTTTTTCGTTTTGCAACCCTCATGCAAAATTACCCTCCTTGAAATATTGCACCTTACTCTATTTCACAACACCCATACGGAATACAGAAATTCACATGTATGTCATGTGAATAACTAAAACTCTTTTTAGTTTCATAAATGGCTCACGAGTTTCGAATATATAGTACAAAAATCATGAGGAACCATGTGAAACTTCCTTTAGGATATGATCCTTCAAGAGATCCGCAAATGTGTAGAGAATTTCACATATTATAATATGAACTTTGCGAATATAACCTATGAACCTCTGCTAAATAAATACTCCTCGATAAGATCAAACATCTTTACCTACTCACGATGAGCAAAATAGACCATACGTGATTTTTTTTAAAGATCGTACAAACGTGCCTTATGATTTTTTAAATTCCTCTCGTGTCCAAATTAAAAAAAAATGGCTTTAAAAGGACTTGGCACAAGTGAATTTCTTTCGTATTTTATATAAATGAATTTTCTCCTAAATATACAAATATTCAATTTTTCTCTCAGATATGTGATTTTTCTTTCAAATATGTAATTTTTTTCTTAAATATATAATTTTTTCTCAAATATACAAAATTATTTTCAAATTAATGAATATATAAATTGTATATCAAATATGTTAATCTCCTACTGAATATGTGATTTTCCTCATGAGTTGCGTGTAATGTGTTGCTACGCTCTCCGAATCTCGCAACCTCTCACTAAAAATTGTATTCACATGATGTTTTTGCAGAAATCCTGAATTTTGTATAAATTAATATGTGAATATGGCTAGCTTTCATCCCAACAAAGCATATTCACACATCAAATGTGTGTATCTTTTTTGTTTTGCAACCCCTATGCGAAATTACTCTCCTTGAAATATTGCACCTCACTCTATTTCACAACATCCATGCAAAATATAGAAATTCACACGTATGTCATGCGAATAACTAAAAATCTTCTTTGTTTCATAGGCTCATGAGTTTCACATATATAGTACAAAATTCATAAGGAACCATGTGAAACTTCCTTTAGGATATGATCCTTCAAGAGGTCCGCAAATGTGTAGAGAATTTTACATTATAATATGAACTTTGCGAATATAACCTGTGAACCTCTATTAAATAAATACTCATCGATAAGATCCACAAATATATGTTTACATTCATAAATATTTGTATATGCGAATCTTATACCTCATTTGCGGACTTTCCGAACATTCACACGTTGGACATGAGATTCAATTTTTTTTTAAATATTTAAATGTAAACCTGACTATTTTTTTGTGAATGTTTGTATTATAATTAAACGTGATGCTTCACTATTTAAAAAGCGATGATTCACATTTTAGGGCTTTTTAAAATTTTAAGACTTTGTTTGTGGTCCCCAATCCCTTCTGCCTCATTGTGTTTTCTCTGACAATTTTTTTATAGCCATTTTTGGCGAAACTTCATCGATGACTTCTTAAGTGTCTGGGACATCATCACTGGCGAAATGTTTCGGTAAGCATATCGTTAATGACTAAAATAATTACTTTTTGAAATTTCTGACATGAACTCATTTTTTTAACTAAACATTGGCATGAATCAGTTATTTTGGCATTATGTACAACTCTAAAAATTACCTCATATTTATATATTTATGTTATTTTGACATTCTCTTTTTCGATAAACACATTTTTTGACATTCTTTTTTTTTTTACATATTATTTTTATTTTTAAGCATGCATGTTTATCCTATGCATTGCATTTTATTTCCTGATACTATTTGAGTCTACTCTTGATCATAAATTTAATACATTTTATTGATTTTGATTTGATTTTCATGATAAAAAGTTTTCCCTCTTCTCATATGCCTCTTAATTTGTATTATAATTTAATTATATTGTACATAGTTCTTCTCATTTATGTCCATTTGTATGATATGATGTTTGTGCAAGTGTTTGCCTTGATTTTTTTTTTGAGTTATGTTAATGAATATCATATTTTTTCATATATGTCTAGATTGACTCTTTTTTTTAGCTATGAACTTAAATATAATCCTTGAACAATAAGTTTTAAAGATAATACGTGTTCATCAAGAGTTTATCAATTTTATTTTTTAAAAAACAATTCAATTACTGATTATAAAATAACGATTGAAGAGAGCGACATGGAGGCAACTATACCTACACCATCACCTATTGATGAAAAATAGCAAAGAATGCAACAAATACCTTACACGGTTACTAATTCATCCTACTATGAAGTAGGATTGAAGTTTGATACGTGGATAAAGAAAGAACCTGCTTTGTGGCTAAAAATATGAGTGATCGACATATACCATGATAAATGTAATATGAGCAAGAGGAAGCCCAGAAAATTGGTCTCAAACAAGAAACAACTAACACCTTTAGTAGCTAAAAGTATTGCAAAAGAAAATGTTGAAAAGATTGTGACCAAAATCATGTCCCCCATCCAGAAAGCATTTATGAAAAAAGTTTCATATGTACAGTCAATGGTGAAGAAGTTGAAGGAGCCATTGATTGAGTATGAGGTTGTTGTTAACCTCAATACTGAGTTAAAAAAATAGAAGACGTGGCTACCTACAGTGATAGTGGTAAGATGCAAAGGGATAATGTGGACACTATGAGGGTGAAAAAGGTGGAGGAGGTACCTCAACAATTGAAGGATATCATGGTTGAGGTGGAGACGATTTTAGAGAAGATAGGTGTAATGCTATGAGAGTTTAAACCCGAAATATGAGCAAAATGTAAAACTTTTCTTTATAAAGCACTAGCAATTTTTTTTTTTACTTTTTGGTCAAAACCTCAGGCGGGTTACAGAATGATCAATCACAATAATATGAATTTAAAGCAATTAACATTTACCAAAATGATTTCATTTTATAGATAGAGTAATTTACAAAAATCTAGAATAACTGTAATGTTTTTTAAAATAATTAGTGAAGTTTATCAAAAAACTCAATTTCTGAAAAAGAAAAATAATTGGCTCTGTAACGTTGCCTCAGCTGCCTACAACCATTCCATCTCCGCTACTGAGTACCTAAAATGGTTTTAGTATGAGGTTAGAACAACCATAAAAGGAATACAATATCATAACATATTTATATAAAAAATTGCATACATGAAATAAGAGTCTTTTCATGTAAATAAGCAATTATTAGTGCAGATAAATATTAGTTCAATATTATATGCAATAGTTTTATCCATGCATGATTATTCAATTTATACATGTCTTACTAATGCAAGCGAAGCAATCATTGTAGGCATGAATACCTTATAATTCTTTTCATTTATATTTTATTTCTTAGATGGTGCATGCCATACTTCACTATATATATATGATATACTTTTGTTTTTCTTTTATAACTCTTTGTGAGCACGGTACAAACATACATATTAGATGCTTGGCCCAAGAGTATATTTAATCAACTTGTATTTTATTACCTTGGCTTTGCATATTCTCTTTGGTCTCGGGGTAAGGGATTATATAGTTGAAAGAAAAACCCCAATACCCGCAACCTGATATATCAGAATTTACTTTCAGTTCAAGCCTTATTCACTAGCTTCGGTGGTAGCTATCCCCTGTCTTCGAGGTTGGGGAAGCAACCTTATGTGTTTAACAATATTTCATGGAGCCTTATATACCGCTTACTTTCTTATTGTAAGTTACAAGAGAATTATTATATATATTCTATATCATTTGATTAACTCTATTGACATACATATTTTAAATAATAATTAATCGTTTATATCTTCAATAGCCTCTACTAGGAATAAGCATGTATACTTTCAATTAACCTTATCATAAGGTTCTCGGCCACCCATTAAAAGTACTAACACAGATCAGCCTAATTGACCGTGCACAAGGTCCGAAGCCACTCATTGGAGCTCGAGCCATAACAATTTCATAACATGTTTTTCATCATAAGCATTATGCAATATATACATACATCATTCGGTATGCATTCCATCATTCATAAGCATAAACATTATGCTAACATGTGTCATGAATTCTGAAATACACTTGTAGGTGCATGTTTGTAAAAATTTAAAATACACAAATATCTTGTAAAACTTGAACATATGTGTGTCTTTATTGAAAACATATTCAAAATATTTACATATAGATAATTTTGAAAACTTTTTGCACACATACATATTTTTTATTATAAAATTCAATGGTTTGTTAATTATATATTTTCTCAAAAAATATGTAACATAGACAATTTATAAAATTATATATATAAACCCAATCCTAATCAAATACAAAAAAAGCCTTAATCAAATTAACTATAAAAGCCTTAAATTTTGATTCAAAGTCCTAATCATAGAAAAAAGCTCTAATCAAATAAAAGAAAACACTAATAAAATCAGCTATAAAAAGTCCTAATTTAATTTTTTTGATTTGAAGCCCTAATTAAAGAAAATCAAATAAAAAACATTAATTAAATTAACTACAAAAATCTCTAATTTAAAAAATTTGATGCAAATCCCTAATAAATGAAAATCAAAATAAAAATCTTAATCAATGAAATTCAAAAAAAACTTTTAATCAATAAAAATCAAAGAAAAATTATAATTAATGAAAACACCTAAAAATGCCTTAAGAAGAAGAATAAAGAACGAAAAAGGAGAAGAGACAAAGAAATAGTGGAACAAAGATGGGGAGAGAGAGAGAGAGAGAGAGAGAGAGAAACGAAAAACGAAGAAGAATAAGCCCTCACCATCAATGCCACCTCACCCTTCATCGCCAGCGTCACTCCCTTGCCGCCCGGGTGTAAGAGAGAGAGAGTCAGAGGATTACTCCACCCCCCCCTGTTTTTTTTAAAAGGATCCCTCGTATCCCCATTCTCACTGTAACAAGGGGATCAAACGAAAATTACATTGAAAAATGAATGTGGCAGACACATTTCTCATGTCCACTGCGTCCCTTGTTTGATGACAACAACATCCTGCACGATCGCTGGGTCCCGCACGATGCAAGCGCTAACCACTACATGCTTTACACCGTTGTTTCTGTTCCAACTTCCCAAACCACGACCAAACACTACCAACAAGTCAAAGATCTTTTTAATCCTTCATCAAGAATAACAGCAGACTTTGCCAGCAGTAGAGACACCTCATGGTAGGGCTGGGAAACAAGCCAAGCCGCTTGTGGCTCAGTTCGTGTTCGGCTTGTAAAGAATAAGCTGGGCAAGCTGAATATGAGCAATAGGTACTCGACTACTATAAGTTCGTTAGGTATTAAGAATACATTATATATATCTTTAAACTTATTTCTTTCAACTCTAAACTAAAGTCAGCTCAAACTTGTCTCGTTTAACTCGGGCTAATTATGAGCTCAACTCGGCTAAACAAAAATGAGCCAAGTTTGAAGGCTTTAAGCTTATCTCGTTCAGCTCGTTTACTAACCCTACCTGCCGGATTCGGTCACTGCCGGATTCGGTCAATGCCTATTTTCGTCCTGGAGATCCCCTCCAAGTAGGCCCCACAAAACTGGCGGAATCCACCAATAAAATAAAAATCAGTGAATTCCGCGCCGGAAATCCAAACCCAGCAGGCAGCAGGAGGGCTCGGCAGCGTGCGGGGCCCACGAGCTTTCGCACGCTCGAGGCCCTGTTTTTCCCGTGATTAGCACGTGCGAAGAGCCCACTACCGAACGTAAACGCGAACAAAAAAAAAAAAGGCAAAAAAAAAAAAAAAACGGCCCCTGTTTTTGGAGCGCGAGGGTTGGGGGAAAGAAAAGGAGGGAGAGAAGCGGAAAAAAGGGGGAAAAAAATGGGCAAGGGCGAGGCGGTGGCGGAGAAGAAGAAGAAGAAAGAGAGGCCGTCCCTCTCCGATCTCCACAATCGCACCCTCCCCCAACCACCATCACCCCTGCAGGAACGGAAGCGAAACCCTAAACCTAACCCTAACCACTCCAACACCTATGGAAGCCACGGCCCTAACCCTAATCCGACCCCTCGTCGGATCACAAGGAGATACATGAGCCTCGTAGAACACAAGGAGGAAGAGAGAGAAGAAGAGGATGATGATGATGATGATGATGATGATGACGAGGGAAAGAAGGAGAAGAAATTGAAGCTCGTCCTCAGATTGCCGCGCTCGTTCCACCCGCGCTCGCCTTCCTCGTTAGGGAATTCTCAGGACCGGGCGGCCGAGGTTGAGGCGTCTGGATCGGGGGCGTCTAACGATGAGTCGGAGAACGGCGAGAAGCCGCTCAAGAAGCGGAAGATCGACTCGGTTTCGGAGACGAAGAAGCCCGTCGTCTTTAACGGATCAGCCGGATCGGCGCTTGAGAAGGTGAGTGTAGTGAGGGATTTTAGTCGATCCGAGAATTTCGAAGGAATTCCCCATCTTTTGGTTTTAGTTTATGTTTGTGTTTTAGTAGGAAGGGATCGAATTGCTCGTCTTTGGCGTATTCTTTTTTGCTGAATATTCTTCAGAAGCTTCAGATAGATCTTGTTCCTTGTTTTTTTTGGAACGGTGGATTAAGAGAAGAAACGCTTGTGATGAAATCCTCGGGGATTTTGATTCTTTTACTGTCGTTGCTTTCTCAGAGACTTTAAAATTGTTGATCGTCCGAATTTTCTATCTTGTTTTGGAATTTGAATGTTTTTTTGACTATCTTGACTGTTATGAAGAGTAGAGGACGAATCAATTCACTCTCTGGAACGGGTTGTCCTTCGGAAATCTCGTTTTTCATTTCTTCGTGACTTGGTCGTTCTGCCCTTTTATATTACTTTCGGAAGGTTCGGAAGATAGGGGTGTCAACGTGTCATAGCCCCTAGTAGATTCTCTCTCTCTCTCTCTCTCTATATATATATATATATATATATATATATGATGACATTCTATTCGTTAAGGGATTTTAGTTAGAAATCGCAACGTGTTAAAGGGTCAGAGTATGGAGTGTCAATGTGTCATTGACCGTGATATCTCCCTCTCTCACTCTCTCTCTGTAAAAAAGAAGTTTTTTTTTGTTTGATCTTTTGGTTCTACTGGAAACATGGAAAACGTGCTAAACTCGCGTTTTGGTGTCTAATCGTCTTTCCTGGAGATTATACGCCGAAGATCATGATCCGAACACATTTTCCCGGAAACCACGGATGTGCCGTGTTGGTATTTTGGTGGTGTTCTTTTTAATTATCATTATTACTAGTAAACCAAGAGAGAGAGAGAGAGAGAGAGAGAGAGAGAGAGAGAGAGAGAGAGAGAGAGAGAGAGAGAGAGAGAGAGAGAGAGAGAGAGAGAGATGTCAATTTTGGAGGTGATGTGAATTTTGGAAAACTCTATAAAAGGACAAAAACTCAAAGTTAATATGTAAATAACAACTAAATGAGTACCGAAAACCAATGAAGCCCCCTTACACTAATATTGCTCATGCAAAATGTATAAAAAATTAAGGAAATCCTTTTTTTACATCGTACCTATTGGTTATTATTGGATGATTTACGGCAAAAGAAACAGTTGGAGTTATGTTGGCATTTCTTGAATGCCATCTTCATTCTTTTGTTTAGTAGAAGCCTTCTATTTGTTTATCATATATGGAAACGTTGCTTTTGCAGCTGAGAATATTCATTTCGTTTGAATATATTTTGAGGAATGATAACAATGTGCAATACTCAATATTTTTTTTGTTTTATAGTTCAGCATTTGGTCTGGGCTTTTTGTAATCGTTATCTTGACGAGCTGTTTTTCCTTTCCTTGGACTTTCATCTCTGATAGTTTTTGTGTTTTACAATTGTTGGTTTGAATGCTCTTGCTAGGCGGAGAAGAGAAAGTATGACCAGAAAGGAGGGGATCCTCTCCCAGGTAAAATAGCGTCTTTGTGTGTGCGTGTGTGATTTTGTGTATTATATCTATAAATAAATTTGTGCATGCATGAACGTTTTCTGCTGCTTGTTGATTTCAGCTGGAACACCGTCTGGTTCTGTCAGTGCAACACCTTTGCCAATTGTAAAGTTGCTGCTTTTTATACTTGAGCGGCTTCAGAAGTATGTGAAACATTTAGATGAAATGGCTGCTGGAAATTTAGATTCTTGCCGTTCCTCTTTTATTCTCCATCCTCTCTTTTTGTTTCCTGATCCTTTCCTTTGTCATTGTATTTTTATATATGAACTGCAGAAAGGACACTTACGGTGTGTTCTCTGAGCCAGTGGATCCCCAAGAGGTATGTTTTATAATGGAAGTATTAATGTAATTTTATCGTTTTCTTAGAGTTTTTAACATCATTCATTATACTGAGAAACATTAACCTCTATGTTTTCGTCAGCTACCCAACTATCATGATATTATTGAACATCCCATGGATTTCAGCACCGTGAGAAAGAAGCTTAATGCTGGAGTTTATACCACTTTGGAACAATTCGAGGTTTGTTAAACAGAAGACAATTTAATAACGAAACTGTGGCCTTACGTCATCTTAGTATCTATCATATGGATAAGTTATCGGTTATTGTCTGTTCATGTTTATGACTCCCATATAGGTCTGGAATTTCATTGAAGGACCATTCACGTCCATTAAATGTAGTGCAGAAAATTTCAGTGACTTTATAGAGAATATTTAGGCATTCCATTTGTAGATTTAACTGTTTATGTTGGCGACTTTATTAGTGTTTACTCCTACTCAGCTATAGTGGAAAGGGCCTGTTGTTTTAAGTTTTTCTTTTGGCATTGGTGTCTCCAGTTGAGACTTCGGAGAGCTTGAGGCCCGGGAGACAGACTGAACATTTCTGATTCATAATAATCAGACATTAAATACCTGTAATTCCAATGCAAATATATTATGGAGAAGTGGAATTTCCAAAAGGGATAAAATAAAGAGCAGTATACATACAAATTGGTGCGGTGATGATCTTAAATAGGTATATATGGTAAATACACGTTGCATTTTGTTCATGCTGAAATCTCCAGGACTTAATTCAAGAACAGATTGATGTGGTTACATGGTAGTGCCTTTTGTGAATAATAATATCATCTTATCGTTGATGAGCCAATTATTTTGGTGGTTGAAGTCGGTCTGAACACAGTTGCTTTGAATTCATCTATTAGGAGCTACTAGAGATTTTTTGTTGCTGCAGGTTCTTTGCATTGATGTCCAACTATTGCGCATTATTTTTCTTAATGGCTGAATTTGTTATAATCGCTCTGGACTATGTATTAACAAGGGCAAACGTAGCTTGGTTAGTCTTGCTTGGAGTGGACTTGTCAAGGATGTGTGACAATACTCTTGATTGTATAGAAGTTTCTTTGCTAGTGAAACCCATTTTTGGCATTGTGTTAAGAAAAATTATAGTTCATTTCTTGCCACTGCTGCTGACTTTTAGCAGAAGCATTTCCAACTGGTCAAGTATTTGAAAATATCAGAACACTAGCGTTGCTGTTCTACATGCTATGTCACAGATATGGGTATGGCTATGTTGTACAACACAGGTACAGCTGGTAATGGCATGTGTTTCAAAATAAGGGTGTGAAGGTAGATCTCTCTCTCTCTCTATATATATATATATATGTGTGTGTGTGTGTGTGCAAGAGATGGGTTAGTGGACCCTTTTCCTGATCGGCAGCTAAAAAATGTTTTTCTTTTACGCTTTAGCGGCAGTCGTGTGGGCGTAACAGTGGACACACAAAGTGTCCACTGTTAGTGGACCCTTTTCCGTCGCTGATACTGCATGGATCAGCAGCTAAAAAATGTTTTATCGCATCAAATGACACTTTAGCAGCGGTTGCGATCGTCGCTAAAGCATCATTTTCTACCCAGTGTCCCAGACCTTTAGTGTCGGTATTGACTGCCGCTAAAGGATGATTGAGCATCGACTGTTATGCCCCCCCCCCCCCCCCCCACACACACATATATATATATATATATATATAGAGAGAGAGAGAGAGAGAGAGAGAGGGAGAGAGAGAGAGAGAGAGAGGTGAAGAAAAAATATAGGAAAATATGCATATAAAGGGAATCCTCATGTATAACTAGGAGAATTAGAGTAGGGGTAACTGTTTTTTTTCCTTTCATGCACACTTAAATGGTTCTGTTCTTTTTCCCTTCTCGCTCTCTCTTTCTCCTGTAGTCACCAATATCGTCGATATTTTGAAAATATTGCAATAATATCAGTGATTTAGACTAAGCCGATATTATTGTCAATATGTCGTGATATTTTCAAAATATCACCGGAATTGAAAACATCATGATATTTTTCTAATATTTAAGTAAAACATCTTATTTTTAATATATGAAGCAGTGTTGTGAAAAGCGTTGAGGCGTAGCGAGGCGCTCCACCAAAATCTGAGGCGAGGCGTAAAGCGTAAGCCTCAAAGTTTTTTTTTAAAAAAAAACTATAAAAAATATCTAAAATTATAAATAAATAAATAAAATCTTTATTGATGAAGCAACAACCAACATGAAATAAAAAAAATCTCAAATAAATACTGAAAAAATATGAGAAAAACAAACATATTATTCTGCGCATGAACTGCAGAAAAACAAATGAATTTTCATAAAACAATTTTTTGTCAAAAATTATTGTGTTTTCTTTGCCAAGAAAATTACGAGATTTGTGACACTACTTCTTACATTGAACGACGAGCTGAGTCCCAACCCTACTAGGAGCCAACTATACTTTGTTTGGTTGAATTCAGATACACCCAGAATGGATTGGATATCTGACATAATATTGACAGCCCATGCACCTCCTCAATTCCTCTTTCAGTTTCAATTACAAAATGGATTCAACCTGAACCCGATCCACTGACAACTTCGCTCACAATTAGGGCTATCAACAGGTTGTGTACTCAACCCAAGAGTATACCCAAACCAGCCCATATAATAAATTGTTGGGTTCAGTTTTTGCCCAGTCACGATAATGGAATATCAAACTCAGACCTGCATAATTTCATAAATTTATTTTTACTCAAAACACATATAACATACTTGGATTCATACCCGGCAAAAATCATAACCCAAACCCGTCTTGCACTACCTGAATATTATTAGGGTACTTGGTACTTTTAGGTTCAGATTCTGATCGGGTCGGGCACTCGATACAAGCCTGACCCGTTGAGCCCTGCTCACAACTTAAGGAACGCTTGCGCCCAACCATAGCAGGGGAAGTCGACAACCAACCTCCACCGCACCCTCCTGCCCCTAACCGCCTCGGCCACTCGCCTAACCCGGTGAACCCTCCTCACGACGACAACGACGACAGCAGCGGCGGCAGCCCTGTTGCTGCTGCTAGGGAAACCACCAGCGGCGGTGGCAGCAGACGAGGAGTACACGAGGGAGACGACGAAGGTGATCAAGAAGGTGAGGGCGACGCTGACGATGGACAGGTCGGATCCGAACGTGCCGTCGGCGGTGGCTGACCTCCGGCAGGCGTCCAACTCGTGGGTGGACAAGTTCCGGCGGGAGAAGGCACTGCTGGGTCGGGGGTTGCCGGTAATATCTTTCTTATGCTTCCTCTTGAACTCCTGAACAAAGTGGTTCACCATCCGGTTGTCGAAGTCCTCCCCACCAAGATGGGTGTCTCCCGCCGTGGACTTGACCTCGAAGATACCCTCTTCAATGGTGAGAAGAGAGACATCGAAGGTACCGCCGTCGAGATCGAAGATGAGGACGTTCTTCTCGCCAGCGCTTGTGGCCTTCTTGTCTAGACCGTAGGCGATAGCAGTGGTGGTGGGCTCGTTGATGATACGCATCATGTTCAAGCCAGAGATGGCAGAGGCGGTGTGCGCCTCAGTCTGAGGCGCACCTCGCCTCAAGGCGTGCGCCTCAAGGCCTATGAGGCACACGCCTCAGGGGTATTGCGCTTTGTACCTGCGCCTCAAGGCACAAAGGCCCTCGCCTTGAGGCGAGACGCGCTTTTTGCGCCTTGAGGCGCGTTTTTAATAACACTGATATGAAGGTTACTTTTTCTATTTTTGTTTCTTTTATATTTTAAGACCTTTTAAAACTTGTTTATTTATATTTTTTAAGAAAAAATAATGCAATACTTTATTATTATTTAAGTTTTTTTTAATATATGAGAAAACACTCATCAAGAAATTATCTTGAATGAGACAGGTGACTATGGTATCCAATGTTGTTAAAGGCGCGCCTCAAGGCGCAAAAAGGCGTGCCTCGCCTTGAGGCGAGGCCCTTTGTGCCATGAGGTGCTAGCCTAAGGCGTATTTGCCCTGAGGCGTACGCCTCATACGGTATGAGCCATGCACCTCATATATATCAGGTCAAATGGGGACCCCCATTTGACCCAATTTTAGGGCTAAATAGCCCTCTCAGTCTCCCTGCTCTCCCTGCGTCTTTGGTAGATAAGAAGAAGCAGTGACAGGTACACTTCCTCGTCTCTCTCTCTCTTTGTCTGTATCTCTCTCGTCCCTCTCTCTGTCTGCGTCTCTCTCTCTCTCCTCTTCCTCTCGTCTCTCTGTCTTTTAGTAGATTAAGAAGTCGATGAAGCAGTAAGTTGTCCCAGTCTGTCACCCAACAATCTTTGATATTCCCGTCACTTTAAGCCATATGAAAGGTTGAACCAGCACCAGTGAAGGCATAGGTAGGGGCTTCCAAGGCGTAGGTAGAGGCACGAGTGGTAAACCAAGCAAAAAAAAGCAGTTATGGGCTTATTAGACTTTCTTTGGCTTTATGAAACGGTTCAAGATTGAGCGATTCAATTGATGTTTCACTTAATTGTCAAACTTGAAGAGGTTGTGAAACCTTTGACTATGGAACATGTCAGGTTTTGGGTTGTGCTTTAGAGAATTTATGATATTAAAGCTTCCTTAGTTAATGTCCAAGAAGCAATTAACGCACTCTTGTTTGCATGGATCTACCCACCAAATGTTAGATACCACCATAGAGATGTGTTTAGCGTGGTTTACTTACTATGTTAGTATATTTTATCATCTCTAATATGCCATAAAATTCAGTTTTAAGATGGTGAAAATTAGTGGTTCACAATTCATGAAAATGTGGGTGGTTTAAAAATAGCCCAAAACATCATGTTGAAATCAATGTTAAGACATGAAAATAGTAAATAAAAGATGCCAAGCATTATCCAAAGGATAGTTTTTGCTTTTTGGAATTTGGATCCATGTAAATCAAGATTGTACGACCATAAGTTATGGTGGTTCTATGCCCCAATACATCCACTCCTACACCTACACCTACACCCACACGCACATATCCAGCATGTATGTGGGAACGGGACATGGATCCAACATGTTTCTTCATATCCAGCACGTATCTTCATCTCTTCATCTTATGTTACATGGATACATGTGGAAACGGGACATGATGTGTATACACTTGGTCTTGTTAAAATATGTAATCTCATATAATATCTCATAGGCTCGTAGTACCTTTCTCTTTTTCCTAGTTAGTTTTTAGTTTAGTTAATCTTAGTTAGAACATAACTAGAATTAGGCTAGTTTTTTGTTTTTGGACCTTTTTAAACCTTCACCTTTTTGACTAAAGTCAAAAAGCATCTTTCAAGGGAGCCGTTAGACTCCTAACAACTTTAATAGAGCTGTTGGGAGTCCAACGACTCCCTTGAAGGCTTCTTATTCTCCTCTATAAATATGGGGACTATTTCCCCTTGTATTTCATGGTTTTTGTGGGATTATATCCCAAGTTAATAAAATTCTTTTTCTTTTGAATACCCTTTTCGGGTAGTGTCTGTTCTTGTGCTTGTATGAACCCTTGTGGTTCTTGTAACCTCTTCGTGAGTGTGTGGTGAAGAGATAGTTTGGTTGTGAGTTTCATTTTCTTTCATGGTATCAGAGCAAGGTTGGTAGAGGCAATCGGTTAAAACTTCTTTGTGTGCATTGGAAAACGTGCCATTCAAGTTTTCTTCAAGAGAGTGAAGCCTCTTTGAAGGAGTAGTCGTGTGTAGCCTTGAAAGCTTGGAGGGCTACTTATTTTTGCTTTTTGTGGTAGAGTATTCTCCTCTTTTACTCGTTTATTTCTCTCTTCTCCTTCCCAAGTGTGTAAAATGGATGACAATGAAAATGTCACCATTAAGCCCATAAAACTCAACGATTCAAATTATGTAACATGGGCTTCTATCATGAAGCACCTTATTTGGGAAAAAGGTCTATGGGGATTAGTGGATGGAACCGATGAGGAACCTAAACTAATTCTCATCAAAGAAGGAGGAAGAGAAGTACCTCTTTCGGAGGTAGAAAAAGCCAAAGCCATCTCCACATATGAGAAAAAGTGGAAAGAATGAAGAATGGGCCACGCCAAGATCATGTCTTGGCTTATATCTAGTGTTGATATAAAGAAGTGTTCAAGTCTTGCAAAATTTGAACACGCCAATGATGCGTGGGATTATCTTAAGAGAATGTACTCCCTTAAAGATATTGCTCACATATGTAATCTTCAAGAAAAAGTCTGCAATATGGTTAAAGGGGATAAAAGTATTAGAGAATACTATAATTGCTTGTCCGAGCTATGGGAAGAATTGACTCTCCTTGAATTAAAGTGGCATTGTCCACAAGACATTGAGCTTTGCACAAATCAAGTAAATGCGGAGCATTTTTTTGAATTTATTAATGGGTTGAGATCAGAATTTGAATCAACCAAATCCGCTCTTCTACATCGGGGAAAGGTCTCCTCCATTGAAGACAATTGAAGAACTAAGTATGAAAGAGAATAGACTCAAGAAAAGAGTTGCCAAAGGTGATGATGATACAATTTTAGCCGTATTTAGACCAGGTAATCATGTTCGCACATAAAAACCTCCACATGTTGGGAGGACAACTGATGAAAGGCAAGGAAGCGACTTTGAAAAAAGGAAAGTTATTTGCTATTATTGTCGTCAACCGGGACATGTCAAGACTTACTGTCCAAAACTAAAAAGGCCTTATGAAAAGAAGGTAGCTTCTGACGAATCTTCAAGGGAGTCTAATGAAACATCTATTGGAAACATGTCTCTAGCTCAGTTGGTGGAGGCACTGCAACCACTCTTCAAAGAAACTTCTTCCTCTGTCGGAGCCGTTGTTTCTTCCGTTGGCATTTTCGATCCCAGTAAATCTCTATGGCTTCTTGACTCTGGTGCTTCCTTTCATATGACACCAAACATAAAATTACTATCACAATGTTATAACTCAAGTAGATCTAATGTTTTTACTGCTGATGAAACGTCTCTTGAGATAAAAGGAATAGGGAATTTTAAAAATAGTTCTCAAAACTCAAAAGGATTTTGTGTTCCAAAGATTAGATATATTCTTAAACTTAATTTAAATCTCCTATCTATTTCTCAATTAACTGACCATGGGTGTAATGTTTCCTTCTCTTCTAATGATTGTCGAGTACAAGATCACTAGTCAGGGAAGTTGATTGGGGAAGGTCATAGAGAAGGAGACTTGTACTATATGGATTTTTTTGGAAATATCCAAGAATACATTATGCTGCAATGTTCAAAAATTAGGCTTGGATCTTTTGCACCAAAGATTTGGTCATCCTTGTATGTTCAAGCTTCAGTTTTTTCCAAACATAAATTTTTTTTATAATGTTGAAACTTTTACATGTGAAAAATGTATTTTTGGAAAAATAAAAAGACTACCTTTTCAGGAAAGAACCTTTGTTTCTACATGACCACTTGAGTTGATACATTCTGATGTTTGGGGTCCTGCACCGGTTATGCCAAAAGGTGGTTTTCTGTATTATATAATTTTTGTAGATGACTTTACACAACATACTTGGATTTATTTTCTTAAACATAAGTCCGAAGTGTTTTCTTTTTTTCAAATATTTCACAGTATGGTCAAAAATCAGTTTAAGAATGATATTTCAATATTTTGCACTGATTCAGGGGGAGAATTCTTATCAACTGAATTTAAAGAATATTTAAACTCATATGAGATTTCACATAAAAAATCTTGCCCCTATACCCCTCAACAGAACGAGTTAGCTTAGAGAAAACACAGGCACATTATAGAAACAACTAGAACATTACTCATCACACATCAAGTTCCCAAAGTTTTTTAGGCCGAAGCTATTTTAACTTCTGTTTATCTTATTAATAGAATGCCCTCATCCTCGATAAACAATATCTCTCTCACTGAAAAGCTTTATAAACAAACTCCAGATTATTCTAGATTAAGGGTATTTGGGTGCAAATGCTTTGTATTTACAGATAAGAATGATAAATTCTCTCTTCGTGCTATTTCTTGTGCCTTTTTAGGATATGCAAGTCATCAAAAAGGCTACATGTGTTTCGATCCTAAAAACAATAAATTATATGTTTCAAGAAATGTATCCTTTCTAGAAAATAAAAGTTTTTTTGAAAACAAAAACTCTACCGAAATAGATGAGTATTCCTTCTTATTGGACTTAGTTCCAAGGGAGAGTGAAAGAGAAATTGATCAGGATGATCAAATTGATATGATTGATTCCGATCCAGTTAATAGCAGTCAGGAGTGCATTTAATACTCTAGACGGGGAAACTTAGAAAGACAGTGTGCCTTGGATAAATATACAAGGGAACAAGAACCTGCGTCTTCATCTAGAAAATCCACTAGGATCTCGAAATTTCCTGAAAAGTTTGTGTCATACGAGTCTTTTTCACCAAAATATCAAGCATTCATTGCCTTAATTCACTCTTATGAAGAACCCTCCAGTTATACTATAGCTAAGGATCAACCTCAGTGGGTCAAAGCTATGGAAGTTGAATTAGAAGCCTTAGAAAAAGCAAACACTTGGACCATTCAAGATAATCCTCCCAACAAAAAACCTATTGGTTGTCGTTGGGTGTACAAGGTTAAAACCAAGAGTGATGGCACCCTTGAAAGGTTTAAGGCTCGGTTGGTGGCCAAAGGCTATTCCCAAGAATATGAAATAGATTATGAAGAAACCTTTGCCCCAATAGCTAGAATGAAATCTTAATAGCTCTTGCATCTATAAAAAGATGACATATTTTTCAAATGGATGTTAAAAATGCATTTCTAAATGAAAATTTAGTTGAAGAAGTGTACATGGATCCACCACCAGGAATGAATGTCTCTAAAGGGAAAACTCTTCTCCTAAATAAGACGTTGTATGGTCTCAAACAAGCTCCAAAAGTTTGGTATGATAAGTTTAGTAAGGTTATGCTTGATTTTGGTTTTCAATCTTGTCTTACTGACACAACTTTGTTTGTTAAGAATTCTAATACAAGTCTTATTATCCTTCTACTCTATGTTGACGACATGATCATCACCGGAAGTGATAAACAGGGAGTTTACGATATTAAAAAATTTCTCAAAACACATTTTGAAATGAATGATTTGAGTTTTTTGAAATACTTTCTTGGTATACACGTTGCATACTCATCTAGGGGATATTTGCTAACTCAATCTAAGTTTGCATTAGATATTGTTACCAAGGCAGGTATTTCAGATGAAAGACACGTTGGCACTCCCGAAGTTGTGAATGTCAAGATGAAGATTGATGATGGAGAGCCACTTGAGAATCCAACTCCTTATAAACAACTCGTCGGGGCACTATCATATCTGTCCATTACAAGACCTGACATTGCACATGCTGTCCATACAACCAGTCAATTTCAGCATGCCCCAACTTCTGTTCATATGGGAGTAATTTTGCGTATTAATAGATATATTAAAAATTCTATTTCTCGAGGTTTATTTTTGTCTGCTTCCTCTAATTTAGAACTTCTTGCTTATACTGATGCAGATTGGAGTGGTGATCCAAATGACCGCCACTCAACTATTGTCTTTTGTGTGTTTATTGTCTTTTGTGTGTTCTTAGGAGAATCTTTGGTGTCATGGCGATGCAAGAAGCAATAAAATGTCTCTCTCTCTCGTCAACAAAAGCTGAATATAGGGCAATGACTACAGTCACTATGGAATTGGTTTGGCTTCGACGTCTACTTTCCGATATGGGAGTTGAAAGTCCAAAAGTATCAAATTTATGTTGTGACAATAAGAGCTCTATCTATATTGCCAGCAATCGGACATTTCACGAACGCACCAAGCATATAAAGATGGATTGTCACTACGTACGAGAGGAATTTTTGGGCAGCACCATCAATCTTTCTTGTCTCCTCAGAGTATCAGTTAGCCGATTTCTTCACCAAGCCTCTCGCTGCTCCTAGATTTTACTTTCTCTTAAGCAAACTTTCGGTTATCCAACCATAAGTTTGAGGGAGAGTGCTAAAATATGTAATCTCATATGTAATCTCATAGGCCTGTAGTACCTTTCTCTTTTTCCTAGTTAGTTTTTAGTTTAGTTAATCTTAGTTGGAACATAACTAAAATTAGGCTAGTTTTTTGTTTTTGGACCTTTTTAAGCCTTCACCTTTTTGACTAGTCAAAAAACATCTTTCAAGGGAGCTGTTAGACTCCCAACAGCTCTGATAGAGCTGTTGGGAGTCCAACGACTCCCTTAAGGCTTCTCATTCTCCTCTATAAATATGGGGACTATTTCCCCTTGTATTTCATGGTTTTTGTGGGATTGTATCCCAAGTTAATAAAATTCTTTCTTTTGAATACCCTTTTCGGGTAGTGTGTGTTCTTATGCTTGTATGAACCCTTGTGGTTCTTGTAACCTCTTCGTGAGTGTGTGGTGAAGAGATAGTTTGGTTGTGAGTTTCATTTTCTTTCAGGTCCGACACGGCAATTTGCAAAAATTAGGACACAAGGGCATGGCCATGTGCTCGCAGTTGTACGCACACAGAGATGTGTATGAGTAAAATTCTTAACGTAAAGCAATAAAACGTGAATATCATTCCAAGTCCAAACTCTTGAACAATAATCTAAATCCCTATAATTAAAAACATTAAATAAGAAAACTAAGTTGAAATTGACATGTATGTAATTGATGACAAATTTTAAAAGAAAAGGAACACAAGGAAATACAAAGTAAATGATTAAAATTGTAAAAAGAAATAGATGAAGTTAAAGGCATGTTGACTGAATCCATGAAGTGTCCTGGGGTGTCCAAGTGTCATGTCGTAGCACCACGGGATACACATGCTAAGTGTCCATGTAACATAGGCTCAATCTGCTTATGACCTGGATTTGGTCCACATGGCATATGCTTTGCACTGTCAAACCAGAAGTTTATTTGAATGTCACACTATGTACATGCATGTCCACACTGTATCCAACATGAACTTGCTTGAGTTTAAACCAGATCCAACCTGTTCTGACAAGGGTTTGAGTTGGGTTAACTTCAGTTCACCGTGGGTGCCCTAACTTTTTTGACCTACCTACCTGTAAGAAGAACTCTAGTTAAAAAGAAAAAAGAAAAAAAAACTGTTAATTTCATATCCGTTGTGGACATTATATCCAATATGTCCAGCAAGGCCTAGATTTCTAATTCACTTCCACTTTTATTTCAAACACCTATTTTGGACATCTTTTTGGTACATTGATCAACTAATTTCTTGTCAATAGAAAAGGGTGAGAAAACTTATTTCCTTTCTATCTTGAAACGTGGGATACAATCCCTTCTTGGAAAAGAAACTGTTATCAGTAAGATGCGGCGAAGTTGAAGTTGAGAGGTTGTTATGTCTTTCTTGGATGTGGCTGAAGTTGAATTTCATGGTTCCAACTTTTAGATAATAAAGTAATAAACTCTTTCTCCTTGAAAGCTATGTAAGATGAGTATGATGAATTTTGTAATTAGTATGTTTTTAACATTAATCTCTTAAATCTCTCCTGTCTATGTGCAGAGTGATGTGTTCTTGATATGCTCAAACGCAATGCGCTACAATGCACCAGAAACCATCTACTTCAGACAGGTAGAGGCAACAGTGTTCTGCATTTGCTTACAAGGACTTTTCACATATGCTTTTGCATTATCCAACTTTAAGCCTGTCTTTTCTCTCCCAGGCACGATCTATTCAAGAGCTAGCAAAGAAAAATTTCCAGAATCTAAGACATGACAGTGATGGTGCAGAACAAGATTCAAGACCTCAGAGAGGCAGACCTAGCCTCTTTAAGAAATTTATGCAACAATCTGCACACAAACCTCCCCTTGAACCAGCTTGTTCTGATTCAGACGCCACTCTTGCTAATGCTGGAGGGGATAACTCTACCTGGTCTAACACTTCTAACAACCCTATGAAAAAATCCTCTGTTTCTGAGAAGCCTTCCGGCCTTCTGGATGCTGCTGGAAGAGCTTCACTAAGCATTCGTAACAGTGACACAAGTGCCTCTTTGGCCGAGAATAAATATGAGAAAAATGATGAAGCTTCAGGTGTGCAAATATGTGCTCAAGAGTTTATTTGCATTTTTAGGCATTTGGACCTATGTGGTCAAAACTAAGGCTGTGTTTGGGAGCTGGTGTTGGAGTGTAGATGAGAGGAGTGATGGGAGTGGAGATGAAAATGGTGATTGAAGTGGGGTTAGTCAACTACACGCTCATGACGATGCAGTTGACATGGGGAGATGGAAGGCCATCTCCAGTCCCATCTCCTGGATCCGGCCTCCCAAACAGCTGCAGTGATAGGGGACTCGGTGAATCCCCATCCCCCTCTCAAATATGCTCCCAAACAGAGCCTAAATGACAAAGAGTTTGTTCCAGAATAGCAATGTCCTCTCTCTCTCTCATAATGTTGTTTGCAATTCCTATCTCTAGTAGTATTTGTGTTGTTTTTCAGCAGTTTTCTTCTTTTTCAGGTGCCATGCTTAGGGTAATGAATCTGAGACATGGGAGGAAACCTTTTGTTTCGGAAGAAAACCGTCGTGAAACATATAAACTCTCCAATCAGTTGGCTGGCAGACGTGATCCAGTATTGGGCATCTTTGACGTAGACAAGAAGCAACTGATGCCTGTAAGCCAATTGACCTTTTGCTTATCAGCATTTATTAACAGATGGCTCTAGCACTCCATTGACCAAAACCAAGTTGTGAGTCCTTTGGACTTTACAGATGGCTCTAGCACTTGATTGTGATTTAGAACGTGGGATTGATTCCATTTGTTTTTTCTGTTTATATTTTTTACTTGCCTCAGTACATGTGCTACTGAGGAAATAATTCGACCCAAGTCTTTGTACTCCTGGCTTATTTTTTTTATATTCTTTTCCTGATGTTTTTCTTGAGATTTGTGAAACTTTAATTTCAATAGTTGGGTCTTAAGCTGATAGTTTAAATGAATCAGGTTGGGCTTCATGTGGAGCGTGCATATGCATGGAGCTTGGCACGGTTTGCTGCAAATCTTGGGCCGGTTGCTTGGAAAGTTGCCGCTCGTAAGATAGAACGAGCTCTTCCTCCTGGAATGAAGTTTGGTCCTGGGTGGATTGGAGAAACTGAAGCTCCACCCAGCAGAAAATCCCCTATGAAAGCTGCAAGTGCTGTTACTGCACCAGCTGTTGATTCAAAGTGTGATGCGCCAGAGACACATGAAGCTTCGAAAAAACCAGTTTGGGAAGGTCGTGTAAGCCCCAAGATCCCTCCTGGGCATCTCCCTGCTGTGAATGGGAATGCAAGAAGCTTGAGCAAGGAGAACAGTAACACTTTAGTCAACCCTGGAATGCATAGCCCAAAGCTACCTTTCCAGCATCATCAGAATCATAACTCTGGTATTCAACCATCTCTTAACGGCTTTACTGGTGGATTTTCTCTACCTCAGTTGGTGAAGCAACTTCAGGGCAGCCCGGCCATGCCAGCTATCAGGCCTAGTAGACCACAGGAAAACATGGGGCTAACAAACTCAAACCCTAGTGTAGAAGCAGTAACATCAGCTCATCTTCTTGATATGGTTTCTAGAAACAACATTGTTCGAGCGACACCATCAAAGAAGTTGGAACCAGAGCAGCCCAGACCTTCTACAGATGAAAAAATATTAACCCGCTGTTCAAGCAATCCTAAACCAGAAAACATGACAGCAAGGCCCAATTACAATGACAGTCAAGCTGGATCTGGGAACAGCAGCCGTCCGCAAGCATCATGGAGAGGACTCTCGTTGCATCAGAAACCAGGTTTAGTTCCACCAGATCTAAACATTGGGTTCCAGTCCCCAGGATCCCCAGTTAGGCAATATTCAGGCGTGTTGGTGGATTCTCAGCAGCCTGATTTAGCTCTACAGCTTTGAAGTTCTGTTATCTCTCTGTATGCAGAGTTGTGAAGTAGTTAGAAGGGTTTTTACTCCCGGTTACACTCCAGACAAGTGGAGGGGAAGAAAGGTCGGAACTCATTGTATTGTAAAAGATTAGCCGACTGTACAGATTAGTGTACCGACTTTTCAGATGATGGTTGGTCCCATTTGTATCATTCAAATTAATGATTTAAGTGGTATTCGAGGCATTTGGTTGACAGGTGCCCGTCTTTTTCTTTTTAGTCTTCTGGCTATTTCTGAATCTATGCAACATGGATGCTCCATTTTGACTCCCATTCCGTATCCTCTTGTATATTAGTTACATTGAAAACTTCATAAAAATGGCCATATTTCTGTATCTTCAGCTGTATTCTGAACTGTTTACAGGTTTCTCTTTGGGGCTATGCGCTTTTTTGCAGAGCTACTGATCACTGTGGTACGGGACCATCGGTGCCTTTGTTATATGGGCAGACTGTTCTTTTATAATTCATATGGT